>NC_137823.1:28256493-28318993 GCF_963921795.1 Nannobrachium achirus | reverse complement strand
GTAAAAAAAACAAAGTTGTCCTTTAAAAGACAGGTTTTCAGATTTCATTAAATCTGCTTTTAATTAGACTACACATTTATAGTAGGCTTGTACGAAAACACATAAGATAAGAGACTGGCTAGTGTCTTCCCCTAAAGCTGACAACATGATTTGTTTTGTTGCCGGCTTTTTTGCTGAAAAGGGCAAAAAACAAGGGCTTTGATCGTTTCCCCAAAGGAAGCAATCATATAAAGCACTATGAAAAGACAGCAAAGCTGAAAAGGCTGTATGAAATATCAGATTACAGAGGATAAAACTGTAATCGTAGGATTTGTGCAGACAGAATGACTGACTATAGAGAGGAACAGGAAAGTAATCAAAAGGTTGATGGAAGCTGCTCTGTTTTTAACCAAGCAAGGCTTTCCCCTCAGAGGACATAATGAGTATGCTGACCTGGGAGAATCATTGAGGGCAACTTTCTTGAACTATTAAAACTAATGCAAAAGGTATCAGTATGTTCGAGAACCACCTCAATTAAAAAGCAGTCCAGAATTTCAAAATGAACTCATCACATGCCTTGGTGGTGGAAAAACTGCAAACTATAAGAAAATAAGATACTTGATATGATATTAACATAAATGTGGATCGGGTCCGTAAGGTACAGTATGTCAATAAGAATGGAAAAGGTAAATTCAAGGAGCTGTCCAGCGGCAATGCAGAAACATTCCATGATTTATTGGTTCAAGCGTTCCTTGACCTCAGATTTAGGATTAATAAAATATGAGAAAAACACTGTTCTGAGGATGTGCACAGCTTGTGTATTAAAGTAGTAGTTCACCCCAAAATGACTTTTTTTCTATTGATTACTCACACCATGCATGGAGACTTGAATTCAATGATATTTTTTTGTATTTGTTGCATTCCTGAGACAAAAATGTTATATGTTGTTATATATAACAACATGTTAACCCCATTGATTCCGGATCTGGACCCAAATGCCAGCGCAAATACATGCCACTGGATGGGGTAATCAAGGTAAATTTACTATAATCAAATCTTTGTCTTAGGAATGCGACAAAAACCAAAACATATTATTGAACTCAAGTCTCCATGTTGTGAGTAATCAATAGAAAAAAAAGTCATTTTGGGCATGAATTACTGCTTCAAGTATTAAGTGTTGCTTGTTTAGACATAAAAAAGTCATATAATCCGAATGAGGAATGAGTCTTTTTTACAGGCCACATTTTGTCTTTCCTCATCACCAATGTCATGCACCGAGGTTTCCAAACATTTCAACTTTATTTAAACGGATCTATCTCATTGATCCCATAACAGTGCACAGGCAGAGCACACTTTCTGTCATCTTAACATTTAATGCCGCGTGACGACTTTAGCGAGTTATTCCCAATGGTCCAGGCCACCACAGACGACTTTGGCGACCTATCAATAGATGGCGCTGTTCGTTAGCTTATGGGTCACCTATTTCCGGGGTAACCGGAAGGTCACCTGACACAGTGTTTGACAGCGTTTCCTTTTTTTAGGAATTAAACTGAAAAATAGCCAGTTGAAGCTCGGCGTGGATGCAGATATCTTTGGAGTGGATCGCCGCAAATGGACAGGGATTATTGCACCCATGCGCATCCTTTGAGGGGTCCTGTGAGCAAATCGGAGCGGCGCTGAATATTCTATGATTTTTCAAAGGTTAGTGAGAATCTCTCAGAAAGCGTGGCAGTTAAGTCATAAACGCACTCTTCAATGTCTGAGATGTGTCTCTTTCAAAGATGGCATTGCTTTTTATCGAGAGAGAAGCAAGTGAGAGCATTGACTTTAACAATGTAATTGAGAGGGAGAAGAAAAGAAGAACACAGTTCATGAACCCGTTTTTGTAAATGCTTTATGAAAAACTTGTCACAATTGTCAACGTTCAGTCGTTCACTAAAAAAAAGTATTTCTCAGCCGCTGTAGCAGATGGAAACAAAAAAAAAAAAAAAAGTCGGTCAGTCAGGCAGTTCTCGAGATAGGAGTTAAAAAAGGACCCCAATTGAAACAACCCCAAAAGCTTTTTTGAGATATCCTTTTAGTTGACCTTGTACCAGTGAACTGTACTGTCATGAAACTGTACCTTTTCCTATGCAAACGCTAATAAAGTCTTCGATCAATCAATCAATAGGAGAACTACAAATGCACACGTTTTGCACCTTAATGTACATACCTGCTGCTATGTGGACCTACGGAAGTATTACAACTTGCACCTCATGTGTAACCTCACGTATGGTTAATGCTATGTGTATTATGTCGAAATATTTTTGCCTCTCAATTACATATTTTTCCTTTCCCTCCGACCCCTTCTTTTCTTCTGTCTTTCTGAAAACAGCAACGATGGAGCTTGCACAAAAAATTATTTCACCCACTTTTTACAGCTGTAAACCTGGGATGTGACGATACAGCTGACTCACAGACTGAGTTCTCACGCATTTATAAACATTTAGACAAATAAGTCATTTTCAGCAAAAGCACGTTATTTAATTTTATTTCATGTGTCTGTCTATAAAAACATCCATGTCTTCCCAGCGAGGTAGAACGCTTAAAGGTTTGAAGATGCACAGATTATAACTGGTCTATTGTTGTAATCGTTTGTGCATTTATTTGTGCTACTGTATAATTAGCCCTTCTTGTGCCTATCCCGAACAAGTTCGGGATATTTTCAATACAATACAATATTTTTTTTGCTATTTTACATACCCTGAGCTGCTTGTAGAGATGTGGGTGGTCCTGGGTCGTCCTACGCTTTCCAACGAGTGATGCTAGATGGTCCGACGATTTATTCCATTGAAAATGGTTTAAAATAAAGCTTAGAACCCCCCCAAAAAAACTCAATCTATACTGTCGGCGGCGCGACGTATTCCGGGGTGCCTATCCCGATCTAGTCCGGGATATTTAATAAAATGAATTAATTAATCGGAGGCCTCAACGAAGCCCCGGTCTAAATTTCCATCCATGGCCGGGGCCGAGACTCGGCCATCCACGGGCCGTAATCGGGCAACGCCGCCGCATCGCGCCGCCGAATCCAATACAAAGTCACATCTTTAGAGAGCATTTTCTCTGAATTGTGTTCCCAGACCAAAGACAACGTTTTTTTGCGACTGAAATAGCTTTAGATCGGGCTTCTAAAAAAATAAAGACGCTAATGGCTAAGTGTTAGCTAACTTCCTCCTCTCGTCATACATAACAGTGGCTGGAGTGAAATCCCAAGGCACTACGGGCAGTGTCGACGGAAGCTAGAGCGAAGGCCTATAGAGATATTTCTGGCACTCTAGCGGCACCTTGTGGCCCGGGGCACTCATTGGGTTAAGATAAACGCATTATTTTATATATCAAATCCACAGCGGTGCATCCGGCTTTGTCGAGCGTCTACATTAACACAATTGGTGTCCGTGTTCGGGGAGGGAAGACGGGCTGGGAGGGTGAACATTGTCACTGCACGTAATCCTACAGGCTGGGGGCGGCACCTGTCAGCAAGGAGTGTTGGGCGGGAGTATGACAAAGGCTCTACGTCATGGTTCCCCAATTAGTTTTCCCCAAGGGCCGAATTATGTCTAGGGTACCGAGCCGAGGGCCACAACATTGCAGGGGGCGACGTCGGCGTTCCCGCTACTCCAGCGACAGTTCAGATATCGTCGTTGTCGGGTGAAAATCTTGTATGTCCAAAACCGTTTGTTTTGCATTTATCATTTATGAAATTATTTAAACAAGTGAAAACAGCTGATCTACAAGCACACAGGCGTTGTGTGCTTGTAGATCTGCTGTTTTCACTACTTTTGTGCGACGGCCTTGGATGATTTGCAAAAGAACGTACAAATTTGGAGATACGAGATTTCCACCCGACAACGACGATATACTAAGTGTTGTTGCTGCTCTTATACCACCATTATTACTGGGGTTGGTGTGGGCCAGACAGTAGCCCCCTGCGGGCCGCAAAAGTCCCGCAGGCCGCCTATTGGGGAACCCTGCTCTACAGATACAACAGCAGTGACAACACATAAATGTGTGAGGGGAGGAATCAATTGGAATAACGACTAAATTGGGGAGAAAAGGGGAGAAAAAGCTAAAAAAACAACAACAATAAACTAAAAGTGAATCCCACCACTATGAGAGCAACCGGTTTCCAATCCAGCCGTCTCATACCAGTTGCATGGCCTGTATTTGTGCACCATTCATAACTCACTGTCATGTCGTGCCGCACTGAAGATAGATTTGAAAACGGAGCGGGCAAATACGTACGTACACCCGTTGTTGTTTTGTCATTGTGAGTTGTTTGTTGCTGCGACAGGAACTATGGTGGCGTGGGGGAGGAGGGGGTTGGGATCGAGGCCCAAAAAGCGCGAGCGAGCCCAGCGGAATGTGACCGCGGGGGCCGAGCTGGAACAGCAGGGCTAGCGAGCAGGTGGGGTGAAAATAAACCGCGGGGCTGAAGAATCAATTCAGCAGGCCTGTCAGAGGGCTGTCAAACTCCCCGCCATGATGGACAGTCTGGATGCTCACAGTCTATTTGCCGCCGGCCGAGGAGTGGTGAGCAAGTGAACCGTGCCAGGCAAGAGCACAGACAATATGAAGAGGGAGAGCTGAGCAATATCTGCTGTTGCCATGCTAGATCAGCATAAACGTCAAGGCCACTCCACCATGGCCCGGGGGGGACAGGGGTGTCGCATCACATTCTGGGCCCTGGGTACGAGGATTCACTGTGGGCCCCCCATGAATGGTCTTCATAGGGCGAGTGGGTTTAACCCATTTAGACTGGGAACGCATTATTACGCATTATTTTGTGCTTTAACTGTTGAAAAATAGCAGATATACAAGCTTGTAGATCTGCTATTTAAAAAAAAAAAAGTATTTGAATATTTTCATATCCTAAAGTTTTTTGAAAAACCTATGTTTCCATGTCAGTGGAGCTCAAACCTTTTCAAAAAGATATGTATTTGGCCACGGACCCCCATCTCAAAATATTTCATTCCAGGGACCCCCAGAAGCAAAATTTGAGTTCCAAATGTTCGCTTAAAAAATACATATATTCAAAGATTTGCACACAATTTCACGACTTTTCAAAAATAGCAGATCTACAAGCTCGCAGCACGGCACTCGGTGACATGCTTTGAGCTTGTAGATCTGCTATTTTTCAATAGCTAAAGTATAAAATAATTAAGGCCCCTCCACCTTGGGCCCTGGTAACTCCCACTTTCCCCCCACTTGTGACGCGCCTGCGGGGGGGACTCCTGACGGGATGTGGGACTGCGCGTGTTGAAATTCTTTATTGTGTGTGTGTGTGTGTGTGTGTGTGTGTGTGTGTGTGTGTGTGTGTGTGTGTGTGTGTGTGTGTGTGTGTGTGTGTGTGTGTGTGTGTGTGTGTGTGTGTGTGTTTGGGCTTATATGTGTTTGTGTGTTTTATGTGTATGTATTATGTGTAAGCTGCGTGCCTATACATGTGTGCATACCGCTTACAGTATACATCATGTGTGCACTATGCACACAATATGTGCATGCGCACATGCATGCATACGTCTTCACACACAGCAGCGTGCGTGTGTGATACATTCATGCTCCAAGGTGTGACTTTGCATGTGAAAACAGTTGGAATAAATCACTCTTGAGAGGTTAATTAGCGTAATCCATTTACATGTACCTATCTTGCATTTGATTTGCATGTATGGCGATTGGCGAGTCGCTATCTATGTACATCAGACAGCCAGGCGACATGAATTCATCGAAAAGCCCTGATAGCGATGCCTTAGTGAGCAATTAATGGTCACGTTTCCACCCTATTATGCAAAACAACACCAAAAACTAACACTATCTTACTAATTATTCTTTATCATTTACAATGCAGTCTCCATTCCGTGCCTCACATAATGTTGTACACACATTTGTATGGCTGCATCTGCACATTCATAATGACATCTATACATGTGCTGCTAGGGAGACGCCTATAACATTCTACATACTGTATTACGTACATTCCAATTAGCGTGTACTTCAGCAAGGTACAGATTACTGGTTACCTGTGTAACCCATAATGTACAGTAATACAATTTATCGAGCGCCATAACGAAATGTGACGACTTTTGGTTCACTTTGGATTACTTGTGTTTACCCTATGCAATTACTACTTGTAGTTAAACATTGAGAGCTGTTTTGCCATATAATAAGAGTGAATGGACATAGAACAGGCAACGGGGTATTCAACATTTTCCGGCTAAGGACCCCTTAAATGAGAAAGCGATGAAGCAGGGACCCCCACAACCTTTTCATAGATTCCATATATTTTCATTGTTTGACAGTACAATCATCAGTGTATTTTGGATTCATGTCAATTTGTGTTTTCAGATATTTAACCACTCTAACCGTCACTTAACTTGACATTTCACTCTGTACTTAGTCTGCTGTTTTTACCCTATACACCATACTCCTTTGCCGAAAATAGCCGAGCTCACAAGGCGTTGTGAGCTTGTAGATCTGCTATTTTTGTCTAAAGTTCTCAGAATATGGACACTAGGATTCTAGTGGTTAATAAAAAGGAGAAAAAGGTTTCTCTCAAGATTTGGAGGACCCCCTGTAGAAACTCTGAGGACCCCCTAGGGCAGGGGTTTTCAAAGTGGGTGACGGGGCACCCTGGGGTGCCGTGACGGCAGTCCAGGGGTGTCGCGAGATCATTTGATAATATTTGGAATTTATTTGGACAAAACATTTTATTTAGTATGACATAGAAAATTCACTATTCTGTGTTCCTCAATTAAAACTGACTTATATCATGCCCAGGTACACTAACCGAAGTTCAACATCACTTCAAGGTAAAACTCAAACGGTCCCTGTGGAGAAATTTGGTAAAGTGCAACTGGATTATTTGTAATCATATTACTGGATTCCTCTGTGACATGTAATCCATCACTACCCGCTGGCCTGGCCGCAGTAGGGTACAGTGGTGTAATTGCAGTCGGCCAGCAGCAGCAGCATACACAGTCAGGCTGGCTGGCCAGCTTGTGCTAGGCGCCGGTCGGGGACATGCTGTGCCACTGATTCAGCCCGGGAAAAAGAGTTGGAGAGGCCCTCATTGTGCGCTAAGGGGCTGTTAAGTCTGACATCATTTTGTAGGCAGAGGAGAACTTTTGGGGCCAAATGGCCCCAGCGCCTGTGAATCTTTTTACTATGTTTACTAGTTACAAATTTTCTTCTCTTTGTTGTTGAAAGGAAAGTGGTAGAATTATACTTTAGTCGTTATTTTTTTATCTCGGATCTGCTGAAATAGCGAGGGACAGATATTGACAATAAATCTGCTTGGAGGTCTGACTACAAAATGATGTCACGGCTTAAAAGCCCCATAGAGAGAGATCTCTTTCTATAGCGCTGCTGCTACTCAAAGATTTGCCATTTCAGATCATGACAAGTGACAAGCCAGTGGGCCAATTACATGAGTTGTATTTCGTCGTTGTCGGGTGGAAATCTTGTATGTCCAAAACCGTTTGTTTTGTATTTATCATTTAAAAAATGATTTAAACTAGTGAAAACAGCCGATCTACAAGCACACAACGCCTCGCACCGCGAGGCGTTGTGTGCTTGTAGATCGGCTGTTTTCACTACTTTTGTGCGACGGCCTTGTATGATGAAGCAGGGCTTTGCTTTGCGAAAAAATGTACAAATTTGAAACTTGGAGATACGAGGTTTCTGCCCGACAGTGACGATTTACTTTGTTGGCCGCCCAGCCCCCAAAATGTAACGAAGGCCGACATTTTATTTTATTTTTTTCCTAATGGCCGGCCTGGACCGGCCGGGAATGAACCGGCCGTTCGGGAGTTGTCCCGCTTTTCCCAAAGGCCAGCACGTCCCTGCCAGCTTGTGCTGGGCGCCAGTTATACTGTTTGCATCATAGCGACACTCTGTGCGTGCATGATCCATTGCTCTGGTCTGTGGAGCCGACGTGCCGCGGGGTGACCAGTAGGTCTTGGACCCAGGGCCGTAAATCCTGCCCGACTCCTGATGGCTATTGATTAGGTATTCACATCCTGCCTCCATACCGGGCGAGTGTTTTGGTCTCTCTTCCACATCAACCCTGTCTGTCCTTTATTCACAGTGTATTTCTCTCGCCGCAGGCTCTCAAAGGGGTTATGATGGCATATATTATGCCCCGGCATAATTCCCACTGCATATTGCTGCTGCAGATGTCCTACCTGTCTGCATTAGTATTATTGTGCTTCACAGAGACATGGCTGCAATGGGAATATATACCAGACTATTTGTTTGAACCAGAAGGCTTGGTGGTGGTGTGTGAGCTAGCAGGAATAGCAGGAGTGTTGGGAAGAAAGGAGTGGGGCTTGTTGTCTGTTAACTCCAGATAAACCAGGGTTTTTCAACGTTTTCAGGCGAAGGACCCCTTAGCTGAGAGAGAGATGAAGCAGGGACCCCCAGATTCCATATAGTTTCATCGTTTGACAGCATAATAATCATCAGTGTATTTTGGATTCATGTCAATCTTTTCCCCTCTACACCAAACCTCTTTGTTTGGGTTCAAGTGGTTTGTATAGAAAAGGAGAAAAAAAGTTTCTATCACACAAAGATGCGAAGGATCCCCTGTAGTAACTCTGAGGACCCCCTAGGGGTCCCGGACCCCCTGTTGAAGACCCTTGTACCAGACTATTTGTTTAAACCAGAAGGCTTTGTGGTGGTGCGGAGGAGGAGGAGCACATTCCTTCTCGGCACACCACAAAGAGCCTTAGCTTTGTTCCAGTAGCCATCATGCTGCATGCAACTTTGACAGGTACCTGTTAAAGTAGGACATTTTGTAATTTTGTTCAATAAATAATATGGACTAGATCAAAAGTGACTTTCTTGAAGATAGGAAAACAACAAGTAATAGTGGACACTTGACACTAAGTTGGTGGACACTTGACACTTTACACACTTTCATGGACACTTTTTAAACCTTTTCTGAGCGGAATTTCCAGCGTCATATGGAAGAAAAAAAGTTATGAAATGAAATACCAACGATGTTTACTACATATAATTGAAGAATAGGGTTTAACCTGAATGTTCAGGTTTAAGGATAACTGTTGAGACTGTACATATTCCCAGATTTGTTATCTTTTTAAGTTCGGCAATTTTTCTCCCGATTTAGTTGTATTCCCTGTCAATGAGAACCCGTAATGGTTGGACTGGTTGGGCACGACTTTGGACAACCATGTTCCTCCTTCGATACTCATGATGTCCCCCAGGGCAGGAATTTCATGGAGGCCATGAAGGCCATGGCCGCCGTTGTCCCTCAGTTTGGCCATGTGCCCCTCAAAACAATGGCATGACCTGAGGCCACAGTTGCCTTAATGCCCCAGCTGACTGTATCACTTTCTCCTCTGTCTCTTTCTTGTCATGTAGACAAGAAGTCTTTAGTTGAGATTCTGAAATCTTAACTCCCCCGAGTCGCCATCTTTAAACCAATCCAGTGAATTTGATTGGTGTAAATACCATCATTTATCTATTTCACTGCAGAATAGGTTATCATACCTATCCCTTAAATTCAACAAATTCTTGTTTTTTCTTGATTTATTTGAGGGCCTTCCTGCCCTGGCATTTGGCGTTTGTGCCCTAAAAAGAATGGTCAACACCAAAGCCAAGTGCCCTTGCCCCTAAAATGATGAAATTCCAGGCCTGATGTCACCAGTCTCTTTTTCTCACCTGACTGTGGGAGGTTTCCCTGCGGGGGAACACGCTATCCCTGTCAGTTCTGCTGACGCTCCTCTCTGAACAGGTGCCCGACCAACCTGTAGATGTTGCTATTGCAGGGACAGAGATCACCCTTCCGCCCGGCTTCCCGCCCTCGGACACTGCCAGTGTGGTACACTAGAGCATGTCTTCCTAGTAATGTGGGTACATTTTATAGTACAGTATATGTGTATGTTTATACAATGTTCTCTGTACCCCCCATTTAGACCCATATTTATTTCATTTTGAACAGGCATCTGCTATGGGCAGCCTTGTTGTATTGTTACTGCATGCTGGGGGCTTGACTAGCTCAGACAGTACCAGAAGCTGAACTATAAACAAGCCCTGATTATATGCCTTGTGTTTTATTCTTAATTCCTAATTCCTAGGTAGGTTAAAACACATCTAGAACACTGTTTAATGAGTGCTGAACAATGCTGTCCGTTTTGTTACTGTGGAAGCTTATTGTGGTTGCTTGTGCATTTCATTTAATGAGTCATCTGGCAAACTTAAACAAAGAATGCTAACGTTAGCATGATGCTAGCGAAATTGCTAACATCCAGTTATTGCCATTATTGGTTAGCTTAGCAAGCATCTGGAGTTATACTGTTTGGGTGTAATGCTAACTAAAGCCTTGCCTCTTTGTGTGCACTGCTGAATTAAGCCTGTTTATCTGTGGAAGTAGAGGTTTGGTAGATCTGTACACTTGAAATATACAGTACTGTAGGTGTTTTGCTATAAATGCTGATTTATCTTATTACAGCAGAAGTGCAGTTGTGATGTGAAATATGTCTTGTTATAAATGCTGATTTATTTAATTACAGCAAATATGGTTAATACAATGGTGTGTATTTTATACACTGTATTCATTAGGCAAATGATTCATTATAGCAGAAAATATGTTGGTTCTAGTAAGAATGTATTCTACACCATTTATCTTTTGTTTTACTGTACATTTATGTCACTATGCTCATGTGATGACAATGTTGTCAGAATGTCAGACAGTACCAGAAGCTGAACTATAAACAAGCCCTGATTATATGCCTTGTGTTTTATTCTTAATTCCTAATTCCTAGAATAAACTCCATAAGGGCAACATTTTGGCGAGCCAGCCAGGAGTGTCACAGCCCAGCAGCAACCACACTCCAGTGAGATGACCTAGAACCTTCTGACCACCATCACCTCCCACACCGACAGCACATGAGTCATGGAGTCATTACTAAATGAAGTAACCACCACCTTGTACCAAATGGACCACGCCCAGATCATCAAAGTATGTGAGTACACAAAATGTGTTGCACCTGATGGCGGGTTCTCCAGCAAAACAAAGAGAGGGCTCATCAAGACAATTGAACGTGAACTGGAGGAAATGGGAGAAACTGAAGGTGATGAAGAACGTGTGTGTACATACCTGAAAATTTTACTCGCAGAAATAGAAGCAATGAGAGAAAAAAGTCAGACCAAGCCAATTAGCCCCAAACACCAGGATGCCCAGACACATCCAATCAAGGAGACCAGATATAGCACCTCTCATCAAACACCTGTGCCTGAAGTCACGCTCCGGAGGGAATTTAGGATCATGGGGCAGATAGGAGAAAGAGGACAAAAAGAGAAGCTGTCCTACACCAGTCTAGCCCACCAGATCGATGCAGGCCTCCGGAAGGGACATTCAGAGGAGGAAGTGATGGAGGCAGTAATCCGAGCAGTCAGCCCAGGTCTCCATCTCAGAGACATGCTTGAAATCAAGAGCAATCTAACTCTCCCCACCCTTAAAACCATCTTGAAGGGGCACTACGGGGAGGAGAGCGCATCTGACATTTATCACAAGTTGATAAACATCTCACAAGACCCCAGGGAGTCTACTCAGACCTTTCTGTTCCGTGCCATCGAACTGAAAGAGAGGCTTCTATGGAAGTATGATGACGGAGAGTCAGATGACTACTACGACCCAGAATTAGTACAGAGAAAATTCCTCCGTTCAATCGAAACAGGTCTGATGAGTGACTCAATTAAATTTCAGATGAGGCCCTTCTTGAGTGACGTCACAGTGAGTGACGAGACACTAATTGAGAAAGTGAGTGAAGCTGCCAGTCTGGAGGGAGAAAGGCAGAAGAAACTGAAGAAAAATACCAGTAACAGAGAACCCCGTGTGTGTGAGATACAGGCAGAGGTTCCCAGTCCAGTGACACCAGCAGTGAAAAACCAAACCCCTGTGACAGCAAAGGTGTCACCACCTCAACCAAAAACAGCTACAGCCCAGGACTCTGACACCCATCAAATGTTGGAGCAGCTGAAGTCTGATGTCTATGAGATGCGGCAAGTGTTCATGGCAGCCATGGGAGCCACATACCAGTCAGCAGCACGAATGAGGGCAGAGACCAGGCAGAGACCCAGGGGTTGCACAGCATGTCAGCAGGCAAACAGAGATGACTGTGACCATTGTTTCCGTTGTGGAGAGTCTGGTCATATCTCCCGAGGCTGTAGGAAACCCAGGCTGACGGGAAACGGGAATTGGCTGCTGAAGGGGGACAATCAGTAGCCTCTGTCCATGCGTCCCAAAAGGAACCAGAGACGGGGAGAGAGACATCTGAGGGGGAGACAAATAAAAACAAACAAAGACAGAAACAGCCTGCCAGTAAAGAGCCAGCAATAGCTACAATACACCCCCACATCAACTACATAAAATCACCATGCAAGAAAAAGCTAATCAGTATAGTAGGGAAGCAGTGCCTGGTGAATTGCAAGCTGGATGGTGTAGCAGTAGAAGCTCTCTGGGACAGCGGAGCCCAAGCCACCGTTATTAATGACGCCTGGAGAGCTGAACACCTCCCTCACACCATTATGAGGTCCATTGAAGAACTCCTGGGACCTGAATCATTGACGGGCATAGCTGCCAATCAGACAGAGATACCCTTTAGTGGATGGGTCGAGGTAGAATTCAAGCTCTTCAACAAGGAAAAAGAAACAGAAGCTATTGCTGTGCCCATGCTGGTGTCTAGTGATCCAGGGGTAGCAGAGAGACCAATCATCGGCTTCAACGTTATCGAGGAGGTGGTGAAGATACAAAGAGATGGATCCACAGTTGACCCTGAGACCATCCATACTGTGAGTACTGCCTTCTCTGTCAGCCCTAAGATAGCAAAAATGGTTGTCCAGCTCATGCAGACATCCGACCGGGACGAGTATGTGGGTGTATTGAGAACTGGGAAGAGGAGGGTCATTCTAGGAGCCAATGAGGTGACAGCTATACAAGTGCCTGCCCATCTAGGAGCTCACTCCAAGGGACAAGAGGTCCTTTTCACAGCTGACAACCTGCTTTCACTCCCAGATGGCTTAGAAGTGACAGAGGGTCTGGTGAAGACAGAAAATGGAAGGAGAATCGCAGTCACTATTCCCATAGCCAACACCACCAACCACCCAATCACTCTGCACCAGCACACTGTGGTAGGCCACCTCCAGGAAATCAAAGCTGTGTATCCTACCAATCGGTTTGCCAACAGCTCCCACACAACCCCCTCCACCATCAACCCCCAAGTAAACTGCTCGGCAGTAGAAGTGAGCCAACACCACAGAGCTAGATGGCACCCCCCGGTTGAACTAGAGCACTTGTCAGAGACTCAGAGAGAGGCTGCGAGACAGATGTTATACGAGGAGTGTAAGGCTTTCTCTTACGACGAAGATGACATTGGTTGCATACCTTCTCTCAACATGCACATCACCCTTAGTGATCCCCCTCCAGTGCAGAAAACCTACATCTCCATCCCCAAGCCACTCCATGCAGAGGTAAAGGAGTACAAGATCTCCTCAATAAAGGTTGGATTACGCCATCCAGGTCACCATACTCCTCCCCCGTAGTGTGTGTCCGTAAAAAAGATGGAGGCCTGAGGCTCTGCTGTGACTATCGCCAGCTAAATAATAAGTCTGTACCTGACCGTCATCCCATCCCCCGCATCCAAGACATGTTGGACTCACTGAGTGGCAGTTCCTGGTTTTCAGTCCTCGACCAGGGGAAGGCGTATCATCAAGGTTCCCTGGATTCAGACAGCAGGCCACTGACTGCCTTCATTACGCCTTGGGGCCTCTACCAGTGGGTCAGGATTCCATTTGGTCTCAGCTCTGCACCTGCCGAGTTTCAGAGGAGCATGGAGGAATGCCTGTCAGGTCTGCGAGATACCATCTGTCAACCCTACCTGGATGACAACTTGGTACACAGTTCCAGTTTTGAGGACCACCTGGAGCATGTCAGGACAGTGTTGCAGAGGTACCAGCAGCATGGTGTGAAACTCACTCCCCGGAAGTGTGAGCTCTTCAAGAGGCAAGTCCGGTTCCTGGGGAAGTTGGTGAGTGGCGAGGGCTACACCATGGACCCCAGGGATGTAGCCCCTGTCCAGGCATTGAAGGAGAGGATACCTACCAATGTTGGAGAACTGAGGAAAATATTGGGATTCATCTCATATTACCGTCCGTATATAAGGGATTTTTCCAAGGTAGCAAAGCCTCTATATGCCCTCCTGTCTGATCTGCCTGCTACAGAACCACTGCCGAAACCGACCAAGGGAAAGAAAAGGGAGAACAAAAATAGAGGACAAAAACCTTCCCACACTCCAATCAGCTGGACAGAGCACCACCAGGCTGTCCTCAGTCACCTGGTAGACTGCCTCACTTCCCCACCAATACTTAGTTACCCAGACCTCACACACCCCTTGGTTCTCCACTGTGATGCCTCACAGGATGGACTAGGAGCTGTACTCTACCAGAGACAAGGCGGAAAGATGGCGGTCATCGCCTATGGCTCTAGGACTCTCACTCCTCCTGAAAAAAATTACCATATGCATTCAGGCAAGTTGGAGTTTTTGGCCATGAAGTGGGCCATCTGTGAGAGATTCAGAGATTATCTGTTTCATGCCCCATCCTTTGTTGTGTACACTGACAACAACCCCCTCACCTATGTCCTCACCACTGCAAAGCTGAACACTACTGGTCATCGGTGGGTGGCTGAGCTGGCCGACTTCAACTTCACCATTAAGTACCGGCCTGGCAAGTCCAATGCTGATGCAGATGGTTGTCACGTATGCCTCTGGATATCAACAGCTTCATGAGTCAGTGCACAGAAGAGATTCAGCCTACTGCCATCAGCGCTACCATAACTGGAGTCACAGTGGGGAGAGAGAAACCAACCTGGGAATATGTATGTGTGTGTCCATGCAATGGATCTAGTCCATGACGCCCCCTCCAATTCCTTGGGTCCTCCTCTCACACCCGAGGAGCTCAGGGAGGCCCAGGAGAAAGATCCAGTTGTTGGCAGGGCTCTATTATATATGAGCCGTGACCAGAGGCCCTCGAGACACGAGCTAAACACCGAAGACCCTGATGTTCGAGTCTTACTGAGACAGTGGCCAAAGCTATATCTCAGCAGAGAACGAGTACTATACCGGAAAACTGTGGAGAAAGACCAACTTGTCCTGCCCCAAGTATTCCACCAGCTCGTCTTCTCTGAGCTGCATCAGAAAATGGGACATTTAGGAGTGGAGAGAACGCTGAGCCTCATCAGAGACAGATTCTTTTGGCCGAGAATGCATGTCGATGTTGAACATTTTGTCACCAAGGAATGTGAGTGCCTCAAGAAGAAAAAGCCACAGAGACAAGTGAGAGCACCACTCGAACCTATTAAGACCACATATCCCTTTGAGTTGGTGTCCATCGATTTTCTCCACCTGGAGACCTGTAAGCAAGGATTCGAGTACATACTGGTGGTAATGGACCATTTTACTCGATTCGCCCAGGCCTACCCCACTAAAAACAAGGAAGCCAAGACTGTTGCAGATAGGCTGTTCAACGATTTCATCCTCCGATTTGGTTATCCAAGTAGAATCCACCATGACCTTGGCAAGGAGTTTAACAACCGCCTCCTTGGACGGTTGAAAGAGTTGAGTGGTATCCGAGGGTCCCATACTACTCCCTATCATCCAGAGGGGAACGGCCAAGTAGAAAGGTTCAACAGGACACTGTTAAGCATGTTGAGGACCTTGACAGAGGAGGAGAAAGCAGACTGGAAAGCCTCTGTGCCAAAAGTTGTTCATGCCTACAATTCAACCCGCTCAGAGGCAACAGGCTATTCCCCTTACTTCCTCCTATTTGGCAGATCACCCAGGCTCCCCATCGACCTTTTGTTCAACCTGGGAGTTGAGGACAAACATGAGGGGCATGAGGACTATGTGAAAAACTGGCAAAGAAGGATGAAAGAGGCCTACTCCATCGCCAACCAGACAGCAACCAGGGAGGCTACCAGAGGAAAGGCGTACTATGACAAGAAAACATACGGTCATGAGTTACAACCTGGAGACAGAGTCCTGGTCAGGAACTTGTCTGAGCGAGGAGGACCGGGAAAGCTCAGATCCTACTGGGAGGACAAAGTGCACATTGTCATCCAGAGAAAGACTCCTGATAGCCCGGTCTATGAAATCACAGCGGAGGAGGGAAAAAGCAACAAGAGAGTTCTCCATCGTAACCTCCTTCTACCCTGTGATTACTTACCTGTGAAGGAATTGGGTGACTCTGCAGCTCCTATAAGGGAAACAAAGAGACAATCCAACAGACAGAGACAAACACAACCCCATGCTCAAAGAAGACAGGCAGAACAAAGTGAAAGTGACTCAGAGTGTGACTACGAACTCAGGTACCCCTTGCGGAATCGCAAACCTGTTACTCAGAGAGAAGAGGAGTATTTGCTGGATCCTGAGGCCGAGCCATTTGAACCTCTCTTCCCCCGGCCCCTCTTTACAGCCCCAGAGCCCCTTTCAACCGAGCCCCCTGCCATTGCCCCTCTGCACCACTCACCTGTCCCTGAAACACAACACCCAATTCTTACATTATGTCATGGTCCTGACTGTGACATACCCACACTACACCACAGCGGTGCGGACAGTGTGGGGTTGGAGGGACACACAAGGGAGGCACAGGTCCGACAACACCTGTCCTCCACTGAAGTTGAGGACTGTGTAATCTCACCCTCACCCCACCTGTACCCACGAAGGAACAGACACCAGACCCAGAAACTGAACTATACCAATCTGGGCTTACCTAGTTGTATGAACATTAATATTGCGGAAATTCAGGGTACGCCCCATTCATTCAGCCCAATGCTTTGGAGGCCTTGGTAGTGCCTTCCACTATGTGTATTGTTTATTTTGGGTTTCTTAAGTATGCTAGGAACTTTGTTTTGTCAAATGTCAGGAGACATTTTTGAATGTGGGGGAGAGTGTGGTACACTAGAGCATGTCTTCCTAGTAATGTGGGTACATTTTATAGTACAGTATATGTGTATGTTTATACAATGTTCTCTGTACCCCCCATTTAGACCCATATTTATTTCATTTTGAACAGGCATCTGCTATGGGCAGCCTTGTTGTATTGTTACTGCATGCTGGGGGCTTGACTAGCTCAGACAGTACCAGAAGCTGAACTATAAACAAACCTCTTACTGTACCTGTCTTTCATTCTCATCTCTTTTACATTTGATGGAAATATTTTTATATCCCATGTGAATCAGACAGTTTCCCCAAAAATGATTAAATTCACTCCCACACAATAAAGGAGACCACACAAAGAGTTGAGTGGTATCCGAGGGTCCCATACTACTCCCTATCATCCAGAGGGGAACGGCCAAGTAGAAAGGTTCAACAGGACACTGTTAAGCATGTTGAGGACCTTGACAGAGGAGGAGAAAGCAGACTGGAAAGCCTCTGTGCCAAAAGTTGTTCATGCCTACAATTCAACCCGCTCAGAGGCAACAGGCTATTCCCCTTACTTCCTCCTATTTGGCAGATCACCCAGGCTCCCCATCGACCTTTTGTTCAACCTGGGAGTTGAGGACAAACATGAGGGGCATGAGGACTATGTGAAAAACTGGCAAAGAAGGATGAAAGAGGCCTACTGATTATATGCCTTGTGTTTTATTCTTAATTCCTAATTCCTAGGTAGGTTAAAACACATCTAGAACACTGTTTAATGAGTGCTGAACAATGCTGTCCGTTTTGTTACTGTGGAAGCTTATTGTGGTTGCTTGTGCATTTCATTTAATGAGTCATCTGGCAAACTTAAACAAAGAATGCTAACGTTAGCATGATGCTAGCGAAATTGCTAACATCCAGTTATTGCCATTATTGGTTAGCTTAGCAAGCATCTGGAGTTATACTGTTTGGGTGTAATGCTAACTAAAGCCTTGCCTCTTTGTGTGCACTGCTGAATTAAGCCTGTTTATCTGTGGAAGTAGAGGTTTGGTAGATCTGTACACTTGAAATATACAGTACTGTAGGTGTTTTGCTATAAATGCTGATTTATCTTATTACAGCAGAAGTGCAGTTGTGATGTGAAATATGTCTTGTTATAAATGCTGATTTATTTAATTACAGCAAATATGGTTAATACAATGGTGTGTATTTTATACACTGTATTCATTAGGCAAATGATTCATTATAGCAGAAAATATGTTGGTTCTAGTAAGAATGTATTCTACACCATTTATCTTTTGTTTTACTGTACATTTATGTCACTATGCTCATGTGATGACAATGTTGTCAGAATGTCAGACAGTACCAGAAGCTGAACTATAAACAAGCCCTGATTATATGCCTTGTGTTTTATTCTTAATTCCTAATTCCTAGAATAAACTCCATAAGGGCAACACCAGCAGCTCAGAAATGTTATTTTTATTCTTATACTGTAGGTCTACTGTATATATATTGATTTGGTTCTTGACTCTTGCTCTTACTGTACCTGTCTTTCATTCTCATCTCTTTTACATTTGATGGAAATATTTTTATATCCCATGTGAATCAGACAGTTTCCCCAAAAATGATTAAATTCACTCCCACACAATAAAGGAGACCACACAGTGTAAAGGTGGTTGCACACTGCTGCGTTTTTCGTGCCGAATATCGGAGTGAATTTCGGAGCGCGTGAATAAAAAAATACACCTCACGTTATGTCAATCACGTTTGCACACTGCCACCCGTTTCGCGCACCACTCGGTCCCTTGCTCTCTCTATCTCTCTCTCTCTCTTTGCCCTGAAAAACGCATTTCGCAACGAAAAACGCAGCAGTGTGCAACCAGCTTAAGTTCGTTTTTCTCTTACTGTATATTAAATCAATGAGCATACAGAATAGATGTCCAGTGGTACAGTACAATAAACATGTTTTCCTTTTCTTTCTCAATCTGAATCTCCATACCATGTAACATCATTTCACAAATATACTTCAGTAGGTACAGGGAAAATAGACTTGTCAAGCATTCATTAAAGCAATAAGCCACAAGAGGCGAGTGGTTACCGGGGGAGTATACACCGGCTGAGAGGCGTTGGGAAACACGAGGCGTCAGCCGAGTGTTTCCGACCCTCTCAGCCGGTGTATACTCCCCCGGTAACCACAAGCCTCGCGTGGCTTATTGCTTTTCTAAAACGGTCACAATATTGCAACATGAATATCATAGCATTGCATTATTTAAAGAAAAAAGTACACTTCTCCGCCACCAGGAAGAGACATTTCCTTGCGTTTACCAGCAGGAACGGGACTTACGGAAGCCAGTGTGTGTTTACAAAGTCACGTCATTCTTTTTGCCAAAAAAATAGGGAAACAACACTTGTGTTAGATCAGTCTCATGTTAAGAAGTTAAGAACCATATTCGATCCATACACATGTTTATTTTCATCCAGATTTAGCTGCTATATCACATCAAAAACGCTAGCATAGCAACCTAAGCAAAACAGCCGAGTGGTGCCTGGAGAATAGAGGGCGCTTGTTGCCTTTACAAGCCCCGCCCGGAGCCATTCAGTCACTGTCCTATGCATGCGGGCGGTGCTTAGAAGCACCCGCACGGCAGGATTTGAGAGGAAATCAAACGTTCGCTTCTCTAGTTCAGCCTCACGGCACAGTGGAAAGAAATAACGCACCTGGCTTTGATATAAACTGATTCAAGGCATGGGTTACAGTCTCAGGTATACCATGGCACCCAGCCAATCAGAATCAAGGAATGGAACTAGCCGTTTTAGAATGGACAGTTAAACATAACAATGGATCATGAGATGGTGTCGTGACTGAGTCTCGTGGACTCAGAAGCAAGGACGTAGAATGTTTTCTTTTCCTTCATCAAAGTGTCTGGACACACAACATTTCTCTGGTCATCCTCTCTGTCCCTGTAGTGGGGCAGATTCTCGGCACATGTATAAGTCATATGTTCCAAAACAGATTAACCTTGACACTTTTAACACTGAAGTTGATGTTTTAAATATAATAGATTAAAATGTAACTTCACCCTATCACATGCTATGACCCCTGAATTTGGGGATCAATAAAGGTTTATCTCTATCTTATGAAGGATACAAGCGACAGGTTTCTCACCTTTCTTTCTCAATATCCCTTCTGCTTGACAGACATCTGTCCTCCCAACATTTGTCTGTCCATCTCAGACACATTTTTGAGATGGACAGCATCTCTTTGTGGGTCTGTGACACTGTGTCTCAGCCCTTTTACTTGCTTTGTTTCCTCTCAGTCGCTGTCTCGCTCTCTGTCCTCTGCCCTTTGCCGCCTATCACCTTTTCTCTCTGTCTTTCTTATTCCTGTCCAGTGGTGGAAAGCAACTAATTTACTCAAGTACTGTATTTAAGTACAATTTTGAAGTATGTTTTACTTTAGTGGAGAATTTAAAAATACTTTTTACAATTATTTGACTAGTTACTTAGATTTAGATTTAGACGAAACAGAGAAATCACTTCAGCCCTATGTACATTTAGTCCATTTGAAAATAGACGATCTACAAGCTCACAAAAGCTTGTAGAACTTTAACTTTTGGTACCTTAAGTATATTTCGATGCCGATACTATACTTTTGTACCTTTCACTCAAGTACATATTGAATACGGGACTTCTACTTGTAACAGTGTAGCCTATCTACCTTGCAGTACTGACACTTTTACAATACGAGTGAGTACTTCTTCCATCACCGTTCCTGTCTTTAATTCCTTCCCATCCATTACTCCGCTCCACCCACCACTAATCTCCTCCTGTATCTCTTGTTGAGCTGTGCTTTTTGCGCCTGTCTCTCTCAGGTTGTCTCCGGGATGCGGCGATCGCTGTGACTTTAATTACAGTCCGCCGGGAGGAGGGGGGTAGAAACGCTGTATTCCGCTGTCGTGTCATCCCCTATCATGTTAACCCATTTAGGCCTAGAATAATTGAATGCTTTAACTATTGAAAAATAGCAGATATACAAGCTCGCTGCGAGCTTGTAGATCTGCTATTTTTGAAAAAGTCGTGAAAATGTGTCCCTGGAACTAAATATTTTGAGATGCGGGTCCGTGGCCAAATAAATATAATTTTGGGGGTCCTTCACATGAAAATGTTTGAGAATCACTGACATAGTCTCTCAAGAGCAGACTAAATGAGCTCCATTTAAGGGAAAAGGACCTTTTCTTTGACGATGGCTGGCCAGCACAAGCGTAATTTGGCAGGGTTTTTGGGTTTTAAAAACCCTAGTGGCGAATTTTTATTTTGTTTTTAATAGGCCTAAATAAAGAAATGCGCCCATATCTACATAAATTCATACTAGTATATTATATATATTTTGTAATTTCCAATATATTAGGGGTCCCAGGGCCCTACTTTCCTAATCTGTGGATTAATCATTGTAGTTTGCGCTTAAATCGCGCAAAGACAACAGACCCGGGCCCCTTTGATCAGGACCCCCTTGATCTGAAAACCCATGGGGAATAAGGTCTAATTTCGCCACTGCTGGCCAGATTGCTGAAATAGAAACATAGGGTTTTTCAAAAAAATCTTAGAAGGATTCAAAAGACACTTATAGAATCCCGTCAAAATTCTAATTTTCACGATTTTTCAAAAATAGCAGATATACAAGCTCGCAGCACGGCACCGAGTGCTAACCCTAACCCTATTTTTCAATAGTTAAAAGCATAAAATAACAATACACAATACGGTGTACCCGTTCTGAATGGGTAATATATGCAAATGATTCAGTGCATATTATGAGTTTGTTTTTCTGTTGTTGCTTTTTTTTTTTTTTACCCCAGAGGACCTAAATTTAGTTGGCCGGGTTTTCAACCTCACTCCACTCCACGGCATCATCGAATGATGACAGAGCAAAGGCTCAGCGCAAACAAATCAAAACGATGTACCTCTGTGGGGGTTGAGAGTAATTACAATCAACAATTGTTTGTGTTAATTAGCCAAACACACACTTCAAACTCAGGCACAAGAGAAAAGGTCAACGTAATTTGTCTAAGGAACACATTATTCCAACCAGTTCCTTTCCCCTCCATCAGGCGTCTCGGCTGGCCAGGGGGAGGCATTATAGAGACCAGGATCTCTCTTTTTGATGACATAAATGTGTTCTTTGTGTGTTTATTCAGGCCAGAAAACCCACTTGGCTCAAGCATTAAAGCGATAAGATTGGTGGTGAGATGTTTAGAGGTGATATAGGGAGACAAAAGCCGTTTTATTTATAGGCAAGTTTAGAGTAATGCTCAAAGAGTAACACAGCAGCAGCACACAAGCACAATTTCTAATCAAAACTCAGATCCATCATTTTTATTTGCTCAGTATATCTCCACACTCACCCTGTGGTTTAGTGCTTGTATTTACAACGTGCCCTGCTATATTTCATCCCAGGACTTTTAAAAGTGAAAGTGTGCTATAGTTTCTAGGTGAGAGGATATGGTTTAGATATGCTATGCATGGGTCAGCCTCAGTAGCTTGTGTGTTGTACTGTACACTACATGCACACAAACACAATTTCTTTACACTATACTACATCGGTATAGTAGCCTACCGTTGAAGCATGCGGGTGCATGTATTTGTGTGTGAGTGCACGTGTGTGTATATATACTGATGTACCGTATAGACATGAGTATCCATTTTGTCTGCATGCATATTTATGTTAAAATGTTTTACGTGTGTGTGTGTGTGTGTGTGTGTGTGTGTGTGTGTGTGTGTGTGTGTGTGTGTGTGTGTGTGTGTGTGTGTGTGTGTGTGTGTGTGTGTGTGTGTGTGTGTGTGTGTGTGTGTGTGTGTGTGCGTGCGAGAGAGAGCAGTGCAGTGCAAGTAGTCTACTTACTTAAATAAAAGTATCAATACTGCAATGAAGAAATATTCTGTTCTGTTACAAGTAATAGTCCGGAATTCAAAATTGACTTTACTACAAAAGTATTGAAATCAAAATCTAATCAAAAGCACTAATTATGCAGAATGTCCCATTTCAAGTTTTAAAATGAAAATCCTTTGAAAATAGCAGATCTACAAGCTCACAATGCATCGCGATGCCTTGTGATCTTGTAGATTTTCAAATGGCCGAAATGTATTATGGCTGAAGTTGTTTATGTATGTTTTGTAATAATTATCTAAATCTACAAAGTAACTACTTTAGTAACTAATGTTTTCAAATAAATGTAATGAAGTAAAAGTACAATATTTGCATCCGAGATGTAGTGGAGTAGAAGTAAAGGTAGACTATTCAAAAACGGAAATATTCCAGCTAATGTGCAAATACCTTAAAATTGCACTTAAAGGGGCACTCCACCACTTTTCAACCTATCTTCATATAATAGGTCCTCACTAATGTTCATGATAAAATATCACAATTTCTTTTCTACTCAGTTTTGGTCTCATAGGAGAGTTGTGGGTGGGTCAAATCCTTCCACCGGTGACATCATCAATGGGAAATGCAAGCTAATAGAAACTGCAGGCTTTCTATTCCTGAAAAAGTTGCAATGTCAAAATGGAAGCCATTGTTCTCGTGATAATAAAAATCTAAATATTTTTTTTCAAAAATATTATTTAAATATTTTTGGTCAAACGATGATGTCATCGGTAGAAGGATTTGACAGCTCTCCTATGAGATCCAGACTGAATAGAAAAAAATTGTGCTATTTTATTATGAACATTAGTGAGGACCTATTATATGAAGACAGGTTGAAAAGTGGTGATGTACTTTGTTACTTTACACCAGTGTGTGTGAGAGAGACTCATTCAGGAGGAGCCTGCTCAAGTCTGGTTGAGCTGGACGGTTGCCCAGCAGGCTTAGCCAACCTCATCCCTGGTGATTTAGAAAGCTATCGATTTCAAACCACTGCTTCGTCTCTCCGCTTCCTCATAAATAGACGATCAAAGCCACTATCAGCTCTGTTTGTTTTGTTCTTTTTTCCTGCAGGCGATCTAAGCTGACATTTCCACACTGAGCTTTGATACGCGGGTCATTTAAATCCCTCTTGTTTCTCCGCTCGTCTTTGAATTCGAGTTTCGGAATGCCGACGTTCGTGCCAATAACGGTAAAAACGATTAGAGTTATGTGGAAAAGGATAGTGACAAGTAGACGGAAAATAGTAATTGTGTTGGCTGAGGCTGATGTGAAAATAAAATATTTAGATCACACCCAAAACAATTGACCACAATTCATTTTCAGTAGGACCTAAATTGTAGTTATGAATGCACATTATCTGACTTCAGACTTTCCGGCTACTGATTACACATTTCAGATCACACATGAGAGTACACATTTGCATCTACAGTAGACGCAGTAGTCGCTGTATCACAGAATCATATGTCACTATCGTCGTTGTCGCGTGGAAACCTTGTATCTCCAAGTTTCAATTGTGTACGTTCTTTCGCAAAGTAAAGCCCTGCTTCATCATTCAAGGCCGTCTCACAAAAGTAGTGAAAACAGCCGATCTACAAGCACACAACGCCTCACACCGCGAGGCGTTGTGTGCTTGTAGATCGGCTGTTTTCACTAGTTTAAATCATTTTTGAAATGATAAATGCAAAACGAACGGTTTTGGACATACAAGGTTTTCACCCGACAACGACGATATATTATATTTGAAAATGTCAGGCTAAACGTTTTCCATAATATTTGCATTACGTATTAAGTTAGTGGCGATGATGTTGCTCTGACAGAAATGACAGCGGTGACTGTGAAGCTCCCGAAACCCGGCAGCTGTCTTTCCGCCGACTGATTGGAAGCCATTTTGTGTCAGAATAACGGCTTCACATGAGCCGTAAGGAGCTCATTTGCATGCCGAGGCTGTACAGCATTAAAGGACAGCCCACTAATGATGACTAAACAATACCAGAAAGTGAAACGCTGCCATAGCAACCATCTATCTTGGTACCACCTCCCTGATGCCGTCAGTCCAAATTAGTCAGAAAGATTCCGATTCTTTCTTCCACTTAGCTAATTTGCGGCTGAATTATCATTCCAATTTATCTCTCAAAATAGCATTCCAATTTGTCTCAGTTTTAGATTCATTGCGGTTTTACAGCAGGGCATGGTTGCGGCGGATATCTATCTCAGAAAGCGCAGATGCTAGGTTTGTTTGGCTCGCTATAAGGGGCGAACCCCCACAGATGTTCTCATTTCCCTAGGCAAGGGGAAAATGACATATCTCTAAACAGAACGTGGACATATTCTCCGCTAATGATATAGGAATATGAAGCTAACTAATTCCACTGGGAGAAAGAGCTGTCTCGTTTAGCGGGAATATTTGTTTATCCAGCGCAGTGCAGCTCAGTGACGTGAACTGTGGCCTCGTGTCAAAGGAAAACTTCACAAATAATGAGCCTAGTATCAGAGGGAAAAACTCCCGTCTTGCGTACTCCATAGCATAAGGTTCTGAGTGCTTTCATCAGCCGTTTAAAATGCACAGAACTATATCGTCGTTGTCGGGTGGAAACCATGTATGTCCAAAACCGTTCGTTTTGTATTAACGAACGGTTTAAATAACTAAACTAGTGAAAACAGCCGATTTACAAGCACACAACGCCTCATATCGCGAGGCGTTGTGTGCTTGTAGATCGGCTGTTTTCACTAGTTTTGTGCTACGGTCTTGTATGATGAAGCAGGGCTTTGCTTTACCAAAAAAACGTCCACGTTTGAAACTTGGAGATACGAGGTTTCTGCCCGACAGCGACAATACAGTAATGGAAGCACATGCTCAAATGCACGGTGTACGCACATACCCAAAAATACTGAAATGTATAACTCCAATTAATGTCATTGATATGGTTCCTCCAAATATCCAGTGTAATTATTCCTCTACTACACTACAGAAGCTACTGACCACATCTAAGACAGGCAGTAAGCCAGATAATGAAAACTCTGAAAATAGTGGCAAAGTCTCGGGTTTCATTCAGCCTGGGTTGGATCATGGTGCGGTGTGTTTTTTTCTTTTTTTATCGTTGTGTGAAGTCTTAATTAAATGGAAATAGGCGATAGGAGGCTTTATTTACTCTAAGAACTTAGTCTTCTGCGCAGGAGGAAGGAAGAGGGAGAATTTTAATATGGCTCATTTTGAGTTTGGCAGTGTGGGTTTTTTTTTCTTTATGAGACGGTTCAGAAGAAGCCATAGGCCCAGACTGAAATACTGGTGTGAGCCTAGGGTATGAGTTAATGGATTAAGAGAAAAAGAGAGAGGACGGGGTAGAGAGAGACGAGAGGGAGATGGTTAACGGCACAGGGAGAGAGAGAAGTGAGGATGAGTTGTAAGAGAAGAGGGGAAATTGTCGAAAGTGATGAGAGTTAGGATGAATGTCTGGGGCTGTTGCTTTAAAAAAAAAAAAAAAAAATCTAATAAAGCCAGTTGGCTGCGAGCCGCGCTGGAAAATGGAAAAGGGGGGAGGGTTTGAGTGTGGAGGCCAGGGGGCCAGTGGACCGAGGCAGGGCCTCAGAAGAAAGCTAGCGATGCAGGGTCAGTTCTCCTTGTGTGTCTGAGAGCTCATTTACTCTGGTTATGTCTGCTCCAGCCACTCCACGGACAACCCCAGCTTTCATCTGCAGTCTTCCACAGGTCTCCCATACAGGGGCGTCACACTGGGGGGGGGGAAGTGGGACTGAGTTACTAGGGCCCAAGGTGGAGGGGCCTTAGTTATTTTATACTTTAGCTATTGAAAAATAGCAGATATACAAGCTCACAGCGCGGCACCGAGTGCCGCGCTGCGAGCTTGTAGATCTGCTATTTTTGAAAAGTCGTGAAAATGTGTGCAAATCTTTGAACATATTTATTTTTTAAGCAAACAATTGTAACTCAAATTTAGATTCTGGGGGGTCCCTCGAACAAAATATTTTGAGATGGGGGGTCCGTGGCCAAATACATATCATTTTGGGGCTCCTTCACATGAAAAGGTTTGAGCACCACTGACATTGAATTTTGAAACATTGAAACAGAAGGATTTTAAATATTCAGACGTGCACCAGATCGACAAGCTCGCTGTGAGCTTGTATATCTGCTATTTTTGGAGCGGTGTGAAGCACAGCTCCGCTATGAACAGCAATGTGTGTCCAGTGTCCCACAACAATGTGTGTCCAGTGTCCCACAACTATCCGGTTGAGTTTGAACTGTTTTCGCCACCTAGTGGCAGAAGAAATTACCTCTGGGAACTCAGATTGAGTTTGAACAGGATCTGCGCATGTGCAACTTTACCACACACACACACACACACACACACACATACACACACCCGTGATAGCCGCTAGAGTGGAGGCTCACGAAGCATGCACCGTAGCGAGCCACGGGCAATCAAGAATTGACACGTATGTCAATATATAAATTGGTGAAAAAAAAGTCAGGGACTATTCCCCCTGCCACGGGAGGTTAATGTTGTCAATCTGTGGGTCAAGACCCGCAGAGAGGTCCCCAAAATATGTATACCCCCCAGATGACAGTGAAGTCACAATTTTAAGACTTAAAGGAGTAGTTCACCCCCAAAATGACTTTTTTCAAATTGATTACTCATGCCATGGACACTTGAGTTCAATTATATATATATATATATATATATTTACCTGGAACTGCTCAAATTCACCGCTCCACTTCGAACCGAGGTTTGATTTTTCAATAGTTAAAGCACAACATAATTGAAGTGAATCCTTGTACCCAGGGCCCAGAATTTGGTGCAACACCCCTGCTCCCATATCTCACTGTGTGCACCCGATACCTACAGTATAGCACTCATATTCACAATAAAGAATTATTCATGGTGTGTTCCCCCGTGAAGACGAATGCAGGCACGCTTTCTGATGCACCTTTCTCTTACCTGGAGAGCTGGGCTTTAGACAGTATAACCACTGCAAAAGCTCCGTGTTAACCCATTTAGGCCTAGAATTATTGAATGCTTTAGCCAGTGAAAAATAGCAGATATACAAGCTCACAGGTGCCGCGCTGCGAGCTTGTAGATCTGCTATTTTTGAAAAAGTCGTGAAAATGTGTGCAAATCTTTGAATATTATGTATTTTCAAAGCAAATGTTTGTAACTCAAATTTTGCTACTGGGTGGTGGTCCCTGGAACGGAATATTTTGAGATGGGTGTCCGTGGCCGAATACATATCATTTTGGGGGTCCTTCACATGAAAAGGTTTGATTACCACTGACATAGTAGTCTCTCAAGAACAGACTAACTGAGCTCCAGTTAAGTGAAAAGGACCTTTTCTTTGACAATGACTGGCCAGATTGCTGACATAGAAACATAGGTTTGTCCGAAAAAACCTTAGAAGGATCCAAAAGACACTTATAGAATCGGGTCAAAATTCTTAATTTTCACGATTTTTCAAAAATAGCAGATCTACAAGCTCGCAGCGCGGCACTCGGTGCCGCGCTGTGAGCTTGTATATCTGCTATTTTTCAATAGTTAAAGCATCAAATAATGATACACAAAAATGTGTACCCCGTTCTGAATGGGTAAAGCAGAAGCAGTATGGGGTGAAGTCATCCAGGAGATGCTGGACCTCCGGAGAGAACGCAATGAATAGCAAGCAGCTCCTCTCTGGTGGTAAACACGCGTCTCTGGGGGTCCCCCGGCCCCATGCCGCCTGGACAGGCTGCCTTAATAACTGGAGGCTCCCGCTGTGGCCTATACTGTAGCTGCCCGCTTCCCTGCTCCGCATGCTGTCTGCTGAATGGAGCCGGCAGTGCTCCTGATACTGCCAGATTCGGTTTTTAACCGCATGAAAAACCCAGCGTGACGCGGTGGTGAGACCAACTTTCGCATTCAGACAGTTTACAGTCTGTCGATGTGTTTTGGGTGTGCTCCCGTCTTAAAGGAGTAGTTCACCTCCAAAAAGACTTTTTTTCTATTGATTACTTGCCCAATGGAGACTTGAGTTCAATAATATTTTTTGTATTTGTCGCATTCCTAAGACATATAATAGTAAATTTACCCCATTGATTCCGGATGGGGAACCAAATGCATTTGAGTCCCCATCCGTAATCAATGGGGGTACATTTATTGTCATAATTTTTTGTCATAGGAATGTAACGAAAAACAAAAAATATTATTGAACTCAAGTGTCCATGGGGTGAGTAATCAATAGAAAATAAGTCATTTGGGGGGTGAACTACTCCTTTAAGGCAGAAAGAGAACATATTTCATTTCTTGGGATAGGGATCAACATTGAACAATATGATCATATGGCCCGAAGTGTCACCTCAGGGTATGATCAACGTTTGAAAGTACCTTTCAAAGAAACAAACTTGTCATTTAACTGAACCACTTTTGCCACAGCCATGACGTGTAAAAGCGACACTGCAGTGCTGACTGTTTGTCCAAGTCAACGTGCGCTTCCCAAGCCCCCTGCATATACATACTGTATATACAGGATTCAAAGTCCACTCATTCCAATTACAGTACAGGGCCTCCAAAGAGTCCTGGATTGCTATTTTTCGTCACTACCTCACCGTGCCAGGAGTGGGTAATTTGCGCGCCTGCTGCCTTCCTTGGATGTGATAGCCGTTTCTCAGTATGAGAAACCAGGGGTGTCGCACCAAATTCTGGGCCCTGGGTACAAGGATTCACGGCGGGCCCCCCATGAATGTTCTACATATTGGGAGGGGGTTTAACATTCGGTGCAGATCTACAAGCTTGCAGCTCTGTGAGCTTGTATATCTGCTATTTTTCAATAGCTTAAGTATAAAACAATGAAGGCCCCTCCACCTTGGGCTCTAGTAACTCAGTCCCACTTTTCCCCCCTTTGTGACGCCCCTGTTTATATACATTTACATATATATGCATATACAGTATGAGAGACAGAGTCATGGTGACTCAGGGGCATGAATGGGAGGGATCTGGAGACTCAGGACATGACTGAGAGGAGGGTAGCGCAGGACAGGTTGACCTGGACATAGGGTCGCGGCTTGGAATAGTTAGCATGTGGAGCCAGAATCAGAGCAGTTCCGTCTTCCTGTCGTCTGGCTCCGTTTACCAACGCCTCCACACGCTGTGATGGAGCGGACGGGGTCTCATTTACACATCTGCCGTCGTTGGCACAAAAGAGCCGGAGCCGAGCGCAGAGGTGCTATATTACTGTGTGTGTGTGTGCACGTCGCCAAGGGGAGGAGGGGGGCGAGGGTGAGTCACCTGCCGGATTCACTCGGAATTAAGAGCCCGTGCCGCGGCGAGATGGGCCTCAGCGTGCACACCGCTACCCATAAATCCCAAAAATGCACTCATTATTAAGCAAATCCATCTTGTCAGAAGCCAGGACGTGGCTCAATTTAGGTCTGCTGGATTGCCATCCAGCATTATTGAGTGGCCTTTCTTTCTCTCTCTCTCTCTCTCTCTCTCTCTCTCTCTCTCTCTCTCTCTCTCTCTCTCTAAGGGACGTGCTGGCCATTGGGAAAAGCGGAACAACTCCCGAACGGCCGGTTCATTCCCGGCGGGTCCAGGCCAGCCATTAGGGGAAAAAAATTAATAAAATGTCGGGTATGATCAACAAAGTAAATCGTCACTGTCGGGCAGAAACCTCGCATCTCCAAGTTTCAAATTTGTACATTTTCTTTGCAAAGCAAAGCCCTGCTTCATCATACAAGGCTGTCGCACAAAAGTAGTGAAAACAGCAGATCTACAAGCACACAACGCCTCGCGGTGCGAGGCGTTGTGTGCTTGTAGATCGGCTTGTAGATCGGCGAGAGAGAGATCTCTCTCTATAGCGCGCAATGAGGGCCTCTCCAACTCTTTTCCCCGGCCTGAATCAGGGGCCCAGCATGTCCCTGCTCTATCTCCTCAGGCAGGATGGGGGTGGGGTGATGGGGCGAGGGGGACGTCGTTGCCCAAACGAGGCTGGTGCAATGACATCTGCCGCCCGAACCGTTTACGGCTCCGTCCTCCTCCGCTCACTTTGCATACGTTTACGGTACACAGCACTGCTGAGTCATGCTGATCTGTCACTGAGGAAATTGTTTGTCATAATGGGGAATGGCGTGAGTGTGGGGGACTGGGGGTGGCTCACAGTACACACTGTACTGTATGTGCGTGGGTTCGCCTCTTTAGTCGGCCGTTGTTTTAACATGAGTTTCTCTTTATCAGTGTGTGTGTGTGTGTGTGTGTGTGTGTGTGTGTGTGTGTGTGTGTGTGTGTGTGTGTGTGTGTGTGTGTGTGTGTGTGTGTGTGTGTGCATGTTTGTCATGACACCACACTGAAATCAATGTCAGCCAAGCTTCCATGGATAAGCACAATGAGGGCAAGATTGTAAACACAGCAAATACATGTATGTACACACTAGGGATGGGACGATAAGCGATATTATCGAAAATCGATAATCGTATTGTGGCGATTTAATTTATCGTGATATAGTCCTCCGTCATGCACAGGGATCAATTCACCTTTTATCTGCCAAGCTGCATATCCGGTACCACTTAAACCCTCTATAATTGGTAAAAGGTACTTATAATATATGTACTTGATAGTCTTTTTTTCACTCTTTATCAAATGTCTTTGCCAAAAAATAGCCGATCTACAAGCTCACGATGTGAGCTTGTAGTGACATTTTCATATCGTCCCTTCCCTAGTACACACGCACGCACACGCACATGCACACACACACACGCACGCACGCGAGCGCACGCACACACACACACACACTTAAATATACTGTATAGCATATACTGTTGAGAGCCTGCATGCTACCTCACCCCTCTTCCATCTTAATAGTACATTTTGATGGATGGTCTTGTCATTAATCTCCTAGATGTTGTTTTAATTAACACTGGTGTCCATATTTTGGAAATATTATCAATTTATTTCTGTCAAAAATTGCGACCCGGCAAATCTACCATGCTCACAATGTGTTGCAATGCGACACATTGTGACCTTGTCGACGGGCTATTTTCGAAGAATAAGGGGGCTTAAGTGGTTATTATTATTATTATTATCACGGGCGGGGAAGGATCAAGTGACACCAGCATGGCCACCATGGTGTCCGTCTGCCACCATGGCTGTGCTGTCATTAGTGCACGGCACATAGCAGGGAGGGGACACTAAGACACTAAGCTAGCAATTTGGCAACTGTCTCTCTCTCTCTCTCTCTCTCTCTCTCTCTCTCTCTCTCTCTCTCTCTCTCTCTCTCTTTCTCTCTCTCTCTCTCTCTATCTCTCGTCTGTCACTCCATCTCTCTCCATCAGTGGTGTAAAGTAACTAAGTAGATTTACTTAAGTACTATACTTATGTACAATTTTGAAGTATGTGTACTTTACTTGAGTAATTCCAATTTCCAATACTTTTACTTCTACTCCACTACATCTCGGATCCAAATATTGTACTTTTACTCCACTACATTTATTTGAAAACTTTAGTTACTAATTACTTTGCAGATATAAATGATTATATTATAAAACATATACACATTAATCCACTTTAGCCCTATTTTATTCCTAGGCCATTTGAAAATAGTCGATCTACAAGTTCACAACTTGTTCACAACTTGTGAACTTGTAGAGCTGCTATTTTCAAACATTTTGTACTTTTACTTTTGGTACTTTAAGTACATTTTGATGCCAATACTTTTGTACTTTTACTCAAGTACATTTGGAATTCCGGACTTTTACGTGTAAGGGTGCCCACACACCAAAATACCTAGAGTGGAATCCGCCAATGCATTTCAATGAGAATGGAGCGTTTTTTTGCAGAAATCCTCTACTGGCAAAAAAACGCTCCATTCTCATTGAAATACATTGGCGGATTCCACTCTAGGTATTTTGGTGTGAGGGCACCCTAACGGAGTTATTTGCAGTATTGATACTTTTACTTAAGTACAAAATGTGAGTACTTTTTCCACCACTGCTCTCCATCTCTAGCTCTCTCCCTCTCCCTCCCTCTCTCTCTCTCTCTCTCTCTCTCTCTCTCTCTCTCTCTCCCTCTCTCTCTCTCTCTCCCTCTCCCTCTCCCTCTCCCTCTCTCTCTCTCTCTCTCTCTCCCTCTCCCTCTCCCTCTCCCTCCCTCTCTCTCTCTCTCTCTCTCTCTCTCTCCATAGCCCTACCACACTCCATCTAACAAATACCAGCATTTTGCAGCTCATGAAAATAGAATCTATTCTGCCCCCTTCCTGTTACACAGGTATGCAGGTAAACACACCATGCACGCACGCACGCACGCACACACGCACGCACACACCAATCTCATACATTGTGTACACACACACACAAGGAAGATGCTACACCACACGAGTGCTGTGTGCACTGGCCACACAATGTAAAACGGTATCTCTCCAACTGAACACCTTGCTATTACAGCCGGAGATCCCCCAGATAATCCGCTATCTCACAAATTAGAATCGTCACTCAGCCTTGCTCCTCCTCAGCATATCTGTAATGGTGCTGGATTTGTGACAATCAACTGCCAGAAATCAATTTAAGCCTCCACTTGACATGCAGGATATGAGATGGGCTGGTTGAGAATGAATATTTCCTCCACAGATGCCACACACCCACGCGTGCGCACGCACACACACACACACACACGCACGCACGCACACACACTCACTCACTCACGCACGCACGCACGCACGCACGCACGCGCACAGGAATGTGAGTGCACAAACACACACACACACACACACACACACACACAGGTTGATGGACCATGTGTGCATGTGTGCGTGCGTGCGTGTGTGCGTGCGTAAGCGCGTTTTACTGTGCCTTTTTAACTGCTGACATATTTGGTTTGCGTGCCCCCCCCCCCCACTGATGAGTTTCTCTGTTGCGCGCCTTCATTTCCTCATCAAGTCTAAATGCCAGATACTCCCACAGATGGGAAAAGCCAGCATCATTTTCTCCAGCTTGCAGTGGCACGGAGAAGGCTGGGCCGAGCCCTGACGCGGGACCATTGTGTTGCATAATCGCTTATCTCTCCCCAAAGGTCCCGTGCTGCTCTGTTAACAATTCTCCATACAATCTTCAGAGAGGTCTTTAACTTACCCAGACAGATGTCTGTAATCCCTCACTTGTTGTACTTTCAATCTGCTGAAAGACGGAATGTATCCTATATGTGCAAATACACTTTTGGATATGGTTGAAGACAAATATAAGAATACCCTAAATCAGTGGTTCTCAACATTTTCAGGCCGCGACCCCCAAAATAACCATATTTAAGTGGGGACCCCCCTTTTTTGCAGTCTGTTGCTAGTAGCTTTGAGACTGCGTAGCCGATTTCCATGTGGCAACATCTTGAACAGGCTGTGGTTGGGATGGTGTAGATCTTTGATGATTCCTTGGACTTTTTTGACACAGCGTTCGTCGTACAGGGCTTGGATTTGTGGGAGATCGCATCCGCTGATCCGTTCGGCTGTCCGCACAACCCTCTGCAGGGCCTTGCGATTGAGGTCAGTGCAGCCGCCGTACCATGCAGTGAAGCAGCCAGTCAGGATGCTCTCTGTGGTGCCTCTGTAGAAAGCTCTTAGGACTTTGGGGCCCATCCCAGCCTTCTTCAGCTTTCTGAGAAAGTAGAGGCGTTGTTGTGCTTTCTTGACAACCCGCTCTGTCTGCACTGCCCAGGTAAGATTCTAATATTTGACAATTTGGTCAATGTTTAATTTGACATTTTAGAGGTATTAAAAAGTCCTTCAATTATCACTAAATGTGCATATACCCTCTATACACTTAAACTTTAAGTTGGTCTGTTTACTGTTTAGTGAGAAAACAATGTTGCACACTAAGTTAATCATTTGAGGACCCCCCCGGGGTCCCGACCCACAGGTTGAGAACCCCTGCCCTAAATCTCCAATAGCCTACTCTCTAAAGAATTTACAGATGACATATAGAACAAGTGGGATTTGGGTATTCTTAGGGCTCTGCTATAGCTGGGGGGAACTATGGGCAAAGTTGTGTTTGAAGGGCACTGCTGCTACTGCACCTTCACCATATATTTATAGCATATACCTTTCCTCCAAGGCAAGGCAACTTTATTTATACAGCACCTTTCATCCATCAAGTGCTTTACAGAATAAAAACAAATACATTCAGAGTGCAACAATTAATGCACTTTAAAAAGAAACAAACAATATATAATACATACAATTAAAATAAGTACTAGTAAGACGCCTCAGGGCGACATGCGACCTCGCCTTAAAGGGCGAGGTGGCGCCAATTCTTGGCCATCTGGCCAGTGATGTATATCGGACCAGTTACCCATATATGGAGATCCATGTACTGTATTAGTTCATCCCTTTTATGCCCATACATGGAGATCCATGTTTGAACCAGCCACACAGATATGGGCTGTCTTTGTAGGATCTATTCCGAGTCAGCTCTGGTACTTGTTGCTGATATTCTCTTTCACCTTTCAACACAAGCACATTCAATCCTACTGTAATGATGTATTAACAGTAGGACTGGTGATGTTAGCATGTAAAATGGGATTATGAAGCCAAGGCAACTAGGAAAATGTGCAATTCGCGTAAATGGGGAGCATACACCCCCTACACCCCCTACACCCCCACCCGGTCTCTTAGATCAGCCAACACAGGGATGCTGACAGAACCCTCGCTAAAAACTCCAGGGCAAAAATCCACTCGTCCGAGACAGTTTGCCCTCCTGGCCCCCAAGTTGTGGAATAAACTCCCTGTCGCACTTAGAACAACGTACTCACTCGCTAGCTTTCGCCGTGGACTGAAGACTCACCTTTTCAGACTCCACCTAAACCCTTAGCACTACAGAAAAATCAATGACCATACATGAAGCTAGTTAGCATTTGTTTTTGTTTAGAACTTTGATTATATTGTGTTTTTTCTAGATAGATATCCATTTGCATTTGTTATATTGTTGATGATGTACTGACATATTATCTTGTTTATTATTGTGATGTTATCTGCTTATTGTAAGTCGCTTTGGATTAAAAGCGTCTGCTAAATGCCTAAACTGTAACTGTAAACTGTAACCAGTACTACAAACAAAGTACCTCAGAAACTACTGGATAGATTGCCATGGCAAATTCTGTACACCTCATGATCTCAAGAGAGAGGCCTCTGCTGAGCCGGTGGACTTTTCCTCTAGTGCCAGCAGTAGGTCAACATTTACACTTGCACACAGGATGTCTCAAAATGCGATTGGCGGATTGCCATGAAACTTGCTGAGCACATTGGCGCTCCCTGGAGAATGACTTGTACTGGCCTGTCATGGCCTTTAGCTCAAACTTTGATTTCATTACAATAGAGAGTTTTGGGTATACCTGTGGCATACTAAAATCTGTCTAAAAGTTTATCTGTGCAAAGGAGAAGTTCTGTGTTTCAACTTTCAGCAGTTTCAAAGTAGACCAAGGGTGGGCAACTTTGATGATGGAGAGCAGGGGCGTCACAAGGGGGGGAAAGTGGGACTGAGTTACTAGGGCCCAAGGTGGAGGGGCCTTAATTATTTTAAATACTTGTATCTGCTATTTTTGAAATCTCTCTATGAAGAACATTCATGGGGGGCCAGCAGTGAATCCTTGTACCCAGGGGGGTCCAGAATTTGGTGCGACACCCCTGATGGAGAGGGCCACTATATGTCCACACGCACTCCAAAGGGCCACATTGCATATATACTGTCGGGGTTAGAAACTTCTTATCACCGTTTTGGTAAATGAATGCCCTACTTTGTCATTCTATGTCACTCAAAAGTAGCTGATCTACAAGCAATTTCTTTATTGGAATCCTGAAAAGCTTTTCTTTTGTTAACTTTATGAACTTAAATACAAATACATTGGACATAAAAATACAATATAATTGTATTAAGCTACAGTTTACAGTTTACAGTTTAGGCATTTAGCAGACGCTTTTAATCCAAAGCGACTTACAATAAGCAGATAAAACATCACAATAATAAACAAGATAATATGTCAGTACATCAACAGCAATATAACAAATGCAAATGGATATCTATCTAGAAAAAAAACACAATATAATCAAAGTTCTAAAAAACCTAAAAAACGAATGCTAACTAGCTTCAATATGGTCATTGATTTTCTGTAGTGCTAAGGGTTTAGGTGGAGTCTGAAAAGGTGAGTCTTCAGTCCACGGCGAAAGCTAGCGAGTGAGTCCGTTGTTCTAAGTGCGACAGGGAGTTTATTCCACAACTTGGGAGCCAGGAGGGCAAACTGTCTCGGACGAGTGGATTTTTGCCCTGGAGTTTACTACTAATATAGACTGAAGTAATTAAAGCGGGTCATGTTTGCATGTTTGGAATTTTAACAGCTGAAATCAATAATATATCTGTATTCCAATATTGGATCTCCCTATGAAATTGAAAATAACCTGCAGGCAACATTAATAAAAGTTGCCAGTTGCCCATGTATGAATAGACAAGTGAATGATTATGGTTATAGCCATCCGTTTGGGTGAGCCATAGTCTCATTCAACCTCTCTGACGTTTGTGTGGAGAACTCTTAATTTGAGTAGCACAGACAACAGCAAGGGTCCTGGGCCACTAGACCTATAGTTGCAAATAGCACCCCTGTCCGCTCTAGCCCTGTCATTGCACTAGCCCCTGTAGTCATCACACATCATGCATTAAAACGTTGTTTTGCGTCATTGACTTGAATTATGTGGCAAAGGAGCTTACTTCATCTTCTCAACCAATCAGAGTATGCAACGTGTTATTACAGCATCTGTGACCATTCATTTTTCTAGGGCCTTCTATCTATGAAGGTCCTCCGTGACAATTTTTTTTTGTTTTGACATCACTTTTGTCAGGTGACGCGTCGTTTGACACTTGTCTCACAGAGCAAAAATTGGTCTTTAACACTGATTGTTATGTGGGATTACCTCTAGCACTGTCCCATCGGCAGTGCTAGAATTAATATTGTAAATTAACATATACAGTACTTTACCAATGCAATCTTGCTTGCTCTGTTTGTGCTACAGAGCAAGCAATATATGAACCCAACTTACATAGACAAGAGATGAGATATGAACGCAACATACCATAGAGACAATGAAATTGCATTGTTGCATACAATATCAAGTAATACATTCTGAAGAAGAATTATGATTAGACCAAGTAGCTACCTCAGACTAGTGGTTTTTAACCTTTATTTAACCAGGAAAATAGGCATCGAGTTTCAAATCTCTCTTGCAAGAGTGACCTGTCAAAGATTTCTGGCAGTGCAAATCGATACATGAAAGGTCCAACAAACAGACACACAACTTTGCATGGCATGAAATTAAATCATGATTATAATACAAAACAAGCTTTATAGAACCTGGCTGCAGGAGTTAAACATGGACCCAGAAATTATTATTGGCATCTTTGGACGGTGGACCTGTATGCCTAGCAGCCTTGAAGTCTCAAAGTTTTTTTCCCATAACTTTTCAAACCTTAGCAGTGAGCCAGGTCCTTGAAATGAAAAGATTTGAGCATCACTGGTCTATTTCATGTCTGGAACGGTTCCTTTCTGCATGTAAGCTCCTCACACCATGTGTGTCTGCACTCTGCAGAGTGCAGACACACAAATAAACATTTGTCACTTGTATATGTTTGCCACTGTAGCAATGCAAGGTATATTACGGATATTAAGCACACAATGATAATGTGAGTGATGATTAGTATTGAGGCTGGACATAGTGGAGAATGACATACTGCAGGGAGCTGTGAGAGACTCAACTCACCTCTCTATGGAGGAACAACACTGACATCTGCTGGCAGCACCAAACCACCTCCATACCATGGCACAGCCCACCATGTTTATCTCACATTTCTTGCTCACTTTCCTGGAATGAGAATCACCGGCTGCATGATATTACATCTATAAACGCTACAGCTGAATTAATATAGTAACATATACAGTACTTTGCCAATGCAATCTGGCCTGCTGTGTTTGTGTTACATACAGTTGTACAGTATGCAGGCCCATCATAGAGATTTTTGTGAGGGGGGTCAAGAAGATCAAAGACGTGGGCCCCCCTTGGTTTTCCACCCGTGCAGAGCTCGGGCCGAAAAATACGGGTTTTTGATGGGAAATTATTCATTTTTAAAGAAAAAAAAAAGTTAAAAACAGTTCTACACTGTGGCAGAACCGTTTAGGCTTAATATAATAGGGTTTATATAAAGCATGATGTCTTAATCTTACCTTGGGAGAAAGTTCTTTCACAGTCACTCAAATCTTTCCTACAAAAAATAGACTGCTCCCGAGTCCCGTGAATGTAGCAGTGGCATTTCTTCCTTTTGGCCTAGTGGGATTGTGTGTGCAAAGTGTCATGGCAATCACACTCTGCATTCATGAGTTGAGGCATTTTGTTCAAAAGCTATTACAGGCCGATGGGCAGAGGTTTTGCTCTGGCCTCCAGGGAGTGTGAGTGTAGTTTCACACTGATCAGTTCAACGGTTCTGGAGAGCTGCTCACAGACAGACGGACACACACATTTTAACAATCTATTTGTCCACAGTCCACACAAAAGGAAATTGTACACAAGTACACAAATATTATCTATCTGTGAAAACACCGGCCTGTTGCATTAACAAGCTTTGTAGACTTACCCTGGGATCCCATTAGGTCCTGCAGTTTTGGTTAGTTGATGCGACAGAAGGACAAGCGAACATCTGACTCTGCAATGGACAGTGTGACATTGATCTGTATAACCAGTAAAATACTTGTTGAGATAAAAGACAAATCTCTCTTGCAAGAGTGACCTGGCAAAGATTTCTGGCAGTGCAAATCGATACATAAAAGGGTCCAGTAGACTTTCGTGATCAAATTATAATCATACAAATTGGCTAATCAAAACAGGCCAGAGTTTGCTTTTAAATTCTACATTAAAGGGAATCGAAGATGAAAAGGAATTACCTCAATTCCTCCCCAGTCATGGACAAAGTACTCAACCCCAGTGTAGTTTAGTCAACTTCTGGTCAAATATTGCTCTTCAAAATTTGTACTTGAGTTGGCCTAGAGTTGGGTTCCCAGTTCGATCCCTGCTCCCTCATAGTTAGTGTCGAAGTGTCCTTGAGCAAGACTCTGAACCCCTAATGGCTCCCGATGTGCAGGTTGGTGCCTTGTATGGTTTCCTCCGCCATCGGTGTATGAATGTTTTTGTGAATGGGTGAATGTAATGTGCATGCGCAAGCTATGTAAAGCGCTTTGGATAAAAAGTGCTACCATTTACCTTTAACCCAATGTGAGTGAATGTTGAACTAAATCTGTTGAATAACAAAAAGAGTGTTTTGAAGAAAACAGCTTTCCGTTAAGAAAATAGCCACAGACCATAAAAACATCAGTTACTCATCACATCACACCAAAATGGACTTTGCCTGCTCACTTTGCCTTCCAACAGATACAGTGTGTGTGGGTTTTAAGTGTCCGTGGAGACTGGAGAGTTTCCATTAAAATTCTTGTTTGTTTTTTGAGAGGGAGAAATATAATCTACGGCTTTTCATTTTTGAAATATTTCCCAGGTGAGTTGGACGGAGGAAATATAATGTGCAAAAAGGCCACAAAAAGAATAAATGCCAGCAGTCTATGGACCATAAAATTATATAAAAATGTCTCGCCTCTAGCTGGGCCATAAAAAGTAATAACAAAGTCACCAGCCGGTCCTTATCAAGAGACGTGCATGTGTGCGTGTGCGTGTGCGTGCGTGCGTGCGTGCGTGCGTGTCATACCATGAGTATGCGTGCATGCTCGGGCAGCATGGTAGCAAGCAGCAAGGTATAATTTCTGATGGAGGAAAACAATGATTAACAGGTGGTGCCAGACAAAACAAACCCCACACTTTTAAACAGAACAAACAACTATAGTGAAGGTCGTTGGCTAGTGTGGGAGGCAGAACTCATTGGACATACAGAATTACTTGTTTTGTGGGTGTTTATGGTCAGTTCCATATGGGACAGTGTACATTTTGACAGCAAATCTTGATGTAGTTTGAGTCATAGCTTTTTGAATCAAATGTGATCTGAAATGTATTTGTTTTAGTCTATGTTTTAGTTGACTAAATATCATTTTATTTAGGTTTTGTCAGTGATAAAAGTTAACCGTAGTTAACGATCATTTTTCGTCATAGTTTTTGTCGATAGAATTAACACTGGTCCCATGCTACATATGATACACAGCTTACATAATACATACACATACATACATCCTTACAGCATCAACCGCATACTGTACATACATATGCCCCTTTTTGACCAACACCACGCCACTCCACACCACACCACCCACTTGTGCCAGGTTTTCCACGACAAGGACCTGGGTAGAGTGGTGTGAAAGTGGTACTAAAAAGTATCCACACCGGAGTTGAGCTTGGCCAAACAGGGCCAAACGATTGATTGATTGATTGATTGATTGATTGATTGAAACCTTTATTTATTCTCGAAAAGAGCATTGAGGTTCACCCTCATTTGCAATGCTGACGAGATTACATCCACAAAGATCAACAATTAGCATACAAATAAAAAACAACAACAAAACATAGAATAAAACATCATAGAAATTTAGTACATTAAAAACAACTGCATACTGAGGTAGGGAGATTTAAGAGCATGTTATTAATTTGTCCATAGGATATTACTTCATAATGACTGATCACACTTTTCATTTAGACCACCCCATCAGGATATAGTTAATATAGGTATATAGGTAATGCATGATAAAAGATTCTAATGTGTTATAATGACTGTAATAATCCAAAGTAACTAAGTACTACTGACTGTGCCACTGTGCCCCCCTGTAGTATAGGCATTATAGGAATTAACCTGAAACAAATTGCAACAGAAACTCTTTCAACTTTTTTTCGTTTCATAAATATGTTATAATAACATATCAAAAGTCCTAAGCAAGTGGAACATATTGAAAAAGATGCTGAAAGTTTGGGTCCCATTAAGTTTACTATACCCTACACGAAAAAAATACAAAAAAAAAAGATTCTGAATCCACTGCAAGCATTTGTTTTGCACGAAAAACATTCCTTGGGCTAAAATAACAGTGAAAAGTGATGACTCATCACTAAACCATAGTTTTGTCAGTGGGGCCGTTTTTACCTGTGCAGATCATAGTTACCAGACTCTAGGCTTTAACTGTTTATGAATTTTATTTTATGTGTAAAGCTAAACTTTGTAGGAGATTTGAACATCCTTTTAACAGGGGAAATTTATTATGTTCCCATTTCGCATTTCTCTGCAAAACAACCGTGCTTTTGAGACAAGGACAGTTTTATTTTACCAATAAAATGTGGGGATGACAGAACTTGTAAAGAGACGTTTTATTTCTGTTGAGAGATGTGGGCGAGTGTGTGTGTGTGTGTGTGTGTGTGTGTGTGTGTGTGTGTGTGTGTGTGTGTGTGTGTGTGTGTGTGTGTGTGTGTGTGTGTGTGTGTGTGTGTGTGTGTGTGTGTGTGCGTGCGTGCGTGCGTGCGTGCGTGCGTGCGTGCGTGCGTGCGTGCGTGCGTGCGTGTTTGTGTCAGTGGTGGAAAGTACATGTAGGCCTACTCAGGTAGTGTAAGTACGGTTTTAAGGTGTTTTTACTATACCTGCAGTATTTCCATTTTCAATACTTTATACTTCTAGTCTTCTACTCCACTACAGAGGGAAATACTGTACCTTTTTAATCATTTGAGAACTTGAGTTACTATTTACTTTGCAGAGCCTACATTATTATTATTATTGTCTCCGCCATGTTTTCTAAAAACGAAACGAGTCATGACTTATGCCCGTTTGAAGTTTGAATTTCCAAACGCTTCGTATAGCCAATTTGAATAAGATTGGTTTCAGTGATATTTGGACTAACGCTCTACATCTTTGCCAAATGCCATGAACGTGTAACTTTGCATGTATGATTTAGAGGCAGAAGAATAATTTGCATAAAACTGCAATATTCAGTGAATTATTAAAACATATTTTTTCTTCCCGTAAGGGACGTCGCTTGTCCCCTAAAGGGACTATGCACATACAATATTGTAACGTGGGAAGAAATGCCAGCCTATTCCCAGCTATAGTATTACTGACAGCGTATTGTGTGAGTGTTTACTCAGTAAGGTGCATCCTTATTGACTCTCAGGTAGAGCAGGTAGAGCAGGTTATAGCTAGCCTGGCGGAGCCCGACGTCATACTGCGTTCACTCACTCATTCCTTCCACAGTATAACGTCTGGCCTTCGGACTATTGGCAGCTTGAAAAGTGGGCGGGAGTACTTGCCTTGACAGACAGACTCCTCTAACCAATCAGCGTAGCATCTCAGCGTAGCATCTCTCAGCCAGTCGGAAGAACGGCAAACAAACACGTCTTTTCGGCCGATGAACTCCACTAGCGCATCCCCCGTGTTCCTTTTTAATTGTTGTAATTGATTCCAACTCTGAAATAACTGCACTTATTGCTTGTTTTATCGTTAGAGCGTTAACTGTTACACTTGTTGCATCGCGAGGGCAGCCATTGTTGTTTTGAAAATGCTGCAGCATGCATACGTCGCCGTCTACACATGGACCAATCAGGGAAAGCTTTTCACTTGTTGTCAGGAAAGACTACTTTGTTGTGCGCAGTGGTGTGATATGGATTTTAGAAGTGGTACCCCTCTAAATTCATGACGTCACGTGCACGTCGCGCGCGCGTGCTCGCGCATGTGTGCACGCATGCCTGCCACTCGGTGCTAGTTGAAATAGTCCTACTGTATTCAACATCACAACATTTTTAATTTAGCCTAACTATATTTCTTATTATTTAGTTACATTGTTAATTAGTTTTTTTATATAAAATATAAAATAACTTTACATATTACATAGACTTTACTTTACAATCATAGACACTTTCGGAACTCTCCCTCCGCTATGCATGCAGCTCTGACAAAACAACACACTGCTTCGTTTTTCTTGCACTCTTGTGGAGTAAACAGATGAGATGTTCACAAAAGGAGACGTTTTCGCGAACGGCTAAAACTACGCAAACGATTGTGGATCACAAGAGTGGGCGAACGTGCTGCTGGCCGTGTACAAGTGTAATGAGGATGTAGGTGAGAACTGCCTACCCGAGTATTGTTATGCAAAGGCAAGCAGCTAGCCAGGTAGGGGGACTGAAATGTTCGTGCTGACCGCGGCGGCACACAACTTGACGACGTGCGTGCACGCGCGGGTCTTGTGTGCGTGCATGTGGGGCGTGCGTACGTGCAGCTTGAAAAAAAGAAGTGTGGGCTCGCCGAGCCCAGCCGAGCCCACGGCATCTCACCCCTGGTTGTGCGGAAGCAGTCACTGATTGGCCCCGATCAGAGAATAATCAGTATACTCGCTGCCTAGTCTGGGATCACTTCACTTTTCGGGTTTGTAACCGGTCTGGAGCGGAAACCACAAAACGTCATGTTGTAGTACTCAAAGGACTACAATTTGCCGGAAAGATCAAACCGGATTCAGTTTTAACCCAAAATATTCCCCTGCGCCCAAGGACACACGTTTAGGGCCTACCTAACAAACTCCTTGATGCGGAGTAGTTTTGCTTTTGAAAAAATCGTTTGGTATATGCATCTTTTAGTCCAACTTTTAGCGACTAGCAAGACTACACTAGGCTACTCCAGCATTTTAATAGGGATTGGGGAAACAAACGGAGGGAACCAAATCAAAGCGACGCCGCTTCTTCTAGTGGTTTCCGCGCTCTAGGCGGAAACCAAACGGGCTGTTGTGAACGAATACCAGGCTTTTTCTCAGAAAGCCTGGTGGGCGAGGTTACTCGCTGCCAATCCCTGGAAGTCCAGACGTTATACTGTGGAAGGAATGAGTGAGTGAACGCAGTATGACGTCGGGCTCCGCCAGGCTAGGTTATAACATGCCCAGTCAGTTGTCTTCCGGATCCCAACATGTTTGGATGTGTGAGTGAGCCTTCCTCCGTCTGTGTCAGGGACCGCGGATTGACAGCCACAAAGACTCTATTACAGTAATGGTGAGTTTGAGAGCCATACCTGCTGTATGTTGTTGCCGCCAGTTACCGAAAATAAGTAGACTAGCTGCGTGTGAGGTTTGTTATAAAGCTTGTTTGACATCAAAACTGTGGGAGTCTCATCGGCAGCAGGCAGTGTTGTAAAAAGTACTACCATATTTTATACTTAAAGGAGTAGTTCACCACTTTTCAACCTGTCTTCATATAATAGGTCTTCACTAATGTTCATAATAAAATAGCACAATTTTTTTCTATTCAGTCTGGGTCTCATAGGAGAGCTGTCAAATCCTTCCTACCGGTGACATCATCGTTTGACAAAAAAAAAAATAATAATATAAAAAAAAAATATATATATATTATCACGAGAACAATGGCTTCCACTTTAACATTGCAACTTTTTCAGGAATAGAAAGCCTGCAGTTTCTATTAGCTTGCATTTCCCATTGATGATGTCACCGGTAGGAAGGATTTGACCCACCCACAGCTCCCCTATGAGACCCAAACTGAGTAGAATTTTTTTTTGATATTTTATCATGAACATTAGTGAGGACCTATTATATGAAGATAGGTTGAAAAGTGGTGGAGTGCCCCTTTAAAGGGGTTATGCCACCTTAAGGGTTACTGTCACCTTAAGAAATTATATTAAAAACAAGTTAATATTTGTTTGATGTCATTGTGGGAATGCACGATAAGCCAATCAAATTAATTAATTGACTGTTACTTACTGTATGTCTGCACAATGTACATTTTCTTCCCATCGCCCGCAGGCTCGCTCTCACAGTCACAGCCCTCACAACTTCTCTGCTCCCACAGGGCTAGCTAGCTGGGCTAGCACTAAAGCTAACCAGCTAAAGACACACATTTATATATGAATCTGTGGCTATAAAAATTACATTTCCGGTGGTTACTGGTTGTTACTTCCCCATTGTTCATGGGAATATGCTTGTTTATGTTTATTCATTGAAATGGAAAACACGATGTTTTCACTGAGTTGGGCAGCTGCGCTCGAACTCATCCTCGAACTGCGTGCGGCTGGCCAGTATAGATGTGACGTTCGCGAACGAATCAAGTCTTTTGAACGGCTCTTTGAAATGAACGATATGATTCGGTTCACAGTAGGGAGCCGTTCCTTTCTAATGAACAGTGGTGGGAAAAGTACTCAATTTCAGAGATCCAGCTCACTTCAAATAGCCATAAATCCCATATCTGCTGGCCAGGCTGTCTCCTGTCTGTCTCTCTACTCCTCCGAGTGGAGGGGGCTGCGCTACGGGGGATGGGATCATTTGATTCAGAGATTTCAGACCGTTTTAAAAAAGACCACGTGACCTACTGTATTTAACTGTATCCAGAGCCCTAGAATGGAGAGTTGCGTCACTCCCGTTCACTTCATGGGGCCAGGTCTTCTACGCACACATCTATTGGCGTATAGTGACAAACGGCGAACCGGAAGTTTACAGAATGCATTGAAGTCTATGAGGTGTAAAGTGACAATGAACCACGTGACCAGCGCTGTTTCTGACCCCGCGGTGACACCACTCTCTGATTATACTGCTCTGACTGTATCATACTATTATAATTTCGGGGCGTGGCAGGACCCCTTTAAGTAAAAGTATCAATACAGCAATATAGAAATACTTCGTTAAAAGTAAAAGTCCAGAATTCAAAATGCACTTGAGTAAAAGTATGAAAGTATTGGCATCAAAATGTACTTAAAGTGCCAAAAGTAGTACAAAATGTTTGAAAATAGCAGATCTACAAGCTCACAATGCGTCGCATAGCCAAGGGATAAAATAAGGCTAAAGACAAAGTGGTTAATATATGTTTTTTTTTAATATATATTATAATGTATAACTGCAAAGTAACTAGTAGCTAAGGTTTTCAAAAAAATTAGCGAAGTAAAAGTACAATATTTGGATTCGAAATGTAGTGGAGTAGAAGTAAAAGTATTAGAAATTGGAAATACTCAAGTAAAGTACAGATACCTCAAAATTGTACTTAAGTACAGTACTTAAGTAAAAGTACTTAGTTACTTTACACCACAGGCAGCAGGTGAGTTGGGTGTGTCTGTATGTGGCAAAATGCTATTATTTATGTGGGACGGAAACCAGTTTGACAGCCTTTCTCTGTGTGCCTTTCTCTGTGTGTCTCTGCACCAGCTTCACCACATCATCTCACCAGGACATAGAATATCAGGTATCAACTCCTCCTCTTCAATGACTCACTGCATTCTGTGGAAACTCTCTCTCTCTCTCTCTCTCTCTCTCTCTCTCTCTCTCTCTCTCTCTCTCTCTCTCTCTCTCTCTCTCTCTCTCTCTCTCTCTCTCCACCCATCTCGCCACGTCTTTCTAAACAAGTAAATTGAGGACCTGAGACGAATAACCATCCAACCAAGTCCATATATTTCAAATTATGAAAATAGATATGTTTTGTGATTTACCAGACTGTAAACCACAAACTAGTAGTTTCTAATCTGCTACATTTTGCTTAACTCTTATATAAATATAAGACATAATACTTATGGAATGTGGAAAAACATGCAATATATCTCCATCATGGTCAGTATAATGATACTGGTACTGATCATGATACCGACATTAAACTGGCCTTGATATCACATTACTGCCTTTATACTGACCATATGGTCAATATCATGTCAGTATCATGGTTAGTTTAATGTCAAACGGACAAAAATAGACAAACTACAAGCTCACAGCGCTTCACGATGGGTTACCTTGCAGATTGGATATTATTTTCCATTTGTTGATCCTTTTTTACCTGTCTGCCTAACAAAATGACAAAAATAGCCGATCTACAAGCTCTGTCTGCCTGCCTACAGGTTTGTCACAGAGACTGGATGTGTTCAAAAAAGCAAATGGACCCTTAGCTCTTTAACTGCCACTATTTTGAAAAACATTTTAAAATACCTCAAATAGCTGATATACATCAACACATTGTGAGTTTGTAGACCAGCTATTTTAACTATTTAAAAATGTTTTTCAAAATAGTGGACGAAAATAGGTCTCCCCTTGCCAGCGATTTCAAGTGTTTTTACGCACCTTTGAGGATCCACAGGCGGTGTTTTCTCCAACACGCATGTAAACAGAGGTGACACGGAAAGACCTTTTTCCACAGACAAAATAACATTACAGTAAGTATATCTACGATCATCTGGTTGTAAAAGAGTGCTTCACCTTAATTGGTTTAACTTAGCCCCACCCCCTCTTCCGATTGGCCGAAACTTTATTTGGCTATAACTCATCAACGGTGTGTCGTACAAACTTGTGCATGGTGTCATTTGACATGTTTCAGAGTTCTTCTTAACTGGTGTAAATAAGCCCCGCCCCCTCTTTTGATTGGTCGATATTCAATAGCACCTGTAACTTTTCAACTGCTTGTCGTACAAACTTGGGGTGGTGTCATTTGACTTGTTTCCTTGTCCTTAATTGGTGTAATTTAGCCCCGCCCCCTCTTCTGATTGACTGCTGCCCCTTGTTACGTGGGTAGAGCTGCGAGGGCCCGGTCATCGCTGCTTGCAGCTTTAATTAAAATTAAAATACAACTTCAATGCGTTAATATAACATGACAACAACCAACAACACTACCACTCCATATCTTCCCTCCCCTCTAAAAAAGAACACCCCCCCCACACTCCCTCACAGCGGGTCCACCTTTCCGAAATCCAACTCAACCCTTGTCGGATATCCCCTCCCCCCTTTCACAAAACCACATCCCACCCAAAACTCCCAATATCATCTTTTGATTCGACCTAAGGGACACGGGCAGGGAAATGATCGCCCCCTGCTGGCCACTCTGGCGGAGGGTGTATGGAATGCTGGCCGAAACACCTTATGATGCAAGAGCTTCCACTGATGACGTGTACCCACATGTGACACCCATTCGAGTGTTTGTTAAACAGGACTCCGGAGAGGCCTCAAAACTCCCCCTTAAAAAAGACACGGCTCTCCGAAGACCCCTCGGCCCTAACATGACCATGACCTCCGGTCATATCACAGAAACGCTCCCCCCTACAAACAAACACATCCTTCTCCTCTCTTACGCGCTGCCCACCCTAACAAAAAAAACAAGAAAACATCAACAAAGCCCAAATGAAAACACTGCACGATTAAAATAATACTCACCAAAAAACTGCATGTACACACCGTACACTCACCACACAACTACTACTCACCTTGACCACACTCTCATACCTCTCGTTCTCCTTCTCCCTCTCTCTCACATCTACTGTTAGGAACATATCCCAGGGACGATGGATCCACAAGCTCCCCACCGCCCTTCAACCACACCCGCAACCTTAAACGACGTGTCACCGAACACAGGGTCCTTCCAGAACCCACAACTACCGCCGACCCAGAGACTGCCCATAAGTCCTACATCTCATTAGTCCTACATCTCATCAGTCCTAATTTGGTTAGGGTTAGGTGGTTTTAGGGTTAGGTTCAGGTTTAGGCATCGTTTTACTGAGGTTAGAGTTTGGGTTAGGTTTAGGAATAGTTTGACTGAGGTTAGGTTTAGGAATAGTTTGACTGAGGTTAGGTTTAGGTTTCGGTATAGTATTTTACCAGGTTAAAGGACCTACACCATGAATTTTCACTTTTTCTATTTTAAAACCTTTTTTGGGGTCCCACTGGCACCTTCTATCCTCACAAAGTCCTATTTCTGACCATTGTGTCTTTGCTCTCTCACTCTGCCTCCCTGTATAGTAGACAGAGTCATTTCCTTCTTTTATTCTATCAACATTTTTGCTATCAACATGTCCAAGGAGAAGTCTAACGTTCCTGGATTGCACTATAAATGTGACGTTATAGGCTGCGAGGACCCAAGCTTCGTCCCTTCTAACAAGGAAACAAAAGACTATTTTTAATGGCGATGTTCCTGTGGCTGCGAAGAAAACCCTACCATTCAATTTTGGACAGTTACGAAACCCTAGCCCAGATCAAGCTTGGCTTTGCCTTTTTGGTATTGCAGCTGGAGAGCCTCATTATAGCACAGCTAGAAGAAACAAAAGGAATGGTCAGAGTGTTTGTTGAGGGTTAAAACCTGTCTAAGACTCAATTTTGAGCATATATTTATACAAAAAATAGAGTTTTAAAAGCATGGTGTAGGTCCTTTAACATTCACCAGATTCGGACTAATGGGATGTAGGAACAATGAGATGTTGGACCAATGCCATGGCACTCAGACAGGTTCCACGTATACCCCCAGGTCCCACACCTAACATCAACATTGACGAAAATCAGAGCCCTACGCCAGCTGCAAACAGACAAAAGCCTGGTCTTCAAACTGGCAGACAAAGGAGCGGTGCTCAGTACTCAATCTGGGAGGCTCTACCCAGACCAAGCCCCTACCGGACTCTGTTGCGTATCAAGTAACCAACGCACCCTTGTATATAGTTGACCGCTTGGCTTTTGAAAGTTGTTTTTGATTTTGTATTTCGGGCACTATCTCGACCTACCGAGCCCCTCCCGGTCTCTGTGGACTTGCGTATTAAGTAACCAACGCACCCCTGTATACAGTTCCATTGCTATCTTATTTATGAAAAAAAAAAAAAAAAAAAAGAAACTTCCTGGAGACGGTTTGTTTAGTAGATTGCAAGTATGAGAGTGCAACTTTCCGTGGGGAAGTCTCTATGTCTCACAACTTTTCCCTTTTTTTCAGCAAATGAACAGCCTTTGAAAAACCTCTTAGGTCTTGGTCTTGGCCTTAAGCTCTAGAGGCAAATAAGGTCAAATCTGTAGCTCTACTTATTTTGGAAAGGATAAGTATCCACACGCTTCCCCTCTGCTCCAAGGCTCCACCATGGTCACCTTGTCCTTTGGTTTCCTCTCCCAATAACTACCCCCACAGACAGATCCACTATGGGTAGACAGATCTACTATGGGTAAACAGGACACCCCCACATAGAGTGCCTGATTAATTGTGGACCACGGGTGTCCATGTCCTGATTTCGGTCCTGACACCTGTCTATTGCTGTCCCTTTTGACTGGATCTTATGTTATGTTTACTATATACCATCTATTGTGATGTAGACTCATGTCTACATCACAATAGATGGTATATAGTAAACATATAGTTTAACATCATATGATTGTGAATGCTAACTTGTCGATGCTAATAAATGCTGCTAGTGTTGAATTTGGCTAATTTATTGTTAGAACAGCTAGCTATTGATTGATCATGGCCACACACACACACACACACCGGTGAGATTTTTTTCTTTTCTATTTTTCATTTTTCAAATGTTCCTATTTTTTCCCCTCATTTTTCAAAGATTTTCCATAATTTTTTCAACTTTCTATTCTTTCAATTTCTGTGAACATATGAGGCCCCATATGCCTTCTCTCCGATGAAAAAGAAAGCCAGATCATTTTGCAATTGAAAAACAACCGTCTACCCTCAAAACCCGAAGAACCCGTCCCCCTTTTTAGCCTTACTTACCTCATACCTACCTCCCGTAGTCCTCGCCCCCCCAGACCGTTCCTACTATGCCATACGTCCCATATTCAATTAATGAGATCTATACTGATTCTGCCTTTACTCAGACACTAGAACTATCAACCTACTGGAGTGACCTAACCACGTCCCCAGACCTTAACTACAACCTTAAGTAGTGGTTATAGACATCCTAACATAACATACTATCAATCCCCTATTATTCATCACCTGAGGTGACCTTGGTCACCAACCCTGGTCCTATCCACACGACTACATTAGAACCAATTACACCGGCCCTTTCTCCCTAGCTGCAGCAGACTTTCAAAGACAGTACGAATGGGAGTGCACTTAAAACCTCCAGCTGGTGCCTAGACAGACATCAATCTGTCTTACTCCTCCTCCGTTGGGTCCTTGGGGGTCCCCTCTGCGCCTAACATAACCCTAACCCTAACCCTAAGGGGAGTTTAACATCATATAAAATTATTAAGGACTATTTAAAGACATAATTATCAACTTTGACCCTTGATTTGACCCTTTTCTGAGGGTCCTGGAGGGCTGAGACATGCATCATTCGCCTCAGTGTACCTGAGGGTAGTAGGAGTATGTTCACAATGTTTACAACAAACAACAAAAAAATTAAGATGCGTATTAGCGAACAAATGTTGACAAAGTTAGGTCAACATTGATGATGTTGAATGCATTCTGTGTGCTCATTTGTGACGTGGCTCTGAAGCTGCTGAAGACGTACGGGCTGGATGAAAGTCTCATATTACAGAGTGTAAAATGGCGCGACGGATTATCGGTTGTAGCCGCCATTTCGTGGAGTCTGAGTTCTGAGTAGGGTGCGGCCGATTCTCCTCCTCTTTCTGGGCGGAACTGTGTTCTTCGCTATGCAGTTACTTTCCCTCCTTTTCTCTTCTCCTCTACACTGTTTAGCTAGCTGCAGTCGAGCGCTGCCTTCTTTAGCTCCCTATTTTGTTTAACTCATTTTGTAATAAATCCTTTTTATTATACCACGTCGTTGTACGTCGACTGCCTCCCATGCCTCGTTAGCGGACAATGGTATTTCTGTTGGTGTCTGGGAAGCTAGGCTATGTTGCGGTGAGTTGAAATGTAGACATATTTAGTTATCGCTAATGGCTGATAGATGTGATAAAGGGTTGTTTAGCTACAGTGCTTGGTTCACGGTCATCCATAAACATGGTGCATGTCTCTAAGTCATTGAGTGGTTATTTATTAATCTAAGTCATTGAGCGGTTATTGATTAATCTTTTATATTAATGTAAAGATATCTATTATATAGATTTTAAAATGCTTGGGACTTCTGACTAATTATAATTATCATAATAATTAGCGGTTGATACTTGTAACTAAGATCTTTCTTCAAAACTGCGAGACAGTTTTGCCAACAGATATGAGACAGAAGTGGTGGTGGTGTGAGTAATTACCCGTAACCAGAAAGCCTGTAGCGGGGCTGAAGGGGTTCACAACACCAAATTTGAAAGTTAACTCAGACCAAAACTTTTTGTTTTTTAAAAACAATGTGGAACCGTGACAGACACTGCTATGTGGATAGTATATAACCCAACACAAATAAATATGAATTAACTTTCCATGTAGCGCTGACGTCTGACCTGCACGGACAGACTGTCAGCCCCGCCCCTGCGTTGCCACGGTTACCTGTCGACTTCCTGCCTGCTATTCCCAATAGCTCTTCTAAGAGCTCGGGACAGAATTCTGGCTCTGCCCCCTCGCCACGCAGCGCAACTTCCTGCCTGCTGCTCCCTAGTTCTTTTAAGGGCTCAGGACAGCATTCTGGCAACGCCGGGCCTAATCTTTTAAGAGCCGGAGACATCCTCCTGACCCCACTTCCTCGCCACAAAGAACGCCATCCCACAGGTGAGCCTACACGTCGAGCTGCGCTCCAAATTATTGGAGAGTACTGCAAAGTTAAATTAAAATACAACTTCAATGCATTAATATAACATGACAACAACCAACAACACTAACCACTCCATAACTTCCCTACACCCCCTCCTCCTCTCTAAAAAAGAACACCCCCCCACACTCCCTCACAGCGGGTCCACCTTTCCGAAATCCAACTCAACCCTTGTCGGATATCCCCTCCCCCCTTTCACAAAACCACATCCCACCCAAAACTCCCAATAATATCTTTTGATTCGACCTAAGGGACACGGGCAGGGAAATGATCTCCCCCTGCTGGCCACTCTGGCGGAGGGTGTATGGAATGCTGGCCGAAACACCTTATGATGCAAGAGCTTCCACTGATGACGTGTACCCACAAGTGACACCCATTCGAGTGTTTGTTAAACAGGACTCTGGAGAGGCCTCAAAACGCCCCCTTAAAAAAGACACGGCTCTCCGAAGACCCCTCGGCCCTAACATGACCTCCGGTCATATCACAGAAACGCTCCCCCCTACAAACAAACACCAGCGCCTGACCTTGACTCTAACCTCAACCAGTACTTACATTATCGCGTCCGCCTGAACCGGCTAATAATTGATCCGATGCCTTTCCACCCCGTTCTAAAACCACTCGTACCTGATAACAAAAACACCTACCTAACCTCAACCAGTACTTACCTTATCGCGTCCGTCCGAACCAGCTAATAACTGATCCGTTCCCTTTCCACCCCATTCAAAAAACACTTAATGTAACTAATAACAAAAAGACCTACCTAACACTCACCGGGTCCCTGGGAGGTAAGTATCCTCCTCTCTTACGCGCTTCCCACCCTAACACAAAAACAAGTAAACGTCAACAAAGCCCAATGAAAATACTGCACATTTAAAATAATAGGCCTACTCACCACAAAAGTGCACGCACACGTACACTCACCACAAGACTACTCCTCACCTTGTCCACACCCTCATACCTCTCGTTCCTCTCTCTCTCTCTCTCTCTCTCTCTCTCTCTCTCTCTCTCTCTCTCTCACACATCTTAGGAACATATCCCAGGGGCGATGGATCCACAAGCTCCCCACCGCCCTTCAACCACACCCGCAACCTTAAACGACGTGTCACCGAACACAGGGTCCTTCCAGAAGCCACAACTACCCCCGACCCACACAACCACTAACCAGAACTCAACACCGACGGTCTCCGGTAACTCAGGTGGTTTCAGAACAGGCAATGTCATCAATTTATCCGAGTTTTTCCACCCCACGGAAAACCAGACCCTTCTTCTAAACAAGGGCCTCACCTTCATCCCTACCATAGGCTTAGATAACCCTAAAAAGCAACCCAACCTTCTAGCCGAAACGTACTCCTATCACAGAAGCATCAAATTAGCTTCCTTTTTTGACAACAATGAAGAAGACAATCAGGAACCCCCTCAAAAGTACAAATTCCTCTGCAAATCAACATGGGAACCGAACAACGATGAAATCCCCAAATCAGTACGATCATTAATCCGCAAAGACCGGCAGTCCCTCAGAAAGGTTCCACGCAGACCCTCAAGTCCCACACCTAACGTCACCATTGACGAAATCAGAGCCCTACGCCAGCTGCAAACAGACAAAAGCCTGGTCTTCAAACCGGCAGACAAAGGAGCGGTAATAGTAATCCTTGACCGTGCTCAGTACATCTGGGAGGCCGAACGACAACTAAACATGCCCCAATACTACCAAAAACTTGACCGGCCCATTTTTCACGAGACTTCGGTCCAAATAAGGGCTCTTGTCGACCAACTTAAAAACAAGGGCCATATCACATCCCGCCAACGCCTTTACTTAAGGGGGGACGACCCACCCAAAGCCCGGCACATCTACTTCCTCCCCAAAATTCATAAGAGCCCCGATTCCTGGCCCTTACCACATAAAGTACCCGCCAGTCGACCCATAGTCTCGGACATAGATAGTGAAACCTACCACATCTCCGAGTACCTCAACAGCTTCATGAACCCGTTGTCCCACCTTCACCCGAGCTACATCAAGGACACCTATGACTTCCTCGCCAAAGTCAGGGCGGCCCGGGTTGGTTTGAACGAACTAATCTTCTCGATGGACGTGGACGCCCTATACACCAACATAGAAGCAGAAGCAGGTCTCGGAGCGGTCAACCGTTGCTTCCTAAAACACCCTAACCCTAACCGACCGGAAAACTTACTCTTACAATTACTCAAATTGGCCCTAATCAAGAACGACTTTGAGTTCAACGGACAAACCTACCTACAGGTCAAGGGAGTCGCCATGGGCAAGAAGTTCGCGCCAGCCCTAGCGGACATTTACATGGCCGAGTGGGAAGAGACGGCCTTAGCTAAATGCCCCCTCAAACCTTCCCACTATTTCCGTTACCTAGACGACATTTGGGGCACCTGGCCCCACTCAAGAGCCCAATTCGTTGAATTTGTGGCCATCCTTAACGAACACCACCCATCCATCTCTCTCAAATACGCTATCGATGAGAACACGATGGATTTTCTAGACACCACCACTTTCAAAGGCCCCGACTTCAATGACACAGGCCATCTCCACACTAAAGTTTTCTTCAAACCAACGGACACCCATGCACTCTTACACAGGACCAGCTTCCACCCACCCCACACTTTCATAGGCCTAGTCAAATCACAACTCTTCAGATTCCACCGTATCTGTTCCCGCTGGGAGGACTACAACAAGGCCACCCACACCCTCTTCTTGGTACTCAAGGACAGGGGGTACACACGGACCCTCCTAAAAAAGGCCAAACGCTCCTTCCTGCACATCAAACCGACACACATGGGCAGAACCCTCCCTATCATTACCACATACGGCCCCAGAGCAGTAATCGCGAACCGTATGCTCAAGACCAACTTCGCCCAATTCCGCACCACCTCAGACCAGGCCGAACACTGGAGACCGGTTTCGGCCTACAAGAGAAATCCCAGTCTGGGGGATCTCTTAGTGAAGAGCAAACTCACCCCCCTTGAACAACCTGAGCAAAAGGTACAAACGTGGAACGGAGGTTCACTACCAACAGAGACCCGTGGTCACACAGAACCGAGAGGCCTACCTGAACCCCACTGATGGTTCACTGAACATGACCAATTGCGTCTACCTCATACAATGTAAACACTGTGGCCATCAGTACGTGGGCGAAATCGGCGGCACGTTACATAGGAGACTAACCCAACACCTATATAACATCGGTAACAACCTTAAACCAGACACGGCACTTCCGCACCATCGCCGCGGACCAATTAAAAATCACCATTCTGGAACACGGCCAATCCTGGTCGGCACAGTCCCGAAAACGCCGGGAGTACATCTGGATCCACCGCCTCGACTCCCGAACGCCAAAGGGCCTACACGTACGGTGCTTTGTCCCAAACGAGGGTGTTGCAAATCACCTAAACGATGCGCCCCCTTGTATATAGTTGACGACTTTGCTCATTTTTTAGTTTTTTGATTTTTGCATTTTGGGCACCATCCCGCCCTATCGGTTCGAGCCCCTCTCTGTGACTCTGTGAACTCTGTCGCGCATTAGTAACCGACGCGCCCCTGTAGATGTCCACTTGGACCAAAGAAAAGTGAGCTTTAGTGCTTGTTTGTTTCATTCAGCCATGTTAACATGTTTATAAGATTGCAGATGTGTATTGTTTTTCTGTTTTTTTATTATTATTATTACTCTACAAGGGCCATATTCTGTCTCAGGTGTCGTTTTTTGCAATAAATGTTGACATTTTCTATATCACTGCTTCTATCTAATTTATAAATGTTTTTGAGCGGTGGTTACACCGTCTCCTATACGTGGCCGTGTGTGTATGCGTCTGTGTGTGTGTGTGTGTGTGTGTGCGTGTCTGTATGTAGCCTACAGTACCTTTTGTGACCACACATGTTAAGGGAGGGGCGCTGTTGTTCAGGCCAGGCCAGGCCAGACACACACACACACACACGCACACGCACACACACACACACACACACACACACACACACACACACACACACACACACACACACACACACACACACACACACACCACCGCTCAGTTCACACGGGTGTGATTTTTTAAGGCATAAATAGTCCTCACTTTAGTTGGGCTCACACAAAAATACATTACTTCTACTAATATAGTTACTACTACTAATGAGTAGTGACTAACTTATTAATTATCACTGCTTCTATCTCATTGTCTCCACCAGCCGAAGGCATGGGGGAGAGTATGTTTTCCCCTCCGTCCGTCCGTGTGTCCGTCCGTGCGTGCGTGCGTCCGTCCGTGTGTCCTCGCAGTTTGTGTGCAGCTAATCTCAGTCGCTGTTGGCCCGGTCGCTGCCAAAGTGAGCACACACATTCCATGGATGCCACCTAGTGGCCGATGTTCGCAAAACACATTTCTGTGCACTACTTTTACAGATTTTGTCCAAAAATCCTACAAATCGGTAGGAAGTATCTCGACAGTCATGTGATCGACACAGATCTGTCCGATTTTGCATATTCCATCCTGATTGGCTAAGATTGGCTTCCAAAGTTTGTAGGATTGAGCCGTTTTGAAGAAAATGCCTCAAATCCCAAACGCAAAGTGCAATTATCATGAAATCGCGCGCACACACGTTCCCACTAGGCCGAGGAAGAAATGCCACTTAATTATTTTTAAATCAGCCTCATGGTGGCGCTATAACATGCCGATTTGTGGTTTTACCTATAACTCCACCGATCAGTTTCAAACTTTGTAAGCGCACTCCATAGAGGCTAAGGATAAACCTTTGCCCTGCATTTTTCACATCAGCCTTTTATAGAGCCACCTTTGGGCCGACTTATGTAAAACACATTTTTGGATATTACTCCTTGAGATTTTATCCAAAAATCACGCAAATCGGTACACAGTATCTCTATAGTCATGTGATCAAGTCCGATCCATCTGATATTTCATATTCCATCCTGATTGGCTAATATTAGCTTCCAAAGTTTGCAGGATTGCTCCGTTTTTGAACAAAATGCTTCAAATCATCAACGCAGCTTGCAATTACCGTGAAATTTGCCACACATATTCCCACTAGGTCAAGGAACAAATGCTACCTTTTTTTCACATTGGCCTGTTATAGCGCCACCAGCAGGTAGACTTGGCCGATGCAAAACACATTTTTGGAACACAATGCTTCAAATCATGCATGCAACATCCGATTTCCATGAAAGATCTATGGTGAAGAACATATGCCACCCTTTTTACATTGGCCTATTATACAGTAGCACCACCAGGACACACGGCCTGGTGGAGACCTGTGCTCGGAAGAGCACTGCTTCAAGTTTATAATGCTTTATAAGGCGTAAATAGTCCTCACTTTCGATGGGCTCACGGAACATACTTAACTAACGAGTAGTGACTAGCTTAATAAATCATTAATTGAGTATGAATACATGATGGATAACGTACTGAATTCAGTAGTTACTAATGCTTAACTACTGTGTTTACTAATGTTCAGTAAATGTATAAATAATGCCTTACTAATGAATTCATGATAAATAAAGTCTTCAAAATAAACGTCTTCAAAATAAACATACTCTACAAGAGTTATGATATGGCTAGTACGAGAACATTCTTCCCAGGATGGCCATTCTGACCAGTTACCATCCACTGTCACAAAATAAAGAGCACAACGTTGATATTGAACACACAGTGCACACTCCCATGTAGTAAGCTATATGTGTGTACCTGAAACTGAAAGCAGGCACAGATGTAATCACGCATGTATAGATTGTGTCTCTTCAAAGGATGCTTACCTAAACATGGTTTTCCCTGACAGCTGCGTTCCTCAGTGTCTAACCCTGCACAGTGGCGACCTCCATTGGCGGGTGGAGGATTGTTACACTGTCACAGCCTGCTCTGGGTCCCAGCCGGTCCCAGCACCACAAGGCACACTGCATGGTTCCCACTCCAACCACTCTGAATATCTGTCATGTACTGGAGCACAAAAGAGCATTGCTATTTGGTTTACAATTTACAAAGTACAATTTTGAGGTATTTGTAATAAAATTGAGTATTTACAATTTCCAATACTTTACTTCCACTCCACTACATCTGGGATCCAAATTGGCTATTTACTTTTACTCATATGTTTATTTGAAAACTTTAGTTACTACTTAAGTTACTTTGTAGACTGATCAGAGCCATTTTTCGGAGCCCTCAAAATGTGTGTGTTGTGTATTGGAGGGGGTTTTGGGGCTCCCTGTGCCCACGAAAACAAATGTAAAAGTCCAGTCCTTTGTTCATCAATCGGTAGTTTTATTGAAGGGACGGGGAGTTCAGGTTAGACAGATGTATCTTCCACAGAGAGCTGACTGGAACAGACCCCAACAGACCCCAGCTCCACATGAGAGCTGACTGAGACAGACCCAACAGAGAGCTGAGCAGCTGACTCCAACAGACTAAAGTGCAGAGATTTGGGCTAGCTTTTATAACCAGTGTCTATACACATGCCTGCATCTTCTAAGTTTGTGCATGAGGTGTGTGCGTTAACTTACACATGACCATATAGGGATGAGAGAGCAAGAGAGAGAGAACCTGTGTGTGTGTGTGTGTGTGTGTGGAACCTGTGTGTGTGTGTGTGTGTGTGTGTGTGTGTGTGTGTGTGTGTGTGTGTGTGTGTGTGTGTGTGTGTGTGTGTGTGTGTGTGTGTGTGTGTGTGTGTGTGTGTGTGTGTGTACTGTATGTGTGTGTATGTGTATGGGTGCCTAAGCACTTTTTGGGGACCTGAGAGTCCATGAGGAGGCTCCTTTTAAGGTCCGAAGACAGACAGCTGTGCGGCCGGAGGAGATGCATCAGTCATACTTCAAGGGTGTACATTACGCTTTGTGTGTCCCAATATTCTGCATTTCCATAGTAACGTATGATAAGATTCTGCATGTGCAAACAAAGTGATTCTTTTGTGTTCTGTAATGACATAAGGCACCGAAAATAAACTATTCATTCATTCATCATTAGGCTACAAAATATACATTAACCACTTCAGCCCTATACATTTCGGCCATTTGAAAATAGACAATCTACTTGTAGATCTGCTAATGTCAAAAGATTTTTTAAACATTTTTTTATGTTCATCATGCTTTCTCTTGCCAGATGCTAAATAAGTATTTTTAGACACAATGGTATATTTTCTGCCAAGCTAAACCCTAAACCCCTAAACTTCTTTGCCTTTTTTTACACTACACTATTATTCTCTCAATTAAGGGGTCCTCTGTTAATATCTACATTTTGAACAACTTGATTTGTTTTCATTTATAAGTAAAAGTATCAATACCACACTGTAGAAATACTCTGCTACAAAAAGTCCTGTATTCTACAAGTACTTGAAGTATAAAGTATGAAAGTGCTGGCGTCAACAATGAGGCTACTTAAAGTAGTCCTCCAAAACTTAAGTAAAAGTACTCACCGCACAGAATGTCTCATTTCACAAGCTTTCAAAATGCTTAGAAAATAGCAGATCTACAAGCTCAGCGTTGCTATTTTCAAATAGCCAAAGTAAGTATATATAAGTGAAGAAGTGCTTAATGTGCGTTATGTAGTAATAATCTAAATATAAAAATGTGCTACTGTAGTAACTGAATGTTCAATGAATTGCAGAGGAGCACGGTGTTGGACACATGATCAGTGCTGACAGAGTTTAAACATGTTGACATAATATTGATCATACTAACTTAATACATCTATACGTCTGTATTCTCAGCTGCTGACCTGCTGCTTTGTGGCTCAAAGGTTCATCAACATATGAGATGTTGCTGAACCTTTGTAACACCAACAAGAGACATTCTGTGTTTTCTCATTTAAAGGGGAGGAAGACCACCCATTTTCAATATTGAACTATGTCATTAATATAACTTAGAGGAGTTGTGTGGAAATAGAAAAAAAAAGTTCTGTTACGTTTTCATCTCCACTCCCTATTTTGGCCTCGAGAGGGAGCCAAATCCCGCCTCTACAGACCTCTTGAGTTCCAGGAGTCTTCCCAGCTGCCTCTCGTTGCCAATCTCCTCAGCTGGTCACCATCTGCAATCACCTCCAAGCCTACAAGAGCCTCGCCTGTTTGCAGCTCGGTGCCAGATCTTCACCACGTTATGGTTGGTAATGTAGACAGCCATATTCCTAGTTTTCCCAGTTTAGTAGAGTTTAGCCAGTTTTTGCTCCTCGAGCTGCTGTGCACTGCTATTCTTTGTGGATTTATTACTGACTCTGCCTTTTTCTCTCCTCTCCAGTTTTCCGGGTTCCGTGCTGGATTGGAGCAGCTGCAGAGCCCTATTTCCCCTTTTTGCCCCCCTCGTGATATTAACTCTGTGTTCCTAAGTTAATAAATACACGCCCGGGTGGGCTTTCAACCTTCTACTGCCTCCTCCTTGCTGTGCATTTGGGTCAAACTCATCAGCCGTAACAGTAAGATCTGGCCAACTGGACCCAGCCAGCATTTTTTCTTTTATGGAGGGGAGGCCAGGGAGCGTAGTTTCTCGGGGTTTTCGGGCGAGTGGTCTTACTACTCCCCAGCCCCTCACCGCCAGCCGTGCCAGTTTCCCTGTCACACTCGACTGGGAGGAACTGTCGCTCACTATTCCAGCCTTCTTCAACTCCGGGGCCGAGGTGAGCTTGTTTGACTGCCAGTTTGCCTTGAGGTTGGGAATCCCTGTCTCTGCGCTCCAGAGGCCTGTCCCTGCCTTCGCGCTGAATGGTCACTCCATGGGTCCTGTCACTCACCGTACCCAGCCCCTCACCCTCACTGTCTCCGGAGACCATGTGGAGAGCATCCGCCCCTACGTCTCTCACTCCCCGGGCACTCCGTTCGTCCTGGGCAGACCCTGGTTGGAGCTTCACCCCCACCGTGTCTGTTGGAGTTCTGGGCACATTCTCAGCTGGAACGCCGCCTGCCAGGTCTGTTGCCTTCACGCCGCCTGCCAGGTCTGTTGCCTTCACGCCGCCTGCCAGGTCTGTTGCCCTCAGCCCGCCCGACCTCCGACCAGGCCGAACATTCTCCTGCCCGGGTTCCCTCCTGTCCTGAGGGCCGTCACCGACGCCGGGCACACCCCGACATTCCCCGTCAATCGCCAGGTGGCGATCCTTGGAGGGGGGGTCCTGTTACGTTTTCATCTCCACTCCCTATTTTGGCCTCGAGAGGGAGCCAAATCACGCCTCTACAGACCTCTTGAGTTCCAGGAGTCTTCCCAGCTGCCTCTCGTTGCCAATCTCCTCAGCTGGTCACCATCTGCA
>NC_137823.1:28131493-28251493 GCF_963921795.1 Nannobrachium achirus | reverse complement strand
CGGGCAAGTAGAACATGACCTATACTTGCCCGATGGGCAAGTGCCTCTGAGACCTTAGTGTCAACCCCTGATGATGCAAAATACATTATTTAGTAATGGCGGATATTAAAATACGCATCAAGGGGGGTTGGGGGACATTTTAGGAAGGCTCCATATCAGACATTGTTCAAGGAACCAAACTGTAATGTCTACCAAATGTCATGGTTTTATGCTTATATAAATCCCAAGCGGGATTCGATCCAACGACCTTCTGCATGAAAGGCATATGCCCTGACCACTACACTAGGCAGCCACAGGATCTATTAACCATGTTTGTTTAAAAAAAAAAGTTCTATGTAGGCTGAGTGCCTTGATTTTATTGATTTCTTTTTTATATGTTGGAGGCTTGGGGTGAAATCAATCTGAGTAAATGTAATCTGAGTATTTCTGACATTTTCGAGTGATCATATTTTCTTTTACTCAGAACAGAAAAAAAAAACGGCCGGTAGAGAAGGGCTCATTTTAAACATGAACGTGATCTGGAGTTAGATCAGACGTGTCAACATTAAATAGTTTGACATACGCACATGCCATGGGCATCCAGGATGTTAACATCAACTCAACCCAAAGTGGGGTTTGAACTCACAACCATCCGTATATCAGGCACAGGCACTGACCACTACACTACGGCAGTCACTCTTAATGGACCTGTCATTTAAAAAAAAGAAAAAAAAAAAAAAAAGTTTCATGCATACAAAGTTTTACACTAATCGGTGGTTATAGGTAAAAGCACAAATTGGCCTCTACACAACATGTATGCAAAAGACTGTAGGCCTATATGCAACAGACATAAAAAAAAAAACTGTGATACTATGCACCTGGACAGTTTGATGATGTACATAGTAAGCCTTGCTGAGCTATGAAGACCATTATGAATCGGCCAGGCTATGAATCTCATAGGGCAGGAGCCTATCTCCTGTTTCTGTAGCGTAAGGTAACTTATTGTACAAGTACACCCCCTGGACATGACGCTAGTATGTCGCAGGGAGTTACCCCCAATCCAACCCTAGATGCTGAGTTTCAAGCAGGGAGGAACTGGGTCCAATTTTTTAGAATCTTTGGTATGACGCAACCCGGGTTTGAACCCAGATCTCCCAGTCTCAGGGCAGACACTCAAACCACTAGGCCACTGAGCTGGTACATGGTATCATTGCAATCCTTGGAAATCACAACATAGGTGTAGACATGACAGTTTGTATTATAATGCTTGTTTCAGGTTTCAGGATTTATGAAGCAAAATACATTATTTAGTAATGGCGGATATTAAAATACGCATCAAGGGGGGTTGGGGGACATTTTTAGGAAGGCTCCATATCAGACATTGTTCAAGGAACCAAACTGTAAAGTCTACCAAATGTCATGGTCTTATGCTTATACAAACCCCAGGTGGGATTCGATCCAACGAGCTTCTGCATGTAAGGCATATGCCCTGACCACTACACTAGGCAGCCACAGGATCTGTTAACCATGTTTGTTTAAAAAAAAAGTTTTATGTAGGCTGAGTGCCTTGATTTTATTGATTTCTTTTTTATATTTTGGAGGCTTGGGGTGAAATCAATCTGAGTAAATGTAATCTGAGTATTTCTGACATTTTCGAGTGATCATATTTTCTTTTACTCAGAACAGAAAAAAACGGCCGGTAGAGAAGGGCTCATTTTAAACATGAACGTGATCTGGAGTTAGATCAGACGTGTCAACATTAAAGAGTTTGACATACACACATGACATGGGCATCCAGGATGTTAACATCAACTCAACCCAACGTGGGGTTCGAACTCACAGCCATCTGAATATCAGGCACAGGCACTGACCACTACACTACGGCAGTCACACATAATCGACCTGTCATTTAAAAAAATAAATAAAAGAAAAAAGAAAAAGTTTCATGTAATGTACTTGACGCCTTCTTTCAAAATGATATAGCGCCCCCCTTTGGCCAATTGGGGTAAGATTGGTTTCAGTGATATTTGGACTAACCCTCTATAGTAGTTCATCATGAAATTTTACTTTGCATGTATGTTTTAGAGGCAGAAGAATAATTTGCATAAAACTTGCAATATTGATTGAATTATTAAAAAAGCATGTTTCAATTTTAAAAAATCCGATCTGACAGATCTTTAGATATTGGTCCAAAGTTAATGTAAAAAAAGTTCCATGCACGTGATGCGAAAATTCCGGAATAAAAGCGGGTTTAAGCGTTTTACAAACTGCTCAAAATGGCGGAAAATCAAAGGGCGGAGCTTACTTAACAAAGACACAGATGTCTTCTGCTTGAGTCAAGGCACGTGTGTAAGCAAGTTGCATGTCTTCAAACGAAACGAGGCATGACTTATGCCCCTTTAAAGTTTGAGTTTTCAAACGCTTCGTATAGCGCCCCCCTTTGGCCAATTGGAGTAAGATTGCTTTCAGTGATATTTGGACTAACCCTCTACATATTTGCCAAATGCCATGAACGTGTCACTTTGCATGTATGATTTAGAGGCAGAAGAATAATTTGCATGAAACTGCATTATACAGTGAATTATTAAAAAATAATGTTTCGCTTTAAAAGAAATCCGGCCGCTGTGTGATGACCGTATTGGTCCAAAGTTCATGTAAAAAAAGTTTCGCGCACGTGATGCGAAAATCCCAGGAGGAGATAGATTTTGACTGTTTTTCATATAATTCAAAATTGTGGGAGAAGTAAAGGTCAGAGGTCAAAAGTCAGAGTGTAAAAGTTGTTCGGCATGAGGAGACGCATAAGGGTATACAGGTTTCATTGCTGTACCTGAAACAGGGCATGAGCTACACCAGTTCAAAGTTGGCATTCTTCAAAGGCTTCCTACAGCGCCACCCTTTGGCCGATTGTTGCGAGCTTCGCGTTTTAGCCGTTTGGCATAATCCTCTGCCATACTGCTGAGTTTCGTAAAAAGCGACTGCACGGTCTAGCCGCTAGAGAAAAAGTGGCGGAAGAATAGTGCTGAAGTCCAATATCAATAAGTGGCCATTTGCCACTTCGTGGCCTTGGCCACTAATAAAAGGTATTTACAATAGAAGGGTCAGGGGAGGGCAGGGGCGTCACAAGGGGTAGGAAAGTGGGACTGAGTTACTAGGGCCCAAGGTGGAGGGGCCCTAGTAACTTTAGCTATTGAAAAATAGCGCGGCACCAAGAGCTCACAGCGCGGCACCGAGTGCCGCACTGCGAGCTTGTAGATCTGCTATTTTTGAAAAGTCGTGAAAATGTGCGCAAATCTTTGAATATATGTATTTTTTTAGTGAACATTTGTAACAAAAATGTTGCTTCTGGGGGGTCCCTGGAACTAAATATTTTGAGATGGGGGGGTCCTTCACATGAAAACGTTTGAGCATCACTGACATAGAAACATAGGTTTCTACAAGCTCGCAGCGCGCGCTGTGAGCTTGTATATCTGCTGTTTTTCAATAGTTAACATTCATGGGGGGCCCGCAGTGAATCCTTGTACCCAGGGCCCAGAATTTGGTGTGACGCCCCTGGGGGAGGGTAAGGTTAGACTAGGTTTGTTGTTACCGGTTTCGAGTGGCAGCCACCTTTGGTAGGGCGTTAGCAGGAGAACAAATTTGACCCTTTGTTTGAGCCAAATCTGGGTTGGACATGGTCTGTGGTGCAGCCTCTGGTGTTATTTTTGTGTACAAGTCTATGGGGAAAATGAATGGGAGATGTTTTGTAGTGGCACCATTAAACCACGCCCACTGCTGCTATGACCTATGAGGTTGTTCTGGTCGCTATAGTTTCCTTGCTGGACATTGTGTATTGTGGCTTTATGACCACTAGATGGCAATACTGTGCAAGCAATATGAGCATAGCTGCTGCTTTTCAGCTGATGCCACAGTGTAGGCCAGTGGTTCTCAAACTTTGACACTTTAAGGTCTACCCTTAACTTTGACAATGTACACATGAAACCAAATGGACCTGTTACAATGTCAAAGTTACAGACTTGGAAGGGTCAGTTTAGACACCCATAAAGGAACCTAGAGAGTCCCTGGAATCCACTTTGTGAACCACTGGAGCAGGCAGGCAGAGGGAGGCTGTTATTGTGCATCAACAGCTGTACTGCAGGCTCTTCTCGGAGGCACAGTAGATATTTTGTGATATCTTATACAGATGGGTGAGAAGAACATATTATTATTATTAGGCCTAGTATTATTATTTAAATGCTGTTTAGGTTCAAGCCACTATACATCAGCATCATCTATCGGCATCACTTCTGCTCAGACAGAGCCTACGGATTATTATAACTGGTCTATGAAACTTGTCTTTTAAATAGGAATATAACTTAGAGATTCTGTTTTAGTCATCTCAAAAGCCTACACCCCGTAAATGTATGAACTTATGAACAAACGTCAGCTCAGATTAAATACAGTATAACTCATTGTTGTCTTGTCAAAAAGTATTGTGAAGGTGTCTCTTTGATAAATGGATCTAAATGGACTAATGTGATTAGGTAAAGGTTAAATGAAATTAGGCTATTTATAAAACAGCCTATAGGATAATTAGGGAAACGCTGAGGAAAGCCAAATCAGCAATTAGATCAGTAAGGGAGTTTGCATTATTCTATAACATGGGGGCACTGCCATGTTGAGAATCAAGAAACCACATTTCTGTAATATCTTGTGCGTATGGACAACAGTAAAACAGTGATATTGTCTTATTGTCAGACTACACCTAAAACCAACCTTCTTCCACTTAATATAATATTCATCCGTTTATGCAGATTTGCTCTTGGCTGTCCATATGTGACTCATCATGATTGCACCATGTACGAAAACCGCTGGTTACAGTTCCTTTTTGGGTCTCCATTCCGACATGTCGCCACTCCGACATTGACTTCTTATTGTCGGAGTGGCAACACTTCCATAGAGGTTAGGTTTAGGGTAAGAGATAGGGTTAGTGTCGGAAAGGACATTTGGCAAAAAATCAATATCAATATCCTCTTTTCATTTGTTCAAAACCACGCTGTCCTCTCAGCTCTCACCTTGAGATTACTTGTTTTATTCCATATCATGTGGCCGTGTTCTTCATGTCAATTAATGTTAGGCCTGTTTATAAGACATTGATAGAACTATCATAAACCACAAACCACTTCAAAATCAAAGGTAAGTTATCCATGGTGGGAAGTAAATAGGCCTACGGTATATCTCATTTTAGGTAGCCTACTTTACTTGAGTATACTGTAGCCCAGGGTTCCCCAATTAGTTTTCCCCAAGGGCCGAATTATGTCTAGGGTACCAAGCCGAGGGCCACAACATTGCAGGGGGCGACGGTGGCGTTCCCACTACTCCAGCGACAGTTTTCGTCATTGTTGGGTGAAAATGAACGTACAAATTTGGAGATACGAGATTTCCACCAGACAACGACGATATACTAGCGTTGTTGCTGCTCTTATACCTCCATTATTACTTTGGTGTGGGCCTAGCCTCGGAAACCCAGACTTTTGGGCCAGACAGTAGCCCCCCGCGGGCCGCAAATGGCCCGCGGGCCGCCTATTGGGGAAGTTTTAAAAAACAAAGTAGTAAGCCTTGCCAAGCCATGAGGCCCATAGGCAGGCAGGAGCCTACTGTATCTCCTGTTTATGCATCGTGAGGCAGCTTGATGACAAGTACACCCCTGGCCCCCGGACATGACGCTAGTAGCCTATGTCCCAGGGACTTATCCCCAATCCAACCCTTATGCCGAGTGCCAAGCAGGGAGGCACAGGCACTGCGTCTCATTTTTCAGAGTCCTTGGTATGACCCGGCCGGTATCGAACTCCGAACTCCCAGTCTCAGGGTGGACACTCTATCCACAAGGCCACTGGGACTGGGCTGGTAAAAAAACAAAAAAACATACACAGATTTGTGCAGTTGACAATCATGGCTTACAGCAGGGGTCTTCAACAGGGGGTCAGGGACCCCTAGGGTGTCCTCAGAGTTACTGCAGGGGGTCCTCCAAATCTTTGTGACTTTTTTATGTTGAACCTTAGTGTCCATATGCTGAGGACTTTAACCGCCGATAGCAGATCTACAAGCTCACAACGTTGTAGATCGGCTATTTCCGGCAAAAAGGTATGGTGTAGATGGGAAAAAGAGAAGTCTAAGTACAGATTGAAAGGTCAAGTTTATTAAATATTGACGGTTCAAGTAAAATATCAGAAAACACAAATTTACAAGAATCCAAAATACACTGATGATCATGCTGTCAAACAATGAAACTATATGGAATCTATGAAAAGGTTGTGGGGGTCCCTGCTTCATCCCTCTCTCAACTAAGGGGTAGTTGGCCTGGAAACGTTGAAGACCCCTGGCTTACAGTATATAGGCCTAAATGAGGGAAGGAGCATTAATGTATTAATATCAACCCCAGTTTGAGCCAGGAGGGAGAAGTGCTGCACAGACTGCTCTCCACCAGCAGATTGCTGAGCGTGAATGTGTCCAACGTTTATGGCAGGGATTTATTGCTGCGTGACAGATGCCTTGCCAGAAACCCTGTCCAGCCAGGTATAGCCCCTCTCAATAGTCTAAGTGGATGAGCTTTTGCTTGCCTTGTTTAATTTTACAGTTAATAAATATCCGGGTATTAAAAGTATGACATGTCATAAAAAGTGCATGCTGTAAACACACACAGAGGAGACGGGAGGGAGGGAGGGGGGCACGGGGGCTGTGGCCTGCAAGCGTGTTCCTCAGTGTGCAGGCGCGTTCCTCAGTGCTGTGCGCAGGAGCAAAGCGGACGTGTGTGACGTCCCGAAAAGAACATTAGTAAGGGGATATCTTCAGAAATAGTGTCAAATCCTGGAGTAAATTCCTTACCAAAAATATATATTTATTTTGGTGTGTTTTAGTTAATTTAATGGGACCCCCAACTTTCAGCAGCTGTCAAGGATTCTCCTAGGGAAACTGAATTTCAGTCTTTGTGAGCTGTGTTACTACTAGACACCTTTACAAACACATTGGTGAATATTCTTTTTGGTAAGGAATTTATTCCAGGACTTATTAAGATATCCCCTTACTATATGGAAAAGAACCGCTGCCTGTCAGTCAGTCCCATAGGGCAGAGGTTCTCAACCTGTGGGTCGGGAGTCGGGGGGTCCACAGATGTTTAGCTAACATTGTTTTCTCACTCAACAGTAAACAGACCAACATACTATTAGTCAGCCTTGTCAGACCAGCCTATTAGTGTATACAGGGTACCTGCACATTTCTAAAGTGACAATTTTTAGGACTTTAAATACCTTTTTAGTACCTCTGGTCAATATTGGTCATAATAGTGGCAGAAACTGTGAAAATAGCAGATCTACATGCTCACAAAGCCTTGTATTGTGAGCATGTAATAGATAGCAATGGATCGAGGTCAAATTATTATTTTGGGGTCGCGGCCTGAAAAGGTTGAGAACCACTGCCATAGGGCATAGCAGTGGGCGTGGCTTACTGGTGCAAAATATATATAGGCCTATATATATATATGTTACAGTATGTTCAAGAAACCAGTAAAAGTTGTCAAGGAGCACTCGTTCACCACACACTAATCACCACCAGATGGCGACGTCAGCCACTGGATAAGAGAGTTACGTCACGCTTTGAACTCGCCGCAGACCGGAAGTGTTTACTCTTTATTTACTAGCCTAGCCTAGCCTAGCCTAGCCTAGCCTAGCCTAGCCATTAGCTCCATTGTAGTCACTTGGACAGGGCGTTTAACGTGCGCTTGCCCAGGCCTTACGGCCTGGGCATAAATATAACGATTGCATTCACCACGGCTTCGTAACTCGCGCGGCGCTCCGCCGGCCGCGCGGCCCTGGCCCGCTCTTCGCGGCCACTCGCGCCTGTGGCGCTCGGGGGCGAAGAGCAGGACCAAGGTCCGCTGGCCTTCGCGCCGCTTGGGGCTTCGTGGACCCAGGGGGGCCTCGTAACTCGTTTGGGCTTCGTGGATACAGGGGGGCTTCGGTAGCCGCTCGCAGTGTCGTGGACAATAGAGCGGCGCACCGCCTGGAGTACGTTGTATTGGCGACCGCTTGCTCCGCCCCGTGCCGCACCACGAGTGCTCCGCGTCTCGAATGTGCTGTTTCTCTAATATACTATGACATATATATATATATATATATTCATGTGTTGCATTTGTAGTCCAACACCAGCCATTTTGAGGACCAACACAGGTGTTTTGATTAACGTAGAACATTGGTTCTATGCCATTCAGACAAATTGAACACCTGTGTTGGTCCTCAATATGGCTGGTTTAGGACTACAAATGCAACCCATGAATATATATAAAAAAGTGGACATTCATTTTTACCATAGACCTTTACAAAAATATTTATATTTAAATTATTTTAAGCTTTGAATCAAGCCATCCATGATTCTGGTGAAACATGTCATGACCATGATGAAACCTTTGAATCTGTGAAAATAAAAGGAAATACATCGGCGCTAAACATGGGGGTGGGCTATTTATGAAATGTTGATGTTGTATAGGCTATCATATCATTAAATATTCATATTTTTTCACATAATCAAAGGTTTTATCATCATGCATTCTTTCACCAGGATCCTGATGGCTTGACTCTATGCTTAAAATAATTGTATTTTTGTAAAAAAATCTATGAGGGGGAAAATGAATGGACGATTTTTAGTGGCACCCAGTAAACCACGCCCACAATGCCAGCCAGTCCCATTCCGATGATGCGTGGCACTCTCTCTCTCTCTCTCTCTCTCTCTCTCTCTCTCTCTCTCTCTCTCTCTCTGTCTCTCGACTGTCTAGAGCCGAGGGGGCAGACTGTCAAACTGCGGCGGGCCGGTGGTGAACTGTCGTGGGGGACGCGACGCGGCAACACACAATTCACCCGGTGCTACACAGATAGAGCAGAGCGACTGCAGTACAGTCAGTCTGACACTGGTGTGCGCACTGCAGCCTTCTCTCCTCTCCTCCTCTGAGTGTGGTGGACTGGCTCTCCTTCGGAGCCACACACACGCACACACACACACACACACACACACACACGCACGCACGCACGCACGCACACACGCACAGTCTCACATACACACTGTGGCAGCAGAGCAGAGCAGAGCAGAAGCAGAGCCGCGACAACCGTATTCAGGGACTACAGCTTCTCCAGTTCCTGTTTCCGCCGCCGCATTTTACAACAGCCCGATTTTTATATCAACACATCGGCTGCGTCAGACTGACTGACTGACTGGCTGTCTCCACTTCATCGGGGCCCGTACGGATCGAGCTGAAGACCCGATCTGTCATGCCACGGTATGTTCTTTCTTATACCCCGTCTCTCTTTGCATGGCGATAACGATGGAGGAGGCATGGTTTCTATGGCTGAGTCCATGTTATTCTATAGTCCATCCCCCGGCCTGTTGACTGCTGCAGTCGCTGCTGACTGAGATCGTACGGTGGCAAAATAGCGGTTCTTGAGGCAGGAGGAATGTTGGTCCCGTTATAACGGCGCTTGGAGCAGATTTGATCCGCTTTTTAAAAAGGATATTACGAGGAATGTCTTTGTAAACAAATCAGACCGCCCCTGCAGTCGCTTTTGTAGCTCCGTGTCTGTTGAGAACAGCGGGGACGTTCAAAACAATTCACTTTGGCTTTACAATGTGTTCGTATAACGGATGGCTGTGTGGTGGTGATGGTGGAAACTGTACCACACGGCACTAGCCCCAGACAAACACTGTGTGACCACATCATCCTCAAATCTATTCTGTTCGCTCATTTTGCAGCCTTCCTCTTCTAGCTAAAGCCCAGGCTATCAATAATGCTAGAAGCGTTCGTGTAGCCAAGGCATATAGCCTAGCTTTCGTATCCACATCAGAATATTGTGTTGGCACATACATAAATGTGTTTTTCCCCTTCCCTGAGCTGTTAACGAAAATGAAAATAAGCTGAGCTCAGTGAAAACACACTGCATGGCTATATATCTGACATTATTGTGAGCCCACTGTATTTTTAATGCCGAATGGACAAAGGCGCTCTCAGCCTCTGTACACCCGCTCTCCCATCACCATAGTCCGGCATGTGTAGGTGTTTGTGTTTTGGGGCTGTAGTTACTGTGTAATAATGAGCTTTTGATATAAAATTATTATGTGTCATAACAACAAGGACGGCTCGGCGTTGCGGACAAGGAGCCCTGGCTTTGTCTCTGTTCCCAAGCCTATGGGACACACACAAGACCCTGGGAGTCAGTCAGAGCCTGCTGTCTGCTCTAAAAGCCAAATGTCTGTTCTATTCTCTCTCTCTCTCTCTCTCTCTCTCTCTCTCTCTCTCTCTCTCTCTCTCTCTCTCTCTCGATCTCCCCCCTCACTCTCAAAATACACAGGGATGGAAGGCTATTTAGCAATTTACAAAACACATTACCAAGCAGATATGTGGCAGTGATGAAAGCACACACTAATGCATCGTGGCCCTCTGTGTCTAGAGAAATACGAAACAGAAAAGATCATGGGGGTTGACACTATTTGGACAGGTGTCTTGAGTCCCACTGGGGCCAAGTTGCGGCTCACTATGGTGCAATCAAAGTACTGTACATTTGTTTTGCTGGTATCTGGGTGGCATGTTCGGGTCCCTCGAATATACTGTAGCTTATGACGTGATTATTTGCCGTGCTATCCCACGAAACAGTTCAACTGTTCAGTGAAATAGTTCAGGGACATGGTGTTGTCATGATCTTGGTAAACAAATTCAGAATCCAGTTAGCAATGTCTTTCTGTCTAATCTTATTTTGTGGCAGTTTTGTCAAAGCCACCTCTTCCTCAGTACTCAGCACTCTGTGGATAAGCAGGGTAATGTTGTTGTGTTTTGCTTCATCATGAAATTGATTTTAATTATGGATTTGTGAATGTTATTCACTAATATTCAGTTGACGTCTCACAGAATTGTCAGCTCAGTGATGCACAACTTAGATCGTTTTTTCCATGTCGCCAAAATTTGTGTGAGGAAAACGTTGCTGTTCTATGTTGTTCAAATGAGTATTACATATACCATTTCCAGACAATACAATTACGATGCACAGCCATTTGGAGTGCAAGAGAGGAAACTCGACACTATGGACACGTTGGACGACTAATGCATTCATTAATGTTATCTAATAAAGTGAGGCTCGGTAACTGGAAGCAGATTGATTGAGTTAGTAGCCTACTAGCCTTAATTCGTCCATGAATAAGTAAACAGCCATATATATTGTGGTGACAGGGAGACGGCTTGCCTTGTGTTGTTTCAATTAGAGGTCCATTTGAAGGAGAGCCATTGTTGATTATGACAAGTCACATAGTAATGAGTTACTCCTGCTTTATGACCAGATAACGTGTATGTCTATAATTGTATCAAAGCTTACACATGTATTCAATAGAATATGTACAGGGACATACTTATTGAAGAGTTGGTATTGGTTTTTCATAGTTCTTTTGCAGATGAAATCATAAAGCAAATCACCCTCTGTGATTCAACCAAATAGCAGAATAATTTACAAAGCAATAACATTCACGTTGCTTAATTCATTTATTAAGCTGCTGATATATTCTGTCTCTGTCCCTCCCTCTCTCTCCCTCTCTCTCTCTCTCTCTCTCTCTCTCTCTCTCTCTCTCTGCTCTTTGTGCTTCCAAGCTCTCATGCATGCTTCATGCTGCTGTCTGTCTTCATTTTAAACTAACGAGTTCATTAAACATATTAGCCGTGCTCTTCCAATGAGGTTAGACGTGGTGCAGTGAGCAAGAAGCGATTCGTGACTCATTTCATAGTTTCTATTTGTCTTTAGCGTTTGGCTGAAATGTCACATGGCTTACCTCTGCCTCTAATTTGTTTTAGCAAGCCAATAGTGGCCAGCCGTTTTTCATTTTGACACACCAGCCTGTCACCTCTACACATCGACTGTGTCTCTTTGCACGGAGAGGCATTCTAATTTCAGGCATCGGCAGTGTGTTGGCTCAATGGTACAATATGTATTAAGGATGGTACGATATGGAAATTTCATATCACGATTATTGTCAAAAAAGAAATCACGATATACGATATTATCGCGATAATCAAAATCCATTATCCTGGTGTGGAACATTGGCCAAAAAATAGCAGATCTACAAGCTCACAACGTGTCGCAATGCGACACATTGTGAGCTTGTAGATCGGCTATTTTTTGGCAAAGACATTTGATAGAGAGTGAAAAAAAGAATTTATCAAGTACGTATATTCAGTGATGTTAATAGGTTTTTAATGTAATGAGTCCCGGGACCCAAGGAGTGTCTTTCGGATGCGTCCCAGGGATATTTTATGGGTCCCACAAAAATTCAACACGTCATGTCATTTTGGACAAAGTGCATTGAATTGGTTATGGTTATGTTCACCGGTAATATCGGATGTTGACCACTTGGGGGCGCAGATAGAAGCTTTTACCGAGTCTTCATAATCAACAGCCACCTGTTATTTTATATACATCGATAATATATGGATCTTCTCAGTGAGATGTATCCTGTTTGTACTGTTACTGCTTCTATGGAATGGGGGAAATGCTATCTGCCGTGCTTGTGTTTGCTCTGCTGTACAGAGAACCAGTGGACTGGGTCAAAAACAGTAGATTGGGATTGCTTGTAGATCGGCTACTTTTGTTTTGAACGGTTGATCATAGAGGGACGTGCCGCCCCTCTATGGATGCGGGAGGGCAAGGCACAGGCGGCCGCGGTGGTCCGCGGCCCCGGCGGACCACCACAGGGACGGCGCCGCCACGAAAACGCTATAATCAATCAAACAGTTAGGCAGCCTAGGCTACATACATACTGTCTCAGATAGCATACATGCTAGGCTAGCTTGCTTCCTCCGTGTTGTAGTTGAGCCAATAAAGGTTATTTGACCATGTTCACCACGGCGTTAATCGTCGCTATTGTTGTAAAGACGCAATGAAGACCTGTGTGGCTTCAACACGTTGTCCAATGTCCACCACATCTATAAACTAACTATAGCGCGTGCATCCAGTTGTTATTGAATGAAGAGGATGAAGAGGACAGGGGGAGAGGAGGCGGGGTCGCTGTCTGAGCAGTGAGCAGACTCACTCAGTATACACTAACATAATAAATACAATATCATGAATTTAATGCTGTCGGAAAATACACGTGACGCCGTCAGCAAACGTTTACATTTGTAAGTTATATTTTAATTGGATACTTTTTCAGTTTCTTTTTTTATTCCAAGTTATTTTCCAATGGAGGTGATGCGTCCGTGGGACCCCAGAACACTGACGTGAATGCGTCTCTAGGCAACGTGAATGCGTCAGAGACGCGGGACGCGCACGTAATGACATCACTGATATTTATAAGTACCTTTTACCAATTACAGAGAGTTTAAGTGGTACCAGATATGCAGCTCGGCAAATAAAAGGTGAATAGAACCCAGTGCATGACGGAGGACGATATCACGATAAATTAAATCTCCACGATACGATTATCGTGAGTTGTTTTTTATCACCATAAACGATAGTATCGCTTATCGTCCCATCCCTAATATGTATAATGTTTGATATTGGTCCCAGCGTGTGCTAACACACATTCCCCGTTCACACCCCTCTGCTGTCCCACATGCATTCCATTTTTGTCTACGAAGACAGATGAGAAGAGAAGCCGGAATAGAAATATGGAGGAAACAAACAATACATTTGGAAGACGTATTCCCAGTCCGTGGGCCTCGCCTTAGACACAAAGCAGCGTGAAGCAGAGGGAGATGAACGTGGCGAGAGGGAGAAAGGGAGAGAAATGCTTTCAGCTAGCTACTGTGACAATGCTACCGCCAAAAGGGGAAGGCTCAGCTGCGAGCATTGTTGTGTTGGTATTGTTAATCTCTGTGCAGACTAAGTCTGCTTCCTAGTTTTAGTTGACAATATAAATGAAGGCTGTAGAGAATAAGCTTTGCCGTCCCTGCTTTGAAAACACCAAACGGCAAATGGTGTATGGCTTTTCAGGGTAAATGCTTGCAGATATCGTCGTTGTCGGGTGGAAACCTTGTATGTCCAAAACCCTTTGTTTTATAGTTATCATTTTTAAAATGATTTAAACTAGTGAAAACAGACGATCTACAAGCACACAATGCCTCACACCACGAGGTGTTGTGTGCTTGTAGATCAGCTGTTTTCACTACTTTTGTGCGATGGCCTTGTATGATGAAGCAGTGCTTTACTTTGCGAAAAAGAACTTGGAGATACAAGGTTTCTGCCCGACAGTGACGATATTCATGCACGTGTGAATTAAACAGTCTGTATATAAAAGCAAGAAAGAGGATGATTTATCTAGGTGGGTCAATTAACAATTGCTGCATGTCCTGTGCTGGCATTTCTCTGGCATTTTTGATGTGGCGCTGGCGTTTGCTGTCTCTTCGCTGTGCTCCGCGCTCTTGGGCTTTTAAAGACACCAGCAAGGAAAATGGGGAAAGGATCCTGATGTTCGATCCATTGGCGGAGGAGCCTTGTGATGTTCCCCGGCCTCAGGTTGGTGCTGGGGGAGCTTGACAGGCTGACTGCACGTCATGTGCTCCCGTGCATGCTCTAGCTTTTGCCACCAGCTTTGCAGAGTGCAGCCATGCAGAATACAGCCGTTCTAAAGGACAGCAACCGTAGAAGAGAGGGCCTTACCGCCATCGCTGATTCCCCGTGTTCTCATCCTCCTGGAGGGCCGTTATTATCTGTATTGTAAGACAGAAAGTCTGTCTAGTGATCGCACGAGCCAATCACACGCCGAGTGTGTGGGGCAGGTTTCCATGGAGAAAAGCAGGCCGGGCGGCGAGACCAGAGAAGCACAGCTTGAGCAGGCTGGTCTGATCCAGGCTGATAGCATTCTCCAGCATGCAGCTGAAAGAGAATGGGGCCCCAGCAGGCCCGCCCGGGCTGTCTCCCCCTCTGAATGTCTGGCTGCCTGTCTACCCGGTTTACCTGTCTTTACTCCACTGAATGTCTAAGGACAGAGTGGGGAAAGGTGGGACGGTGGCAGACAGGGCCTCTGCTAAACATACAATAGGACAGGGATCTTCAACGTTTTCAGGTCAAGGACCCTTTAGTTGAGAGAGAGAGAGAGAGATGAAGCAGGGACCCCCACAACCTCTTCATAGATTCCATATATCGTTTCATTGTTTGACAGCACAATCATCAGTGTATTTTGGATTGTCAATGTCAATTTGTGTTTTCAGATATTTAACCAGTTGAACTGTCAATACTTTAAAACTTTACCTGTCACTCTGTACTTTTTTCTTTTTCCCTTCCACACGAAAGCTCTTTCCCGAAAATAGCCGATCTACAAGCTCACAACGCCTCGTGCTGCGAGGCGTTGTGAGCTTGTAGATCTGCTATTTTTGGCTAAAGTTCTCCGAATATGGACGCTATAGGGGTTCAAGTGGTTAATATAAAAAAGGAGATAAAAACGTTTCTATCACACAAAGATTTGGAGGACCCCCTGTAGTAACTCTGAGGACCCCCTAGGGGTCCCGGACCCCCTGTTGAAGACCCCTGCAATAGGAGCTGGCCCCACTGTGGGCTGTGGCTGGACCATACAGAGGGTCTTTTGGCCACAGCTGTCTTGTGTGGGCAATACGTACAGTAGGTTGTGAGGGGGAGGGGAGGGTGAAGGGTTGGTGAAGCCGGGTGTTCCAAGTGTGTCTTGTATCCTGATGCTATAGTTAATGTGACTAACCTGACCTGCCCTTCCTCTCAGAGGCCGTTGCCCTTGCTCTGTTGGGCTTTGCAGGGAGCCTGCCCGACCTGCAGTATAAGCTAGCATCAAGCAGTGCGTGTGTGTGTGTGTGCGTAGTACAGTATGTGCTCTAGCTTTTGCAGCATCTCAGGGGGTTTATATACAGTTGCAGCCGGGAAATGGGTCTTACGACACTGCTGCTCATTTCTAAGGAACTGTCCAGAAATAGTCATCTAGCCAATCCGTTTGTCAATGCTTAAAGGAGTAGTTCACCCCCAAAATGACTTTTTTCCTATTGATTACTCACGTCATGGAGACCTGAGTTGAATAATGTTTTTTGTTGCATTCCTAAGACAAAAAATGTATTACAATAAATGTACCCCATTGGTTCTGGTGGATGGGGACCCGAATGCATTTGGATCCCCATCTGGAATCAATGGGGGTAAATTCACTATAGTAATTTTATTGTCTTAGGATTGCGACAAATACAAAAAGATATTATTGAACTTAAGTCTCCGTGGGGTGAGAAGAAAAGTCATTTTGGCGGTGAACTACTCCTTTAAAGTCTAGTCTATCCTTCCCTATTTTCGTTCTCCTTTTTGGTATAAAACACATAACCGTCCCTAGCCACACATCCTTGTGTTTGCTTCTGTCAGTGACTGTCATCGTGTGGGGTATGTACAGTATGTGTGTATATATTATACTTTATGTGTGTGTGTGTGTGTGTGTGTGTGTGTGTGTGTGTGTGTGTGTGTGTGTGTGTGTGTGTGTGTGTGTGTGTGTGTGTGTGTGTGTGTGTGTTCTGCTGAAAGCTGCTAGCGTGAAGAGCCTTGTCCGTCCTCATGAGGAACTGAATCAATGTACATGGCACATGACAACATGACACACTTGATAACTTCTGGCTTGTCAGAACCTGCTGGGGGGAGTGGGGGGGGGGGGGGGGGGGGACTCACTGCTGGCTGGCCAACAACACAAAGCCACTCCAGCAGCCAATCCCCTGACCCCACTGTCGCCAAGCCTCAGAGCTCTGGGAGCTCATCGCCAATGAAGAAGCCTCGCCCGGCCTCGCCCCTGACTAGAGAAAGGGAAAGAAAGAGATCGCGATTTATTTTGTCACAATAATCGTGAAATATCGTCCCATCCCTATGCATAGCACAATATCAGCTCACCCCTCTGAAGACCCTAGTTACCCCAATCCCCCCTTCCTGCTTGGGGACTCCTGCAAGTACAGTAGTTGTGTGCCCCCCCCCCCCCCCCTTCTATCCCAATTCCCAACTAGTAGGGCTGTCACAATTAGGACATTTTACATTACAATTAATTGTCACTCAAATAATTGCGATTAACGATTTAATTGTGTTTTTGTTTTTGTCATTGACAATTACATTTCTGTTTGGCTTTTAGGCTTTGAAGTTGCACATGGTAGATATGACACATAACCTAAATATACAAAGAAATTACTGACATATTTGACAACTTAATACTTAAAAAAGAACATTGATAGTGGAAATAGCCGATCTACAAGCTCACAACGCGTCGCGATGCGGCGCGTTGTGAGCTTGTAGATCTGCTATTTCCACTATTTTTTACATGGAAACGATTATGACGATTGTGAAAAATAATCACGATTATGTCAAATAATCACGATTAGACGATTATGTAATAATTGTGACAGCCTTACCAACTAGTTGTTCCACTGCAGTCCTGGGACAGAGGGGGACAGAGTGGCGAGGAGGAGGCAGATGGATTGGGAGGGGAAGGAGGACACAGAGAGAGAGAGAGAGAGAGAGAGAGAGAGAGAGAGAGAGAGAGGTGGTAATTGGGACAGCTGTGCCATGAGGCTGGAGGCACAAGCAGACCGACCCCCCCACACCCTCCTTTCAAAGGAAAAAAAAACAGAGACCCAGATGCTGGCCATTAGGATCATAGTGACAATGGCCCAAATCAATTCCTTGCCAGAACACATAGGGGTGGGTACAATCAGACACGCGCGTGCACACAGCACACACGCGCATGCACACACACACAGACACACACACACACATACACACAGACACGTGCACACGCGCGCGCAAGCACTTGTATTGTTTCATTTGGATCTGCACAAGTGCATACGTAATAGATCCAAACACTCTCCAGGAGTTCACATGATGGTCAAACCAGATACAACTGGATGTGCACATGCTTATTACCACACAGAGGAAAAAAAGATAACACAATGAGGACTAGGGATGGGACGATATGAAAATTTCATATCAGGATTATTGTGAAAAGAAATCGCGATTTACGATATTATTGCGACAATCAAAATCCATTATCCTGGGGACTTTTAGATCGGCTATATTTTTGGCAAAGACATTTAATAGAGAGTGAAAACAGAGTAAAAGTGTGTGTATATTATAAGTACCTTTTACCAATTATAGAGGGTTTAAGTGGTACCGGATATTCAGCTCGGCAAATAAAAGGCGAATTGATCCCAGTGCATGACGGAGGACGATCATATCTCGAGAAAGTAAATCTCCACAATACGATTATCGTGAGTGTTATTTTTATCACGATAAACGATAATATTGCTTATCGTCCCATCCCTAATGAGGACTTGGTGGTGCACAGTCCACACACACACACACACACACACACACACACACACACACACACACACACACACACACACACACACACACAGAGCACTGTGTGAAGTCACTCTTAACAAAATGGAATAGTTATGGTCTCTGCATTAGCGTTCGTGTAATCCTTATTCACTTTCCAAGTGGGGCAGCCCACACTCCCATGCAGGACTCGCTCCCAGCCCTGAACAACATTGAATGTCTTTCTGTTAACCTGGAGACACCTGATCCAAGGTGGCGTCACCGAGCGGGCCTTAGCGGGCGACCCCATGGTTGGGCTGGCAAGGGTTCAAACCCAGGTTCCCGTCAGAGCAAAGCTGGACGCCGATGAAAGACGTCCATTATGCCTGGGTCTGGCATGGCGCTGCCCCAGTCCTCCTGGTGCCAGTCCCACTTCCTGGGGGGTATAGACTCAGTCTGCCTCACTGGGAGTGTGCCTGGGAGTTTTCTGTTTGTTTGTTTGTTTGTTTTTGTTTGTTTTGTGATTCACTACTGAACCCCCCCCAGGGGTATATTTGCACTCTTGCATTCTGATGTGAGGTCAGGGGGTCACCAGCAGAGCAGCACTCACAAAGCTGGATAGCAGTTCAATTCAATTCAATTGAAAGGGCTTTGTTGGCATGAGAAAACATACATTTACATTGCCAAAGCAGAAGTGTATACAATACAATCAATCAATATAATACAATCAAAATTAAATACGTACCATTTAAAGGGGTGGAACAGTTCATGTATGGAGATTACTCGATGCAGACAGTGCAAGGATGTGTACACCATGATCGTTGATCGGTAGTCTTTAAGGTGGTTGTGTTCCATTTGATATCCAGCAGATATGGGAGTTTTTCATCATTGGTCATGTTTTCAAACTCTCCTTGTGGTTATGATCTGTGTGAAGTATGTGTCTCTGATGGCTTGGTACAGTGGGCAGTCGGTTAGGACGGAGGTGTAGTTCAGTTCCACTTCATTTTGTGTGCAGTGGGTGCAAAGTCTGTTTTCTCTAGGGAGCCAGGTATGCCTTTGGCGGCCTTTCTCGTTCGCAAGACTGTCTGCTGTCACACTTTGTCTGCTGGCCAGAGGGCCACCCTGCTGCCAGTGGTGGAAAGAGTACCCAAATGTTTTACTTAAGTAAAAGTATCAATACTGCAATGAAGAAATACTGTTACAAGTACAAGTCCGGAATTCTAAATGTGCTTGAGTAAAAATACAAAAGTATTGGTGTCAAAATGTACTTAAAGTACCAAAAGTAAAAGTACAAAATGTTTGAAAATAGCCGATCTACTAGCTCACAACACGTCGCATCGCGACGCGGTGTGAGTATAAAAGTGCTTAATGTGTGTCTTGCAATATTATAATTTATTTCCGCAAAATAACTAGTAACTAAAGATACAGTAAAAGTACAATATTTGGATCCAAGATGTAGTGGAGTAGATGTAAAAGTATAGAAAGTTTGAAATACTCATGTCAAGTGCAAATACCTCAAAATCGTACTTAAGTACAGTACTTCAGTAAATGTACTGAGTTGCTTTACACCACTGCCAGCTGCACCAAGAGTTCACCGAAAGTAAAAACCCAGGCCTGTGTCCATCTCTGCGTCTATCGAAGAAAGGTAAAGGTTCACCAAATACGTGTGTGCGCGTGCATGCGTGCGTGTCTGTGGTGTCTGTAGGTGATAGTTAGTCGCGACGGCTGAGAGGACTGTATGAGATCGGGGAGGATTGGCCTGATTGGATTTCCTCCGCAGGAGTCCTGTCACCTGGCCCAGCATGATGCTCTGATATACAGCGGGATAGCAATCAAGACCGCAGGCAGGGGCGTCACACCAAATTCTGGGCCCTGGGTACAAGGATTCACTGCGGGGCCCCCCATGAATGTTAACTATTGAAAAATAGCAGATATACAAGCTCACAGCGAGCTTGTAGATCTGCTATTTTTGAAAAATCGTGAAAATGTGTGCCAAGAAACCTATGTTTCCATGTCAGTGATGCTAAAACTTTTTCATGTGAAGGACCCCCCATCTCAAAATATTTAGTCCCAGGGACCCCCCAGAGGCAAAACATGTGTTACAAATGTTCACTTAAAGAATACATATTCAAAGATTTGCGCACATTTTCACGACTTTTCAAAAATAGCAGATCTACAAGCTCGCAGCGCGGCACTCGGTGCCGCGCTGTGAGCTTGTATATCTGCTATTTTTCAATAGCTAAAGTTACTAAGGCCCCTCCACCTCGGGCCCTGGTAACTCAGTCCCACTTTCCTACCCCTTGTGACGCCCCTGACTGCAGGCAAGGCGGTGCACTGTGAATACTCCATAAGATCTGCCATCACGCACCCTAATGTACAGAAGCACATAGGCTACGACCGAGTGCACGAAACCTGTCTTAATAGTTTTAAATCAGCAGGGCCCAAGAGCTGAGAACTTTTAATGCTATCAGATCAGAGTTTTAAATCCTAGATATGTTATCAGACAATCCAAACACATTTTGTCCTGGTGTTTCAGATCAAATGAGGATAGGATCATCCTGATTCAGACTTTTCAAGATTGCCACATCCTGAATATCAGTGCTTTTTAATCCTACCTATCTAAATATGTTGGATATTGGAACTATAATTAAAAAAATATATAATAATGTTAAGTCTCAGCCTTTTGATAGGCTGATCACAGTTGATGAACTTGTATTTGATTAATTACATCTATGTTTCGTATTGACAATGTTTATTGAGATCATTCTATGATCACAAAAATATTATTATTTAGTTGAGTGCACTCTTCTGAGAGTTAGGGAAGTAGCCTATACACTGCAAATGTGTCAAAAATAAATGAAAATGACTAAAACAAACTCGATGTGGTGCATTTTGCTCTGGTAATCCACTGTAAATCCAGCCCTCCAGTGGGATCAAGGTAATGCTGATTTGTTTTGGATCAAACTGAGCCAAATCCTATATTTTAGTTTTGAAGTATCCATTTTGGACAATTGATCCAGATTAAAGCTTGGAATTGGTTTCTTTATCAAAGCCAGTGATCCCAATCCTGTTTGTTGGTTTTGATTTGAACAATGAAAAATCCAAATCTGCTCGGATAGGGATGAGCCGATCTCTTGGGCCTTAAAGTGTGAGAACACTTTGGTAGAGATCTGGGTTGTGTATTTACCTTAAAGGAGCACCCCAGGAGAACGCCAGGAGAACGAATGGGGGTACATTTCTGTCTTAGGAATGCGACAAAAAACTACAAATATTATTTAACTCAAGTCTCCATGACGTGAGTAATCAATAGAAAAAAAGTCATTTTGGGGGTGAACTACTCCTTTAATCTTGCCATGATGTAACTCCAAAGGAATAAAAAATGGACTAGAAATTGATCATTTAAAATTTGTACGGTGAAAAGGCTCAGGAGGAGCTCTTTTTGTGTGTGTGTGAAGGATGAAATATTTGTGTTTGAAATGAGCTTTGAAGTATATCTCTGTAAGGAACATCTCTTATTCAAGGATGTCCTCATGGTATTAAATGGGCTTGAGAGAGAGACGTCTGTATACTTCTCATTCTCACTAATTCACTCATTTATTGTGTGAGTTTTACAATATCCCAGTCATAATATAGATATTATTATAGAATTTAGCATATTGCTCAGGGTGCAGGGATTTGTCCTGTAGGTTTCACAGGTGGGCTGTAAGTAATTGGTGTGCTGTCCTGTAGAACAGTGGGGGGTCTCCAAATGATTTTCGGGGATCCCCAGATAATTAACTTAATGTGCAATAGTGTGTTCTCACTCAACAGTAAACAAATCAACATAAAGACTTTAAGTGTATAGAGGGTATCTGCACATTTCTAAAGTGACAATTTAAGGACTTTTAAGACTTTTTCTAATACCTCTAAAATGAAAAATGTAACATTGGCCAAATTGTCAAATATTAGAGGCAGAAATCTGATCATTTAAATATCCTAGCCAATCCAAAATCAGGGATTTTGGATTGGCCATGGTATTATTATAATTGAATTTTCATCTGGATTTTTGTATTGTTTTCATTTAATTAGATCTTCACCCAGTTACCAATATTAAAGGACGTGTAAGTGATATGTTTTTGTTCAAATAAATGTTAAATAGCTCTATATTCTGCCATAGGATGTTTATACAGTAACAGAGCTCTCCCCAGCTCTTTAGTAAACAGAAAATCTACATTACATTTTTCCCCACGCATACATTCATGGATTTTCTTTCTTTACTAGAAAACCCTACCAATGAAATAAAATGATCTTGAAAAAGAACGTTAGGAAAAGACTATTACGACCATCCTGTGCCACGAAAGGGAAGTGTGGGCTGACTTCAATGAGTCGGCCCCCCTCCCCATTAGGGTGTCACCACTTAAACCATTCTTCTTCTGGACATAATCTGCTCTCAGCGCAGAGCGGGCACCTGATACACTGGAGGCTAAAGTGTTTCCTGGTGTCTCTGAGGCATCAGTCAGACATATCTCCAGCTTAGCCAGCCATATCTGGGGAGGAGCTGTGAATTGTCCAATATAGGCCCAAGCTCTCAGCCCCTTCACCCAAGACATACTGACAAAGAGAGAGAGGGTGATAAGAGGGAGACGAGCGAGAGGAAGAGATTGAGCGCAAATCTGTAGTGCACGTTTTTTTTAGAGGTCTGGGAGATGGGGGCAGTAGTACAGAAGCAATGCTTTCCTTTGATGCGTTTACTTCAGGCTTCAAGGTCCCAGGAAAGACAAAATTGCCAAGCCGCCCCCTTTCTTTTTTAGAGGTCTGCCTCTTGCGCTCTCTCTCTCTCTCTCTCTCTCTCTCTCTCTCTCTCTCTCTCTCGCTGATGAGTGTGCTCTTATTCACTTGACAAAGTGTGTTTCTTTTCTTTCTGCTCAACTTCATTGCGTACATGTCATGGCGGTTTTGTTTGTAAATCAATTCTCTAGTGATTTCTTTCCTGAGCAGACATTGGGACATTGTCACTATGATCCTAATGGCCAGCATCTGGATCTATAATATCTGCAATGATATTTATCGTGTTGGATTACCTAACTCGACTCAGGCAGGCCCCATATACACGAAGACGATACACTGAGTCGTTTCCAAAACGTTTACTGTACAGAAGGAATTGTCTCAAAGAAAAGCAAGTGTCGACATGAAACCACTGAGAACGGCAAGACCGTCTCCAGAACGCACCGAAACCACTGTAGTATATATGCCAGGCCTGTGAGTGGCGCTGTAAAGCCGCCAGAAGAAGAGAGAAGAAGAGAGCGATGTTGTTATTTCTTTGCCTTTCTTTTAACATTTCCACTTGTTGCTGACGGAGGTAGTGGGAGGGAGGGAGGAGTACACTTTGCTGTAAAAGCTCTATCGCACTCAGTAGCCCAAACGCAACATGTTTGATGATGTTGTTGGGAGGGGAGGGGGGCTCGGTGCATGCGCGTTAGGGAGAGGTTGTGCCGCAATAGTCATAGTTTCAGGAATTATTCATATTCGGTTGTATACGGAGACGCGACGGTGCCGGCTTCAGATTGATTCACTCTGGGAGCCGGTTTCAAAGATGTGCGTATTCGGGCACTCTAGACGCCGGTGCTATGCTCAGTGTACATAATGTACATACTGTAGCTAATTATTTACCATACTACTTTTTATTGTTGCTACAGTGTTGAGGAATAAAAAACAAATGATGTTACTCTTGTGTATTAGCAGGAGATGTAACGAATGCATTGTGAATCTTGAATACCAGTGAGATTTGACTGGCCCTTAAATGAGACTATACACGACAGTCGAAGGGCTGTTATGCCGAGACGCTGAGATACAGGGAGAGCGAGCCTGGTTCGTACATGTCTTAAAGCAGTTCCCCTCGTAGAGACAGAGGGAAGGGATGGTAACATGATGGTACAGTACACATACAGTGGGACCGCAGGGATGGTAACATGATGGTACAGCACACATAGGACTAGTGGGACGTTGTGCCAACAGCGTTGTTTTCTCAGAGCTGCTGTCGTTGCTGCCGCTGCCATCGAAAGAAGCTGTCCTTGTCAGCCTCACGACTGAGATTTGAAATGACCCAGCATGGTGGGGGTGGGTGCGGGAAATCTGGCTGAATAACAGCAAAACAAAAAAGTTGACGAAGAAAAACACCTTCCTCCTCCTCCTGCTCGGTTCACACTTTTCTTTGATCCGATGACAAAGGAATATAAAGAAGTGTGGTCCGAACACATCAATTCCGCGAGCTGCCTTAATGCAAAGAGGCCTTTGCTTCCTCTTTTTGATCTGCGGAGCAAATGAGGGATTATTTTCGATTAATCCAGTGTCATGGTCCTCCTCCATCTCTGGGTGTTTACACAAAAAGAATACGGATGCCACCCGCCCACCCGAGACACCGGTGCCCTTGGTGAGGTTGTTGCAGCACAGCGTGCCCCGACGAGGGCAAACAACATTTGATGACCATTAAGCGAAATAATTGTGATTACCGCAATTAGGTCGATTCCGTAATAGTCGTCACAGTCCTAATTCTCTTCTCCTCTGTGAACTTTAGATGTCCATTAAGAAAGCTGACCCGGTCAGTTTGGAAGCAACAAAAGCATTTACGCTGTGCCTCTTCGTTTCGGGCCGCCGTGCCGCTGCCCTCCTCCGCCTCCGGCTCTCTCCGCTTTCGTCCGGTGAAATCGCTGCCCCTAATTGAGGCACTTTTGAGCCATGTTTATCACCGTGGCAACGTTGGCCCCGCAGATAATCATTGTCTTGTGGATTAGCATAACAACAGAGCAGAGGCTTTGCTTTAATTCCACCAACACTGGACCGAGCTCCTCTGTGTCTGCCCGCCTGCCCGGGTTGTCTTAACCCATTTAGAACGGGTACACATTTTGTGTATCGTTATTTTATGCTTTAACTGTCGAAAAATAGCAGATATACAAGCTCACAGCGCGGCACCGAGTGCCGCGCTGCGAGCTTGTAGATCTGCCATTTTTGAAAAATCGCGAAAATGTGGATTTTGACCCGATTCTATAAGTGTCTTTTGAATCCTTCTAAGGTTTTTTGAAAAACCCTATGTTTCTATATGTCAGCAATCTGGCCCGCCATCGTCAAAGAAAGGGTCCTTTTCACTTAAATGGAGCTCAGTTAGTCTGTTCTTGAGAGACTACTAATGTCAGTGGTTCTCAAACCTTTTCATGTGAAGGACCCCCAAAATGATATTTATTTGGCCACGGACCCCCCATCTCAAAATATTTAGTTTCAGGGACCACCCAGAAGCAAAATTTGAGTTACAAACATTCGCTTAAAAAATACACATATTCAAAGATTGTTAAAACTTTCAAAAATAGCAGATCTACAAGCTCGCAGCGCGGCACTCGGTGCCGCGCTGTGAGCTTGTAGATCTGCTATTTTTCACTGGTTAAAGCATTCAATAATTCTAGGTTCTAAAAGGGTTAACTAGGATTAGGAACGCGGGCAGCGAGCCCGGCTTCGTGCCCACTGGGCCCTCCGCCCTGTAAGTGAACAACACCCCTGTCTGCCAGGACCCCAGAAGCTATAGCCTGGGATGTTCCCTGTACCCTGTGTATAAGCCACAAAAGCCTGGACTCGAAGAAAATGAAAAAAAAGTTTCTCATGACCTCAATCCACCGGCCCTCTCTGAAGACACTGTCCTGACCTTCACTGACCGCCCCGTTGCTTCAACAGCAATGGGGGGGAGGGTAGGAGTGGCATTTGGCCTACTTATTACATTAGGACAGGGGTTCTCAAACCTTTTTAGGCTGTGACCCCCAAAATAAACATAATTTGAACTGGGGACCCCCACCGTGACAAGCCCCTGGAATTGTAGGTATTACATTTAATGTGACTCGGTTCCACAGTTAATATATTGTGAAAATAACTAAATAGCCAAACTACATGCTCACAGCGCCTTGCACTGCGAGGCTTTGTGAGCATGTAGACCGGCTATTTTCACAATGTTCGCCTCTTGCTTACTTAATATTTGACAATTTGGCCAGTTTGGTATTACTACTGTATTGAAAGTCCTTAAATTGTGTCTTTATAAATGTGCAGATACCTTATATACACTTATACTGTATGTTGGTTTGCTTACCGTTGAGTGAGAAAAATAAATTACATTAAGCTAATCATCTGGGGGGCCCCAACAAATTAATTGTGGTTCCCAAGTTTGAGAACCACTGACTGCATTAGGAGCTATAGCATCCAGCTAGCGAGTAGAACTGGCACGGTGGATAGTTGGCTAATAGGTCTAGCAGGTGGGTTTGGAGATAAATACACTGTCCTCTACCCCGCCACGTCTGGAGGGAAAATGGAGAGTTAGGTACGGCAGGGGGCAGGGGTGTCACACCAAATTCTGGGCCCTGGGTACAAGGACTCACTCACATTTTGCGCTTTAACTATTGAAAAATAGAAGATCTACAAGCTCACGGTGCCGCGCTGCGAGCTTGTAGATCTGCTATTTTTTTGAAAAGCCTATGTTTCTATGTCAGTGGTGCTCAGATGTTTTCATGTGAAGTAGCCACCAAAATGATATGTATTCGGCCACGGACCCCCATCTCAAAATATTTAGTTCCAGGGACCCCCCAGAAGCAAGAAGTTACAAATTTTCGCTTAAAAAGTACATAATTATATTCAAAGATTTGCCAACATTTTCACGACTTCTTAAAAATAGCAGAGCTACAAGCTTGCAGAGCGGCACTCGGTCTGCTATTTTTCAATAGCTAGTAACTCAGTCCCACTTCCCCCTCCCCCTTGTGACGCCCCTGACAGGGGGTCCCTGGGGGGGTGTGCGGGGTAAAAAGGACAAGGGAGCCGCAGCATGCCTGTGCCCTGTGCAGCTGGCAGAGGGGAGAGGGAGTCAGAGAGAGAGAGTCAGAGAGAAGGCATGGGGACACGGGGGAGGGCACGGGGGGACAGGGTCTGACCCTGTGTGCACAAGAGATTAAGGCTAAAGAATGAAGTGTGGCCTTGGCAGTACTCCTCTAATATGCGTGGTAATTTAAATACACAATGAAAAAGAAATAGCACTGATGTGTGTGGGTGGGCACTTTGTGCGTGCGTGTGTGTGTGTAGCTCAAACACGAACAAACTCCATGGAGGATTCCTGCCGTTAGGCATTTCTGGGACTTCACAAGCAAACAAGTGGGTAAAGCGTGTAAAAAGGAATTTCAGGCCCTCTCGAAAACGATGACCACACCATTCCAAGGCGCCTTTCAAACATTTACAGAGTCACAAGGCATTGGTCACACATTCGCACACGTCTCGTAACTCCTTGGCAATGTCCCACAGTTGATTTATTCTGTAAGAGAGTGGCTTGCTTCACACTTTTTTTTTGGAATGATCTTTTTCGGTTGGGCCAAAAGGGATTTGTTTTGCAGGCAGGTTGCCAGACTAGTATTTTTTTAATCGGCCGGGAGGTGGAGATTATGTTTTTGCCCCTGTCTGTCGGGTTGTCTGTGCTACTTGTCACTACTGTACTACTCCTAGATATTTTGTCCAAAACTCACGTAAATCGGTACACATTCTTTCTGGAGTTGTGATCAAAATCTATCATCAGTCCATTGCAATTGGCTACGAGTGGCTTCCAAAATCAGCACATTTCAATTTTGGCCTATTAGAAAGATTTGATCGGTAACTTCGGGAGAACACACACGCCAAATGTCTGCTTGTATCATAATGTGAAGGGGTTTTTCCATTGTCCGCTTTTCCAGCCAACTGACAGTGCCCGGACAGGCCAGGCCATGACAAGAGAAGACAGGACATATTCACTGTATTTGCCAACCAAACGACGATGGTTCTATTAGTACTATTTCTCCCGAATAACTTTCAAGAGCCATTTAATTTTTTTGTGACAGACTGACCCAGTGGGGCCTTTTCCACCGGCAAAGAACCGGTTCGGATTCTTTCACCCGCCTAGGGGATGGCAACTTTCTTGGAACCGTGGTTCGTTCTTGCGAACTGGCCACGAACCAACTTTTACAGTTCGGAACCAACTCGGAAAAGCTCACCTCTGGTTCATCCCATAGGCGGGAGAAAGAACCCGAACCGGTTCTTTGCCGCAAATTGCCGGTGGAAAAGCGCCCAGTGAGTGGGGATGGGACGATAAGCGATATTATCGTTTATCGTGTTAAAAAACACTCACGATAATGGTATTGTGGAGATTTAATTTATCGTGATATCGTCCTCTGTCATGCACTGGGATCAATTCACCTTTTATTTGCCGAGCTGCATATCCGGTACCATTTAAACCTATAATTGGTAAAAGGTACTTATAATATACATACTTTTTTTCACTCTCTATCAAATGTCTTTGCCAAAAAATAGCCGATCTACAAGCTCACAACGCGCCACGTTGTGACGCGTTGTGACGCGTTGTGAGCTTGTAGATCTGCTATTTTTTGGCTAATGTTCCGCCCCAGGATACTGGATTTTGATTATCGCGATAATATCGTAAATCGTGATTTCTTTTGTCAAAATAATCGGAATACGAAATTTTCATATCGTCCCACCCCTACCAGTGAGGCCAGGCTTTAAACGGCAGTAGCTGTAAGCTAATTGTATTCATTGTGGGCAACACACGCGAGGCAGCTGTAGCATGTGACATACACGACCTCAGCCACAGCAGAGGTGTAAGTTCAGTTGGACCCGTGCTACCTCCTAGAAGGCTGCTGGCTCTCCTTCTACCTTGCCAAGTATACTCACATACACGCACACACACACTCCCAAAATGTGTGTGTTAGACATAGCTCGAGGCACATCGCAGGGTACAAAAAGCTTCGGTGTCTCCCCCATGGCCTGGCTATAGCTGCAGAGACTGAGCCAAATCTTCCTGGTTTTAGAACTGCCGTTTGTAAGCCTCTAGTAACAGAGGCTTGGTTCGAACATCATGTACAAGCTACTGCCAATTATCAGGCCCACCAAGTGCTTCTGCAGCCCCAGTCATCTGATATATATGTGTGTGGCTGAGGGCTGACTCCTTTGGTCAGCTTATATACCAGGGAGGGTTGGAAAATGGAGGTCAAATGGTCAACCTATTTCATGCCTTGGATAAACACTCTTCTCTGCTTTCCACTCACAAAATGACACGCCAACCTCATGATCAACAGTCTCACACGCATGCGCCCACACACACACACGCACACACACACACACTACACAAGCGGCAAAGGAAAAGTGCACGGATTGGAGCTCTCTCTTCTAGCCGTGGAAAAATGACAATCAAATGATTGATCTGGCTGGTTGAGTTATTAACCCATTGTATTTACGAGTCCATTAGCTGCCTGATAACTGAAGCATTAATTTAAACAAAAGACTTTAGTTTCCCACCGTTGAATGAATCCCACATTCTCCTCGTTCACTGTCGAGGTTAAAGATCATTATTAAAGTGGAGCAAATTAACCCTCCGTCCAATCTTCCCTCATATTTCTCTCTCGGTGGGATGGGTTCCTATGAAAACAGTGGTTCTCGACTACTCTTCACTTTTAACGCAGGGACTTAATTGGCCGTTAAAGTCGTGACTGGCTATTTTGAATCTCGTTATTGGCTTGAGTCTTGAATCTTGAATCTCGGCTTGTTGCTGCCCACTTTGAGGTATTTTTGTTTGAGAAACGCTACGCAGTTCTTTTGAAGTATGCATTTTGTTTTGGTATGGATTGTATGGATTCTTGCGATGCCTTTGCTTTGCTGTCAGGTCCCTTTGAGCTCGACGCGGAGAGGAAGCAATCTGAATCCAGCATAAACTCAGTAGTTGGCAGTATCTACTGTATATATCTACTGTACTGTATGGGTGTGTGTGTGTGTGTGTGTACTGTACTGCACTGTATAGTCAAGCACAGTCAGAAATAAGAACACTGATATATCTGTATAGCACCTACACAGTATATATTGTCGTTGTCGGGTGGAAACCTTGTATGTCCAAAACCGTTCGTTTTGCATTTATCATTTTAAAAACGATTTAAACTAGTGAAAACAGCCGATCTACAAGCACACAACACCTCGTGGTGCGAGGCGTTGTGTGCTTGTAGATCTGCTGTTTTCACTACTTGAAAGCAGGGCTTTGCTTTGCGAAAGAAACGTACGAATTTGAAACTTGGAGATACGAGGTTTCCACCCGACAACGACGATATCATAGCTCTACACGTCATACTCTCTCTCTCTCTCTCTTTCTCTCTCTCTCTCTCCATCCCTCTCTCGGGAGAGGGGAGGTGCACTTTCTTCTTCCAGATCCTTCCAGGATGGCTGTCCTGATAAAGCAGACTCTCTCTGATGTGTCTTATCTCTTCACATCTCCCCCTTTAGAAAAGGCTGCCTCTCTGTTTGTTTTTACGCTTCCTGACACTCCAATGCCCCCCCCCCCCCCCTCCCTTCCCTTTCTCCGCTTTAGCCTTTTTCTTTTTTCGAGCCATGCACCTGGAAGCCGCTAAGCTCCTACTTCATCTTGGCTTTGTCCGTTTGGACACGAAGCGTGGCCTACATCTGGCCTACATCTCTGCACAAAGCACACAAAGTTTGTTGTACGCCCCCGGGTCACATTGGCCAAGCTTCGCTTGACGCTTAACGAAATTAACTCATGAATAGCACCACTCACTTTTTTTTTATATTCCCAGGTGACGCCTGACATCCCATCGCAGCTATTCTGTGTAATGGCTCAAAACCGTCAAATGGCGTCTTCTTGACCCGGTTTATCAACTCCCATCATATAGGCTCGTCGAGCGAAGAAAATGACTATTCCTTTTATTTTTACACCTTTGGTATAGATCTGTGGCTGTGTATGTGTGGCAGTGCAGAGCAGGCTGCCTGCTTTACCGCCATGTGTCAGACACCTTGTCTGCGCTTGGCTGCCTCTACGTAATGCAGCTCCTGCTAGCACAGAATCTCCATGCAAACCCCATATACCGAGGGCAAGGAGAGGGGAGAGGTGGCCAACGACTGTTCCGGGGTTGGCGTGTGTGTGTGTGTGTGTGTGTGTGTGTGTGTGTGTGTGTGTGTGTGTGTGTGTGTGTGTGTGTGTGTGTGTGTGTGTGTGTGTGTGTGTGTGTGTGTGTGTGTGTGTGTGTGTGTGTGTGTGTGTGTGTGTGTGTGTGTGTGTGTGTGTGACTGACCCTAGTATGTAGGGCACATTGCAAGGGGCAATAAACTCTGGCTGAGTCAGACCTTCCCAGAACAGGCTTGGCCCCGGCTAGCCCCAACTTCTGTTCCGTGGGTAGTGTGGAGCTCAAGAGGCCTCTAGGGCCAGGGAAGAGATCGGACTGCAGACTGAACCTTTTATTTTAATTTTTATGAAGCTGTGTTGCCCGCGCAAGGCTCGCTTCTCTCTCAGGGTGGGATGACGTTCTCTGGAGTTCTGCGAACGCAATTGGCTTTGCGGTCAGCCAACCGTTCTAAGACAGCCCGGTTTCACTCTATGTGAACATGTTGAAAACAGAAATGTCACAACAGCAATGTACAGTACGGTAACACACACCCGTTGTTAACAATATCCCTTCCCAAATGTCTACCCCCTCTCTCATTTCACTGTTTAATTCATTGACACCTTCTCTCTCTCTCTCTCTCTCTCTCTCTCTCTCTCTCTCTCACTCTCTCCCTCTCATTGGACTCTATATTCATTCCTACTTAACGCGTTGTTTCCGGTGACCTTTGAACGCTTTCATACGTTTCATATCAGCCGACACAGACACCGGCATGTGGAACCATGTTTAATGACACGTACGCGTATACACTTATCTCGTGTCGAGCCGCGGCCTACGCGGCAAACCCTGATTGGCCGCAGGGCGTGCAACGTTGTCAGATAAACCACACCTTTAGATAAGTGCACGGCTCGTCATTGATTATCTCTTACATGGAGATTATTTCCTTTGCTCTCTCTATCTCGCACCTAGAGAGGGCCTCGAGGCTCAGGTGTGCGAGCGTGCGTGTGGGCGCGCTCGTGCGTGAGGTGGCAGCCAGATAACTCTCTCTCTCTCTCTCTCTCTCTCTCTCTCTCTCTCTCTCTCTCTCTCTCTCTCTCTCTCTCTCTCTCTCTGTAAGTCACGCGTTCCCACTGGCTGTCCAGATGGCTGCCCAGTCAGAGCCACACCTGTTAAGCCAATGCCACAGCCCAACAAACACCCACCCACCCACCCAGCCACCCCTCCCCCACCTTCACCTGGTCTCTGGTCTCTCTGGACCCCATGCACTTTACACGCACGCGCACACGCAATTCAATTCAATTCAAAGGGCTTTATTGGCATGTGAAAACATATGTTTACGTTGCCAAAGCAGAAGTGTACACAATACAATACAATCAGAACAAAATATGTACAGGTGAAAACAGTTTTCATGCATCACGGTTACGTGCAGGCAGAGCAGAGATATATACAATGGTTTTTAAGGTGGTTTTTAAGGAGTACACTTTTGGAGTATTTGTACTTTACTTACTGTAGGCATTTCCAATTTCCTTTTACACCACTACATTTGTTTGAAGTTACTAGTTACTTTGCAGATATGAATTATATTATCATAAAACATGAACAACTTTAGCTCTATTTTATACCATGGCTATTTGAAAATAGCCGATCTACAGTACAAGCTCACAACGTTGTGAGCTTGTGGATCTGCTATTTAAAAAAAAAACTTTTGGTACTTTAAGCCTACACTTTCATAATTTTACCCAAGTACATTTTGAATTCCGGCCTTTTTACCTTTTACGTAGTATTTCTATATTGCACTATTGATACTTTTTAAGTCAAATATGTGAGTACTTTTTCCACCACTCACTCACACGTGCCTATGCTTCACTTCACCTTCTTTTCTTCTGAGGAGGGTTTGCTGAGGACACAAGCTATTTGGCATTCCACCCATGGCCTCTGTATTGCATTCTACACTAATAGCAACTGTATGAATGAATATTGACGCACGTATACGCTCGCACCTTTGTCGTCACGATGACATTATTGGTCGTTATTAGTGTACAGTATGCTTGCCTAAGCTGTTCAGAGGCTCTCCTTGCCTCGTGGCGCTTTGCAGCACACATTTTAAATGATTTGCCCTGTTCATATAACACATTACACTTGTTTTTTCCATCGATAGATACACGCCACCCCTCCCCACCTTCCACTGCTGTGGTGTACGGCAGTGGTTCTCAAAGTGGATTCCAGGGACTCTGTGGGTTCCGTTATGGAGGTCTAAATGAACCCATACAAGTCTGTAACTCTAACAGCATACAAATGGAACCAAATGGACCCTAGCGGGTCCATTTGGTTCCATTTGTATGCTGTCAGAGTTAAGGGGAGACCTTGAAATGTAAAGGTTTGAGAAACACTGCTGTACGGAACTGTATGAGCTACGCCATTGTGTTCCCAATACTCCTCTCCTCTCCTCTCTTCCCCACTCTCTTTGTTTGTCTTTCGGCATACCGTCAAGGCCACGTAAAGAAGGAAAAGACATCTGTGTGTCACTTTTGGCGATTCCAGCTGGCAGATATTCATGGTACTGGGAGGCAAACCGGAGGCGAACGCTTGATGGAATGCGTCGAAGTCAACGAGAGCCGTCTGCTTATAAGCAGCTTATGAATAAACACTGAAACGTTGCAGCCTTTGTAAACTAAACACATCACACATTTGTTTATCTATTTCCACAGTCCACACTGCATATATTGAGGTATCTTTTAGAGCACAGAGTGAAGCTCAAACCACACTAATGATTCGCCATGAAAGTTTGCAACTCCTTGCGACCAAACGGTTTCGAGTAGTTGCACGTAGTTGCATGCAACCATTATCCCCAATGGCAGTTGCAAGGTTACATTGGTGTGGAGTGTCCTTAAAACTGTTTTGTTGCAACAGAGTTGCGACTGGTTGCATTGGTGTGGTTTGGGCTTAAGGTTCTGACTGTTCAGGAAGTGTGGGCTTTCATCACGAGACTGTCAAAGAGTGACAGCCTGTCAAACCAATTCTTGCAATGACAGCCCATACTGACTATTCAGAAGGTTAATCTTTGTTCTTTAGATACTACAATAAAATGATATTGTGTACAGTATATTTATAAAGAAATATCAGAACAAAACTATTTGTAATATGTTTTTTATTTTACTGAACCAATTCTTTTCACAAATCACAAAAAATATAATTTATTCATCTGCTTGTCCGTCCGGCTCTCATTGACTTCAATCAAACTTCCGGCTCTAGTTTTCCTTCCAATGCGCATCAATGGCACATGTCAGGCATAGAACGCTTCCGTTCGTCCTCCATAATCAGTGGTGTAAAGTAACTAAGTACATTTACTTACAGTAAGTACTGTACTTAAGTAACATTTTGAGGAATTTGTACTTTACTTGAGTATTTCCAGTTTCCAATACTTTTACTTCTATTCCACTACATCTCAGATGCAAATATTGTACTCCACTACAATTATTTGAAAATGTTAGTTACTATTAGTTACATTGCAGGTATAAATTATAATATTATAAAACATACATTAACCACTTTAGCCCTATTTTATACCTGAAAATAGACCTACAAGCTCACAACCTGCCGCGGCGTACGGTACGGTCTGTGTCTTGCTCCTTCCTTTCCTCTCCTTCCATTTCTGCGAGCCATCCTTCCCGCAAGGCTGAATCAACCATCAATCCCACCACCACATACAGTAACTCCCACCCCCCATGTTGCTTGCCATGTCATGTCGGGCCTGTGAGTGTGTGTCCATCCAGGCCTCATCACAGGATGCGGACCCTAGCTGTGCTGACATCTCACCGCAGCGCTAAGAGCTCTCTGATGTCTGTGACACACTCACAGCTGACCCCTCTCTCTCTCGGTCCCCCCAGGCCCTCAATACCATCAAAGTGGGACACATTTTTCTGCCCTCTCGGGGAGGGCTAATAAGTGCTGCGTGTGGCTTTTTTTTTCTTCACGCGTGCCATTCAGGGGGAAAACATAAAGAAAGGGGGTGGCTGGTAGGGATGAGACGATACACGATATGCCCAAAAAATAGCCGATCTACAAGCTCGTAGTTGGCAAATGTTCCGCCCCAGGGGGCGCCCGCTGGCCTGGTGGTCAAGGCGCATACCACATACTAGGCTATGATGCCTGCTGGCGTCGCCGGTTCGATTCCCGATCCGGACGACCTTTGCCACATGTCGTTCCCCATCTCTCTCCCCATTTCCTGTCAGTCTACTGTCCTATCAATAAAGGCATAAAAAGCCCAAAACAAATCTTTAAAAAAAAAAAAAAGTTCCGCCCCAGGATAATGGATTTTGATTATCGCGATAATATCGTGAATCGCGATTTCTTTGGTCACAATAATCGTGACATATGACATTTTCATATCGTCCCATCCCTAGTGGCTGGAGAGAAAAACTAAGCGCTACAACTTTTATTTTATTTTTTATTTTTTTTGGGGAGGCGGGGGGAGGTGATCAAAGATCCCTTCTGGCTGGGTGCAAAGTTTTTTTTTTGCAGCCTTTAATGTCGTTTTGGTCTCCCGCTGCTTTGCACCCGCTTGGAGTTAGTTCTCTGGTTGTTCGCAGGAGAAAGACACGGCATCAGCACTCCTGCACTGTGTTCTCCCTTCAGAGAGTTCCCTCAGATGCTCGCTGCAGCATCCCCCCCTCCCTGTGAGCACACTCCACTTCAAACCACACACCTCACAAAGTCTCTCACTGCAAGCATACACACACACACACACACACACACACACACACACACACACACACTAGGAGTCCGACCGATATGACGTTGGTGTAGTGTTCTACATCCAGAATATATTAATATAAAGACACTCTGAGACAGGACTGCTGTGTACTCTTTACTGGTCAGGTTCTCAATAATCAAAGTAACACCTGTGCCACATATAATCATCACATACATCACATGCACCTGTGTCATACATTCTGGTACTTTGTCTCAACACAACCAGTGGCACTGGACACGACAGTTGGTATCCGCAATTATGCTGCTTTTTTCTACCTTTCCAGGCTCACGACGTCCTGTAAATTGCTTTTGAATGGGAAGTTTGCGTGTATTTTATGTTTACTTGTTTGTTTGTTCATTGTAGAATTAAAGTGTTTTTTTTTTCTTTTCATATACATCAATGACCCAAAGATTGGCATTATTCGAGCTCTAACACACAGGAACGCATGCAAGCGTGCGCACACGCACACGCACACACACACGCGCGCGTGCTCGCGCAGATCTTACATCCCGAGGCAAAACTGGACAACACAAATGAGGGAAAAGCCCCCTTTCTGTGGAAAATTGAGTCATGGCCGTCTCTTGCTCGCGCTGGTGAGCTGGGCGGAAGGAAAATGGGAATCAAAAAACGTCCTTGTGCATTTGCGGGGCGAGGCGAGCGGCATGTGCTTCTGTAACAAGCATATGCAAATCAAGCCAAGCCCGGGGATCATTAAATAAAACATGGCAGTATGGACAAAAGCCCTGCTGCTACAGTAACGCTGCATATTCATAGTGAGCACCGCTTGTGCTTAATGCGGCAGCTGAAGAGTTCATTAGGTGGGAGGCGATCAGGCCAGTTGGCTCGGTCTTGACTGAGTGTTCTGTGTTGTGTTGGATCAGAGTCTACACTGAGCGAGAGCCTTGAGTCTCTCTAAAATGATGTTTTTGGAGTACACATTTTCCATTGTGTCATGGTGTCTCTGATTGAGTCAAGCCTACATTGTCTTGGTCTAGGCCATGGATGGGTCTTCAACAGGGGGTCCGGGACCCCTAGCGGGTCCTCCAAATCTTCCAATCCTTTTTATATTAACAACTTAAACCCTAGTGGCCATATTCGGAGAACTTTAGCCAAAAATAGCAGATCTCAGCTCACAACGCCTTGCAGCGCGAGGCGGTGTGAGCTTGTAGATCGGCTATTTTCGGCAAAGAGGTTTGGTGACAAGGGGAAAAAGAGCAGACTAAGTAAAAGGTCAAGTGTATTAGGTAATGACGGCTCAAGTGGTTAAATGTCTGAAAACGCACATTGACATGAATCCAAAATACACTGATGATCGATCGCGCTGTCAAACAATATATAGAATCTATCAACAGGTTGTGGGGGTCCCTGCTTCATCTCTCTCTCACCTAAGGGGTCCTTGGCCTGAAAACGTTGAAGACCCCTGGTCTAGGCCACTGCTGAGCACTGATCCATGCAATTATTCATCGCTTGCTTGCACAAAATCCACTAAACCCGTATTCTGTATCATCCCGTTCATTAGACTCCTGTCCAGCACAACATGGTACCACTGGAACGCAGCGGCATAATATTCAGCATATCGTGTTTTAGCAAAGAATCACATTATCGTGCTTTTGGCCTAGATTCCGCTTTTTAATCCTTTTTCTGAGTAAACCGGGGGCCAGACAGAGCCCCGACTCAAAGACGGCAAGATTGAAAGATGCCAGCGTACAAATGTATTTTGGTTGCATTAGTACGGCGTTAAATGAACACTCTGGATTTCACTGTGTAGGGGTCCAGTCATGAGGACACAGGATTCCACATGGCCCTCCCTCCCCTGCCAAAAGGCAGAAACACTGACAGACGGAATGTGAGCTGACCTTCCTTCTGGTGCTCCGCATGCAGGCAGTGAGGGGGAGAGGGTAGCTGCTTCTCCCCTGGCAGTATGCAGGCAGTGAGGGGGAGAGGGTATAGCTGGTTCTCCCCAGCCAGCCCAGCACGCAGGGAGTGAGGGGGAGAGGGTATTGCTGCTTCTCCCCAGGTAGCATGCAGGCAGGTGGGGAGAGGAGCTGGTTCTCCAGGCAGTGGGAGGAGATGTTAGCTAGCTGGTTCTCCCCAGGCAGCATGCTAGGGAGTGGGGGGAGAGAAGAGCTCTTTCTCCCCCAGGCAGCATGCTAGGGAGTGGGGGGAGAGAAGAGCTCTTTCTCCCCCAGGCAGCATGCTATAGGGAGTGGGGGGAGAGAAGAGCTCTTTCTCCCCCAGGCAGCATGCTATAGGGAGTGGGGGGAGAGAAGAGCTCTTTCTCCCCCAGGCAGCATGCTATAGGGAGTGGGGGGAGAGAAGAGCTCTTTCTCCCCAGGCAGTGAGGGGGAGAGAAGAGCTGGTTCTCCAGGCAGTGGGAGGAGAGGGCAGCTAGTTGGTTCTCCCCCAGGCAGCGTGCTAGGGAGTGCGGGGAGGAGAGGAGAGGAGAGAGCCCCGGCTAGTGCTGGCCGAGCCTAATCCTTTCCTCCAAAGACTGACAGGGTAGAGCTGTGCAGAAGAGTGGGGAATGGAACTGTGACGGCCCCTGTTCATTAGCGCTCCAGTGTCCACGCCGGACTCCAATTAAAGGGGTTCTGCACACAAGCGCACTCCCGACATGAACGCATATACCTATACACACACACACACGCATGCCCGTACGTGAGCGTACGCACACACACACACACACACACACACACACACACACACACACACACACACACACACACACACACACACACACACACACACACACACACACACACATACATAACCGGTTAGACGCTGCAGAGCGTGCAGGCTCTAGTGGCCTCACTGACTATTGATGGCTGCATAGTTGGGAGTGGAACGGGAGTAGGGCAGTCACAATTATTACATAATCGTCTAATCGTAATTATTTGAGGTAATCGCAATAATCGTCATAATCGTTTCCATGTCGAGAAATGTTAATATAGTTACAAACACTTTCAAAAAATAGTGGAAATAGCAGATCTACAAGCTCACGACGCGTTGGGAGCTTGTAGATCGGCTATTTCCACTATTAATGATCTTTTTTAAGTATAAAGTTCTCCAATATGTCAGTAATTTCTTCGTATATTTAGGTTATGTGTCATATCTGCCATGTGCAACTTCAAAGCCTAAAACAGAAATGTAATTATCAACGACGAAAACACAATTACGTCGTCAATCGCAATTATATGAGTGCCAATTAATCATCATGTAAAATGTCATATCGTGACAGGCCTAGGCCTCGCTGACTATTGATGGCTGCTTAGTTGGGAGTGGAACGGGGGAGAGATGGAGATATGGGTTGAGAGACCCTATAGCTGGAGATAGAATGAGAGAGAAAGAGAGAGAGATGCATATCGTCACTGTCGGGCAGAAACCTCGTATCTCCAAGTTTAAAATTTGTAATTTTTTTAACAAAGTAAAGCACTGCTTCATCACACAAGGCCGTCGCACAAAAGTAGTGAAAACAGCAGATCTACAAGCACACAACGCCTCGCACCGCGAGGCGTTGTGTGCTTGTAGATCGGCTGTTTTCACTAGTTTAAATCATTTTTTAAAATGATAGTGCAAAACGAACAGTTTTGGACATACAAGGTTTTCACGACCATATATGGGTTGAGAGAGAAAGATGGAGAGGCAGTTCCGCGTCCGATGATAGCTTGAACTTAGCCGCTCCTCTACTCAACATGCAAAGCCATTACGCCGACCCACGTGTCTCACAGCTGTTCCCATTAAACGCTTCATCTTGGCAAATCTCTCGTCGCCAGTGAGGGATACACTACAGCCATAATAAAGCTGCCGCATTACCGTGCACTGAATTATATGAGCAAAAATACTGTAGGAGGGTTTTTTGGCATTTGCATTTTTGAAAGCGTTTAGCAGACACTCTTTAGACTTAGCCAACATGATGACGTACGACAATTTGGGCAAGTGGCAAAATGAGCGTGAAATTCCCCCGTAGATGAAATGTCAAGTATAACCCTTAATTAGTGGAGCTGTAAGAAGTAGTGGTATATCGGTGTCACAATAATCTGCATTCACTGCTGGAGAGGACTTTTCCGGGCCTCAAAGCAGACTCTCTCGTCCATTGGTGGAAAAAGTACTAACATTTTTTACTTAAGTAAAAGTATCAATACTGCAATATAGAAATACTAGTCTGGAATTCAAAATGTACTTGAGTCAGAGTACAAAAGTATTGGTACAAAAATGTACTTAAAGTACCAAAAGTAAAAGTACAAAATGTTTGAAAATAGCAGATCTACAAGCTCACAAAGCGTCGCGATGCGACACGTTGTGAGCTTGTAGATCGGCTATTTTCAAATAGCCTAGGTATAGAATAGGGTTAAAGTGGATCAATGTATGTTTTATAATATAATCATTTAGATCTGCAAAGTAACTAGAAACTAAAGTTTTCAAATAATTTTAGTGGAGTAGAAGTACAACATTTGCCTGTAGTGGAGTATAAGTACTGAAAACTGGAAATACTCAAGTAAACCTCAAAACTGTACTTAAGTACAGTACTTAAGTCAATGTACTTAGTTACTTTACACCACTGCTCTTGTCACAAGGCTGTGGTTGTTGGTACTGTCATGCTAATGTTTACCTCCCAAATACCCTGCAGAAATGCATGCGGCCATGTGTGTGCCTGTCGGGTGTCCCCCGATTGACTCGAGCACTGGGCAAACAGGTGACGTGCGCCGCTCTACTAGAACGGTCCTTCGCTAATAGAGGACAAATACAGGAGCGATGTGTTCCTTCTCTAAGCGGTCCTTTATGTCCTTGACGTGGCTGGATGGACAGATAGATCGGTCACAGGCAAACCAAGAATAATTGCTTTTGTCTTGGGGGGATATGTTGAGCAAATCCAATTTGACATAGGTTACGTGGGGGGATGTATTTTTTTTTTTTTTGTTACCCTGTTGGACTCTTAATTCAGTGGTTATCAGTTGTTTTCATGTCAAGGACGCCTAAATGAATAACAGTTTACAGTTTAGGCATTTAGCAGAAGCGATTTACAATAAGCAAGGTAATACATCAACACATCAACATCAATAAATCAATTTTGCATAGAAATATCAATCTAGAAAAAGTAACGTACTGTAGGTTGACCAAGCACCTAATCAGTAAAAACGTTATATAAAACCTAAGAATGCTATCTAGCTTTCATGTTTGTTCATTGAGGGTAGGCGAGTGCTATGGTAAGTGCCATGGGCTTAGATGGAGTCTGAAGAGGTGAGTCTTCAGGCCACGGCGTGAAGCTAGGGAGTGAGTCAGTCGTTCTAAGTGCGACGGGGAGTTTATTCCACAGTTTGGAATGTATGTACAGTGTTTGGCCATCTGAAAATATGTTGTGCCGTGGACACCCTGTACATTTCCTTTTTTTATGGTTTTGGGCAGAGAATGGGACCTGTGGTTTGTAGAGACAGAGAGATGTACTTAAGACTTGACGTTGACCTGTTATTAAGAGAGTTAGAAGACCATTATTGGAGTGAATACTCCTTCGTCGTCTTTTACAGGGGTTGTTATGTTGCAGCACGGAACTCAATGTGAAATCAATGCCAGTGTGGGTGATCAAAGAAAACCATAACCTCTTGTATTTGGGAATATTGTGGGTACTACCCAGATGCTAAAGCTGAGCTGAAGCGATCGATTTAAACAACAATGTCTCCTCTGACGGCTCCCTTTTTTAAAAGTCTGTTCTTGGTGCATCAATGTCACACAGCGTAACATTATTATCTTATCTTTTGTATCGCAATCCAAATCGGAGAACAGAGAAGCCGAGATAAAATGGACGTGATACGACTGATGATGATAGGTCATGATAGGTCAGTAGTAGTTTGTTTTTGATAAGATCCCCTCCCCCCACCTCCCCCCAAAAAGTGCAAATAGTAGATCTACAAGCTCACATCGCAACGTGTTGTGAGCTTGTAGATGTTCTATACTTCTGCATGACACTGTCACAACACTAAATATAAAATAGGGCATTGGTTCTCAACGTGGATTCCAGGGACTCTGTGGGTTCCTTTAGGGGGATCTAAATCGACCCATACAAGTTTGTAACTCTGACAGTGTACAAATGGAGGGGACTGCCCATAAGTCCGAAGGTTCATTAGTCCGAATTTAGTTAGGGTTACTGAGGTTAAGGTTAGGGTTAGGGTTAGAGTTAGGCATGGTATTCTTAACAAATTCGGACTAATGAACCTTCGGACTAATGAACCTTCGGACTAATGAACCTTCGGACCAATGCCATGGCACCCAAATGGAATCAAATGAAACCTAACGGGTTCATTTGGTTCCATTTGTACACTGTCAGAGTTAAGGGGGAGACCTCGACATTCTAAAGACTGAGAAACACTGAAATAGTGCATTCATTTATGAAAGAATTATATGCATACACACGCATACAGTACACACACTTTTCCAGCGAGACTAACCGGAGTCCACCAGTCACGCTGCCTTTGCGCCGCCCTCCTATCAGTTTCTCCATTCACGCCTGCTGTCTCTGAGGAGAATTGCCCAGTGTGATCACATGAGACCAATCAGTCTCATTAGATGAGCTTGTGTGCGTGTGTGTGTGTGTGTGTGTGTGTGTGTGTGTGTGTGTGTGTGTGTGTGCGTGTGCGTGTGCGTGTGCGTGTGCGTGTGCGTGTGCGTGTGTGTGTTTAGATGTGTGTGCTTGTGCATGCGCGTACATACTTGTCCTTCGAGCAGGGACGTGCTGGGCCCCTGATTCAGCCCGGGAAAAAGAGTTGGAGAGGCCCTCATTGCGCGCTATAGAGAGAGATCTCTCTCTATAGCGCTGCTGCTACTCAAAGATTTGCCATTTCAGATCATGACAAGTGACAAGCCAGTGGGCCAATTACTGTACATGAGTTATATTTCGTCGTAGTCGGGTGGAAACCTTGCATGTACAAAACCGTTTGTTTTGTATTTTATCATTTTAAAAATGATTTAAACTAGTGAAAACAGCCGATCTACAAGCACACAACACCTCGCGGTGTGCTTGTAGATCTGCTGTTTTCACTACTTTTGTGCAATGGCCTTATATGATGAAGCAGGGCTTTGCTTTGCGAAAAAAAATATAAATTTGAAACTTGGAGATACAAGGTTTCTGCCCGACAGTGACGATTTACTTTGTTGGCCGCACAGCCCCCAAAATGGAACATTGTATTTTTATTCATTTTCCTAATGGCCGGCATGGACCGGCCGGAAATGAACCGGCCGTTCGGGAGTTGTCCCGCTTTTCCCAATGGCCAGCACGTCCCTGCCTTCGAGTGTGCGTTGCGCTCTGGATGCGTCACGCGGCTCTAAACATGGCATCGTTTGATTCAAAGCCCCTCTCGGACCGCGTGCCGCCGATTTCGGGGAAGGCTGTGAAAACAGATGAGGTTCTCCTCCTCCTCCTCCTCCTCCAGGAGAGCCGGGTAATGAATTCCAGGAGGCTGAGCATGCTAACGAGTTCATTATTCCAGGACCGGTTCGGAGTAATTACCATTTTGCATCCAAAGCCATTCAAGACCGCGTTTGCTCTTGTCAAATTAAGCCGAGCGCGAATTCTGATAAATATTTGCATAAGTGTGCGAGGTTGGGCCTGCACGGCAAACGGCTGGGGGAAAGTCTGAAATTGGAACGTTGCTTTGATTCTTTTTAGCTTTGGCACATCCCAGAGCGTCCCTGTCGTAACTTAACTTTAGATGCATACCGTACCTGAAAGTGTAGGAGCTTGAAGGTACAGATAGACTATATAGGCAGCTCCCCCAAGCTCCACTGAAGGGCTGAACTTGTGAACCTCTACCCCGTCTCTTTTCCATGTATCTCTATTATACAGTAGAGCAATCATTTCCCTTCTCTCCCTGGTCCACCCTTTTTATTTTTCCACTTATCCCCTCCAATTTAGTCGTTAAACGTTATTTCCCAAGTCCCCCCTTGTCACTACTGACCCCTACTGGATACCGTTTAAGGAGGGTGTAGGCGAGCCCCTGTTTATTCCCATACACATGACGCCACCAGTGCATTTCTTTTCACACTGACAGTGAGGAGTTTCACGAGTACATGCTTTTCCTCCCACTTTAAGCTTCCCACTGAACAGGCATCAACCTGTACAGGAGTAGGAGCTAATGCAGCACCCCTTTCTTTTCCTTCACATTAGGGGTGGGTGATATCGTATATATTGTGATACAATGAGGGAGCCTTATAAAGAAATCCTGTTGAATTTTTATTACAGAGATTCCTTGCAGAATTCATTTAAACCTGCATTAGTAGTTCTCAAACTTTAAAATGACATGGTCTCCCCTTAACTCTGACAGGGTACTGTCAGAGTTACATACTTATATCAATTTAGACCTCCCAAAAGGAACCCAGAGAGACCCCACTTTGAGGACCACTGGAAATGGTCTGTTACTCATTTATCCTTTACTTTTCGTAGGTGGTTTTACTGTTAAAATAACCATAAAAACCAACAGGAAAAAGAATCGTGATAAGATTGTGTATCGTGATACAGCTTGGGAAAATATTGTGATATTGTATTTTTCCATATCCCCCACCCCTACCTTCACAGGTGTTACCAATGATACTGATTAAGGCTCTCTAGTCCATTCTCATCAAACAGAGTCAGGGTGCTGATATTGTGCATGTCGGCTCACTGGAAACGCTCTGCTACACCAGTGGGTCTCAAAGGCCCCTTTTCCACAGGGGTCGAACGGGTTCAGTTCTTTTTCCCCCCACCTAGTAACAGAAACAGTTCAGAGTGTTTCCACTGAAAATGAATTGGTTCAGAACCCTAAAAGTTGGTTCGGACCTGGAACCAAAAAAAAGGCCTGCTGGTTCTGTGAAAGCACCAAGATTCTAAGGATCTAGAACGGAACCAGTTCTAGAACCAAATTAATTTTTGGTGGAAAAGGGGCCACAGGTTCCAAATGGCCCTAATAGGTCTGTAACTCTGAGATTGTACAAATGTAACCAAATGGACCCGTACGGGTCCATTTGGTTCCATTTGTACACTCTCAGAGTTATGGTTGTCCTTGCTACACTAAATGGAACAGGGAGTTAATCAGACTCATTGGTAACACCTTACACCTGTAAAGGAAGCAAAGAAGAGGCCCAATTTCTCTCCAAAATGGCTGCTGTGCATTGGGTTCGCTGGAACGTAGACCAGATGTACCGCAGGGGTTTCAAACCCAAGGGTCCACGGTGGTGGGAACGAACCAACCTTTTTATAGTTTTACATAAGATTCCATAAGCAAGCACTTATACATAAAATACCACAGTATAAGTGGTCTTGTTTTGGACACTATGATCTAAACAAGACCATCATCAGGCATCATTAATTATGAAGTGTAGTTTCTGCGCATGTAAAAAGGCTGTCTCCATGCCATGGGGGAAGTCACCGCTATTTTAAATCATTGAATGTTTTCTAGGCCAAACCTTATACCCGTGTTCCTTAGAGAGAGAATTTTTTTCTTCTTCTAATCTCTGTGAATGCCAGTACATCTTCTCTACTGTATCTCTTCTTGCACCATTGTACCGTGTAGAGCATGAAGTGTTAAAGAAACGACCATCTGTATTGAGGCTGGAGAAAGACGGCCTACTTTTATTTCTTTATCGGCGTCGGTCCCAGATCCACACAGCTCTGTTCAGTGCTCACAGGACAGGTTATGGTAAGACCTCAGCAAAGCATCTAAATTGTGATAAGGCCGGGAAAGCATGTACGATTTTTAACCACTTTAACCATTACTTTATGCTTTGGCTGTTCAGAAATAGCAGATATACAAGCTCATAGCACGGTACTCGGTGCCGTGCAATGATCTTGTAGATCTGCTTTTTTTATTGTGAAAATGTGTGCAAATCTTTGAATATACTGTATATATTTTCAAAGCGAACTTTTGTAACTTAAATCTTTGCTTCTGGTGGTCCCTGGAACATATTTTCAGATGGTGGTCCGAGGCCAAATACATATAATTTTGGGGGTCCTTGACATGAAAAAGTTTGAGAACCGCTGATGATAGAAACATACAGTACGTTTTTCAAAAACTTTAGAAGGATTTAAGCTGGTTGCACACTGCTGCGTTTTTCGGGCCGAATATCGGAGTGAATTTCGGAGCACGCAAATAAAAAAATCAACCTCACGTTATGTCAATCACGTTTGCACACTGCCGCCCGTTTCGCGCACCACTCGGTCCCTTGCTCTCTCTATCTCTCTCTCTCTCCTTGCCCTGAAAAACGCATTTCGCAACGAAAAACGCAGCAGTGTGCAACCACCTTAAGAAGATATTTTGTAGAATCTGCTTCAGGTATACATAAATAAAAAACTATAACATTTAAAAAAGTGTGCAATTCACACAGAGAACACCCGTACTGCCGACAAGAAGTCCATCCTGGTTGCAGATAAAGTGGTAATGTTGTTTTCTCGTAGCAGTCGGATGCTAATGCAGGCTGGACGAGCTACAAAACCCACTCTGTTGACATGACAATGTGCATTGTGTGTCCCCACCCAACCCCTGTCCTGATACAATGCACTGTTTGATGGAGTCAAATGCTGTGGTATTTATTCATCACTGAGCCTCTTTGTAATCTTGAACAAATAGAGATATGACTCCAGAGTCCAGAGTTCTCTCTCACACCGTTGTCCAGCAGTATTGACGCACACCGTGAACCCCTGAGGTCAAACCCTATGTCCACTCCTCATAGCCTATTCTTCTTCTTCTTCCTCGTTGTATTGTTGTTTTTAATCTAATGAAAATAGGGAGCTTTATTATGAGGGAAAAAAAGTGTGTTTTCCCTTTTAAAATTGGGTAAAATCGTGCATTTTTAAACACATTTCCTTAGCGGTTGTCGCTTGTGTAACCGATAAGCTTTTGCTCCCGACAAGATGTCTTTTTAAAGTGACAGTACCCCATTTATGCGATAGTTCCCATTTAACTACATTAAACTATCCTTAAAGTAAAGACATAACTTTCTTACCTACCTCTGGCTGTTCCATTATGTGCGTTTAACTACTTAGCTATTATACAGGCATTACATTACTGTAATGATGATGTGGTCATGACTATCTCAATATCACAGTTAAGGCACCATGGTCAAGGCTTGGAATGTATTGATTTCTAATTTAGCTAGCTCAATGGGCATGGGCTTAGTTAATAACAAATTAGAGTAAGAAGATAGGTAAAGATAAGTGTGCCATTGTTGATAAAGATATTGACGGAAGGATTTGAATTCTGTTGATAATGGGGGTTTTGGATTGAAACGAAGCCAGTGTTAGCAAAGGCTCCGAGGGAGAAGTGTGCGTTTTGTGTCGCTGGCTGTCTGCCTCCTGTGGGTCAGTATAAAAGGGAATATTTTTCCGTCTCATTTGTATGCAACAACCAATATACCGACCAAGCAATCACCGTAAGGTAAGACACAGTCGTTAATACCAATGCCTGCATATCCCTGTATGGGGTTGCATGTTACCGCTGTGGCTTTCTCCTTTCCGCACAGCGTGACCGTATCGCAGACCGTTTGCGCACATTTTTTTATCTTTGAAGAGCATGCCATCACGCATGCTCTGGTGGGATCTGTACATCTAAAATTGCAGAGCTTTCTATAGGGGGGGGGGGGGATATCTCACATGTGAATCTGGGAAATACAAATGTAAAAAAATATGATAATAGAGTGGATTTCTGCAGGGTGAATATTTAGTTGCTAGGCAACGGTTGTTGGCATTCGATGGAAACCTTCATGTAAAGGAGGGGGAGGGGAGGGGCGGCACTGAGAGATGATGAGTGGGCCGAAATGGGCTGTATGGACAAAATGGCAATTTCTCCAGGATTGTAGTGGCCATGTTGTTTTGACAGATTGGTCCAAGTCGGAGCCATTTCAATGTCATATGGTGTATCACAGGGGTCTTCAACAAGGGGTCGTCCTCAGAGTTACTACAGGGGGTCCTCCAAATCTTTGTGTGATAGAAACCTTTTTTTTTCTTCTCCTTTTTAACTACTTGAACCCTAGCATCCAAATTCTGAGAACTTTAGCCAAAAATAGCCAGTCGATTTGACATATGGCCCAAGTGTGTGCCACCAAAACTCTGGGAGGAATAGAGCGGCAAAATAACGTTTATCTGTGAAAGAAAGAAAGTCGGACAAGTACTGCTGGTTGCCCTGTTAAGGCAACCCACGCTAAAAATGTTGTGCTCAAAATATATACATTTTTTCCTTAACTTTCTAATGCCTGAAATATACTTGGTTGCGCGTCATGATGTCGCTCACCAAAATGATGCGTTTGTGTGAGCTCATGTAGATTGTACTATTTTTGTTGTGCGACTCCAGTGCAGCAACTAAAGTACAAATCCAGCTCTAACGCTGCGGTACGTAGGTTTGAAATTGGTTGACGGTGCTCTGCCTTTTCAGCTCACTACCTTGATAGCAGTTTAAGTGGTAAGGTTGTATGCTGCACATCACACGAGTCATTTTTAATTCTCTCACAGCGTGTGCAGTGCAGTTCCTTCACACCTGTCACGGCGCACCCTCCTCCGTGGAGCTGTCACATCCTTCCTTTCCTTAACCCGTTTAGATCTGGAATCTATTGGAAAAATAGCAGACATACAAGCTCACAGCGCGGCACCGAGTGCCGCGCTGCAAGCTTGTAGATCTGCTAATTTTTTTTTAAGTCGTGAAAATGTGTGCAAATCTTTCAATATATGTATTTTTTAAAGCGAACAATCGTAACTCAAATTTTGCTTCTGGGGGATCCTGGAACTAAATGTTTTGAGATAGGGGATCCGTGGCCAAATACATATCATTTTGGGGGTCCTTGACATGAAAAAGTTTGAGCACCACTGACATAGAAACACGGGTATTTTCAAGTAACCTTAGAAGGATTTATAAGACACTTATAGAATCGGGTCAAAAATATTCAAAGACTCTGTCATGTCAAGGACCCCCAAAATGACATGTACTTGGCCACGGACCCCCATCTCAAAATATGTTGTTCCAGGGACCACCCAGAAGCAAATATTGGAGTTACAAATGTTCGCTGTAAAAGCAAATATTCAGACTTGCAAAAACGAAAAAATCTAAATTTTTCAAAAATAGCAGATCTACAAGCTCGCAGCGCGGCACTCGGTGCCGCGCTGTGAGCTTGTATATCTGCTATTTTTCAACTGTTAAAGCATAGAATAACGCGTTATAACGCGTTACCGGTCTATTTGGATTAACAGCGCCTCTGTTTTTTATGTCACTTTACTCTTGCCGGCTCATCTTAGGCTTCACTTCACTTTCTCTCTCTGCCCTCTGGCAACCGGCGGAGTCATCTCTGGAAATCGATGCAACTTCTTAAACACGGCCCCTACGTACCCCCCCAATCCACCTCCATTTTCCCCCCGTCAGAGATCTGATGTTTTTGTATTTATCATCTCGGGGGCAGCAGCAGCTAATGGTGTTTGTAGAGTGAAACCGCTTTGCTTTTTCGCGCATGTATCCCCGTAATGGCCTCCGTTGCGTTGCGTTGCCAGAGGGCCCCCGCGCGCCGACCCGTCTTGAATGGTTGGAAGGATGTCTCTAATTTGGGGCTATAGCGGGGCGGCTCAGACGCCCATCATCATGTGTCCATCAGTGGGCTGCGTTGCGGATGGCTGTTGAGGCATGGGTGCAGCACTGACACACACACACACACACACGCACAACACACATCGCCACACAATATATCAACATCGGGCAGATTCACTGGGCAGGGGGAGAGATTAAGTTAGGCCTAGAATTATTGAATGCTTTAACCAGTGAAAAATAGCAGATATACAAGCTCACAGCGCGGCACCGAGTGCCACGCTGCGAGCTTGTAGATCTGCTATTCTGCTAAGTCATGAAAATGTGTGCAAATCTTTGAATGTATGTATTTTCAAAGCGAACGTTTGTAACTCAAATTTTGCTTCTGGGTGGTCCCTGGAACTAAATATTTTGAGATGGGGGTCTGTGGCCAAATTCATATCATTTTGGGGGTCCTTCACATGAAAAAGTTTGTGAGCCACTGACATGGTAGTCTCTCAAGAACAGACTAACTGAGCTCCAGTTAAGTGAAAAGGACCTTTTCTTTGACGATGGCTAGCCAGATTGCTGACATAGACACATAGGTTTTTTTCAAAAAACCTTTGAAGGATTCAATAGACACTTATAGAATCGGATCAAAATTCTAATTTTCAAGATTTTTCAAAAATAGCAGATCTACAAGCTTGTATATCTGCTATTTTTTAATAGTTAAAGCATAAAATAATAATACACAATAATGTGTACCCTTTTATTGACGGGAACCCCATTTTGTAACTATACCTTTTAAGACGGGAACCTCTTTTGGGGTTCTTGCTGCTATGTAGAGCGAGGCGTTGTGAGCTTGTAGATCGGCTATTTTTGGGCTTAAGTTCTCAGAATATGGACACGAGGGTTCAAGTGGTTGTGTGTTTGTAGATCGGCTGTTTTCACTAGTTTTGTGTGACAGTTTTGTATGATGAAGCAGGGCCTTGCTTTACGAAAAGACTTACACATTTGAAAATTGGAGATACAAGGTTTCTGCCCGACAGTGATTATGTTGTGAGGAAAACGTTGAGATAATAGCCATTTTGGTTAGAAGAACTGACTGAAAATAACTTTGTACTTCAAGTTTAAGATGATACTAAAACATTTTTCAAGTGTCCAAATAAATTCCAAATATTATCAATATCAAATGATCTCGCGGCACCCCTGGACTGCCGTCGCGGCACCCCAGGGTGCCCCCCCGTCACCCACTTTGAAAACCCCTGGTGTAAACCATTTGTCACCTGACTAGGTTAGCTTACTCCCTCATAGGACCTTTAGAGCAGGCTGCCACAGACACCCCGCCACGGCTATAATTTCCCAGAAAACGGTAACCGTAGTGCAATCAGAAAGTAACTCCCTCCGTTTGTTTAAAAATAAACTCCCGATTGCGCACAGCCTGAAAATAGAGACAAAAGCGCGAGAGAGAACATCACCGTGGCAACCGAGTCACAAGGTGAGCGAGCGCCTAGGCAAGACGGGCGACCGGCACAATGGAGCGGAGACGGTGGCAACCCTGTGTGGTGGTGTGGAGGTGTGTGCACGCGTGTGTCTTTGTGTGTGTGCAGGGGCGTCACACTGGGGGGGGGGGGGGGGGGGGGGGGAGGGGGAGTGGGACTGAGTTACTAGGGCCCAAGGTGGAGGGGCCCTAGTAACTTTAGCTATTGAAAAATAGTATATATACAAGCTCTCGGTGCCGCGCTGCGAGCTTGTAGATCTGCTGTTTTTGAAAAGTCGTGAAAATGTGTGCAAATCTTTGAATATATGTATTTTTTAAGCGAACATTTGTAGCTCAAATTTGCTTCTGGGGGGGTCCCTGGAACCAAATATTTTGAGATGGGGGTCCGTGGCCAAATACATATCTTCTTGGGGGTCCTTTACATGAAAACGTTTGAGCACCACTGACATGGAAACATAGGTTTCTTGCACACATTTTCACAATTTATCAAAAATAGCAGATCTACAAGCTCGCAGCGCGGCACTCGGTGCTTGTATATCTGCTATTTTTCAATAGTTAACATTCATGGGGGGCCCGCAGTGAATCCTTGTAACCAGGGCCCAGGATTTGGTGTGACGCCCTTGTGTGTGCGTGCGTGCGTGTGTCCAGCCTGGAGTGCTGCTGCAGTGGCTAGTTTACATTCCACTGAGTCCACTATGGCTGCCAACTGCACACGCACACATTCACTCTCTCTCTCTCTCAGACGCACAAGGGCGTCACAAGGGGGGGGGGGGAGTGGGACTGAGTTACTACTAGGGCCCAAGGTGGAGGGACCTTCATTGTTTTATACTTGAGCTATTGAAAAATAACAGATATGCGGTGCCGCGCTGCGAGCTTGTAGATCTGCTGTTTTTTAAAAGTCGTGAAAATGTGTGCAAATGTTTGGATATGTGTATTTTTTAACATTTGTAACCCGGGGAGGGTGCTGTCCTAATAGATCTGTGGCCAAATACATATCATTTTGGGGGGTCCTTCACATGAAAAAGTTTGAGCACCACTGACATAGAAACATAGATTTTTCAAAAAACCTTAGAAGGATTTGAAACAACTCTTCACGATTTTTCAAAAAATCTCACAGCGCACGCCGTGAGTGTAGATCTGTCATTTTTCAATTGTTAAAGCACCAAATAATGTTCCCAGTTTAAATGGGTTAAACCCCCTCCCCCTACAAAGAACATTCATGGGGGGCCCACAGTGAATCCTTGTACCCATGGGGCCCAGAATTTGGTGCGACACCCCTGCAGACACACACCGACATGCATGCACACACACACACACAGCATGCTGCACACTTTGGAATCTCACCGCTCTCACTACCAGCCTACCTATACCAGTCAGTCACATGTGAGAGGTACCATGCATTGCATGCACATCACATGCATGTCATGTAGGCAGCGGATGATAACGCCACCTCATCGGTATTCTGCGACAGCCACCGAGTAACCTTGGCAACGGCGTCACCTTGCTCTCCGGTGCCGCGGAGGTGGGAGGAAGAGGAGGAAGAGGAGGATGAGGAGGAAGAGAAGGGTGACGAGGATAGCTGGCGTGAGTGTAGGTGTGTTTGTGTGGGGAGTTTCGTCCCTGGGGAGAAGGCTAGGGCTTGGCCCTCTCTCTCTCTCCCCCTCTCTCATCACCAGGGCTCAGAGCATCCAGACTGCACAGGGCCTCCATGCTGCAACCTGTCCAAAGATCAGCTACGTGGCCCGGCTGCATTATGAGGCACCGCAGGCCCGGATGTGTTATTGGTTTGGGGAGGCGTGTTGTTGAGTGCTTGTCTCCATCCTGAGGAGCGAGAGATTGCTCGCAACGTCGGGATTGCCATGGCCCGAGTGGCAGCGTGCATGTCCTGCAGGCCGCGCATGCGATGACCGTCTTTTGTCGCGTCCCCGGGTCTGATGGAGCCACTGGAATCGAATCAAAATCAAACTCAATTCATCTCACCCCACACCAGAGTTGATTTTGTCGACTAAAACTATGACGTAAAATGTTTGTCGACTGCGTTTTTTCACTGACGAAAACTCAATAAAAACTCAATAAAAACTAAGCTGTGATGACTAAAACTAAGACTAAATATATTGACAATTTTGTCTACAAAATAAAAACTAGACTAAAACGTTAGGGAGGGACTAGTGGAGAAGAGAGTCATTGTATGTATGGTTGCTCTCAGGTGCAACGCGTTGTGAGCTTGTAGATCTGCTATTTTCAGCACGCAATCAAGTGTAAAATCAGTCATTGCGATGCCATCAAGGCCTGCCAAAATACATTTTAGTTGACTAAATCAACTGTAGTTAGTCGCCATGAAATCTTATGATATTCAGTTGACTAAAATTAGACTAAAACTAAAACTTTTCAGGTGACTAAATTATGACTAAAACTAAATTACTTTTCATTCAAAAGACTATCAAAATTTGATAACTCCACTGGAATCGAATCAAAATCAAACTCAATTCATCTCACACCCCACACCACCACCACACGTCACATGCGCGCGCCCTGTCCTCCGCCACTCAAGGAATCCTCCTGACATCCTTGGCACCGACAAAGACATGAGCCGACACGAAGGGAGGCGTCATAAAACATGCAGTGTGCCGCGCGGGCGTGGGCAGGACTGCAAAGATACACAAACAAACACAAAGCACACAGCAGCACCTCCTGTACAGTGTACACATACCGTATCACTCGCAGCACGCCTGCGTAAATATAAGTCAGGGCAGCCCAGCATGCAAACGACCACCTATAAATAATAACTCTGGCCCTGTAGCCTGCACATTATGCTTTAACCCATTTAGGCCTCAAATTATTGGATGCTTTAACTATTTAAAAAAATAGCAGATATACAAGCTCACAGCGCGGCACCGAGTGCCGCGCTGCGAGCTTGTAGATCTGCTATTTTTGAAAAAGTCGTGAAAATGTGTGCAAATATTTGAATATATGTATTTTTAAAGCGAACATTTGTAACTCAAATTTTGCTTCTGGGGGGTCCCTGGAACTAAATATTTTGAGGTGGGGGTCCGTGGCCAAATACATATCATTTTGGGGGTCCTTCACATGAAAAGGTTTGAGAACCACTGACATAGTAGTCTCTCAAGAACAGACTAACTGAGCTCCAGTTAAGTGAAAAGGACCTTTTCTTTGACGATGGCTGGCCAGATTGCTGACATAGAAACATAGTTTTTTTCCAAAAACCTTAGAATGATTCAAAAGACACTTATAGAATCGGGTCAAAATTTAAATTTTTGTGATTTTTCAAAAATAGCAGATATACAAGCTCGCAGCGCGGCACTCGGTGCCGCGCTGTGAGCTTGTATATCTGCTATTTTTCAATAGTTAAAGCATAAAATAATGATACACAATAATGTGTACCCGTTCTGAATGCTTTAGTTGAAAAAGGAACCTGCAACCCCGGCGCGCAACGCAACGTACAATCATTTCTCCGGGAGACAACCTGTAATGAGAAAGCTCCATTATTGCCTGCAGCACTGGTCTAGGCTGCTTGCCGCTGCCGCTGCCACTGTGAGCCACTGTGAGGTCTCTGGCTCTCTCTTTGTTAGTTAGCCTATTTAGACCCAGAACACATCTGTGTTGCTCTGGATTTAAACCGTTATAACCATTATTTTATGCTTTAGCTATTGAAAATTGCAGAGCTTGTAGATCTGCTATTTTTGAAAAGTCGTGAAAATGTGTGCAAATCTTTGAATATATGTATTTTTTTAAGCGAACACTCAAACTTTGCTTCTGGGGGGTCCCTGGAACTAAATATTTTGAGATGGGGGTCCGTGGCCAAATACATATAATTTTGGGGGGTCCTTCACATGAAAAGGTTTGAGCACCAATGACAGACTTGCACAAATTTTCACGATTTTTCAAAAATAGCAGATCTACAAGCTCGCAGCGCGGCACTCACTGTCTTTTTTGAAAGGCCGCGAAAATCTTTGCTTCTGGGCATCCCCGGAACAAATTATTTTGAGATGGTTGGCGGCCAAATACATGTAATTTTGGGGGTCCTAGACGCTAAAAAAGTTTGAGAATCACCGACGTAGAAACAAACTTTTAAAAACCTTTAGAGGATTTAGAAGGCATTTGTAGAATGGGCCTCAGGTCTTAACCGGTTAGGGGAGAGAGCAACCCACAGACCGTCTTCCTGCTCTCTGCTCGTTAGCCAGCAATAATGACCGGACTGCAGGGAGCCGTGCCGGCAAACAGGCCAACGCGGCGCGCAGGCAGGCCTGCATGCAGGCCTGCCTGCGCTTCCCTTCCCTCCTCCTCCTCAGCAGACTCGCAGGAAGGGGAACAGAAGCCGGCGCCGCAGAGAACACGCGGTGGAGGGCTCGGATCCAACCGTCCGACGCGTCAGAATGAGGGGGGGGGGTGGGGGCGGAGGATGTTCCTCGTGGGTCTAAACCGGGATAAAACAATACCAACACACTCAGGAAACACGGCGTCTAGATCAGTGGTTCTCAAACATCACGGTCAATTTAGGGCCCCCGTATTAAGATGTAGTTGGCCGTGGACCCCCATTTGAAAAAGATTATTGTGCCTGTATTCTGCCAGCATAATATGTGTTGGTGTTAAAAGTTTCAAGATTCAAACATTTTCAAGGTTTTTCTAAATGCGTTGAACATAGAAGATTTACAAGCTCACAACACGTTGCATTGGGACCCGTCGCATTACTGTACATAAAATAGCAGAGCTTGTAGATCAGCTACTTTCACAATATATTTGAATATCTGTGGAACCAAGTCAAACTAAATGTAATGCCTCATCATCTCCAAGTGCTTTTCAGTGTGGGGTGGTCCCCAGTTCAAATATGATTCTTTTGGGGGCCTGAAAAGGTTGAGAACCACTGCTCTCCATAACCTGCTAGTTACCTCAGCCTGTTCCCCAGAGGGTATTGGATCAATGCTAGGTGAGATCAGTGCCTATACTTGTGTGCAAAATGTGCCTCATAGGTTCATGCGGTTCTCGGCTATCATGTGTTCATCAAGATCTGATTAGAATTTCTAAGCCAGGCAGCTGTTTCAATTAGAGGTAACTTGGTAACAGGTTTACTGAATATAAATGCTGAGGGATATTTCAGCAAAATCAAATACAAGAAGACACTAGGCTTACAGGCTATCTTTTTCACTGCGAGTCAAAAAGAAAAACAAACGCTCACTACGTTTTATTTCATTTTATTGCACACAACAAGAAAGTTATGATTACACTTAGCGGTTGTGTCCCCAGCAATAAGTCGTTCCAATCATCTCTCCGTGGTTTCCAGATGGTCTGTGTTTTCCCCCGGATGTGTAATACACACACACACACACACACACACACACACACACACACACACACACACACACACACACACACACACACACACACACACACACACACACACACACACTATATATATATATTTACATCACTTGTGGGGACATTACATAGACTTCCATGCATTTTTATGCAAGTCCTGTGGCCTTACCCTAACCTCTATCCCTAAACCTAACCCTAACCATAACCCTAACCATTGTGGGGACCTACTATTTTGTCCCCACACTGTCAGAGGTCCCCTGCAGGTGACTGTGTGAACATGCGTTTAGTCCCCATAAGTATAGCTAGACAAACTCACACACACACATGCTCACACACACCTGCCATGCACTGAGAGGGATTATCAGGTCTGCTTATTGCGTGACCAGATCAATAATTCACAGAGGAACCACGCCAGCCACCTGTATTACAGTGCAATATCCTAGAGTGGCTTGTTTGTCACCGTGCCCGCCACATCGTCACCTCCCAGGAATGCAATGAGGACCGTTGTTTGCCTGTTACGTAATATCAATTTCCAGGCCCTGTAGGGGAGTCTATTATTAAGAGACATTAGTTCCATAGCCCGCTTGCCCTCCCAAAAAGGCAACCGTGACCAATGAATTTTACGAAAACAAAACAGAACGCTGTCGAGCTCCTTCTTTCGTTCTGTATTTGACTAGGGCTGTCACGATGAGGACATTCTACGTGACGATTAATTGACACTCAAATAATTGCGGTTAACGATTTAATTGTGTTTTTGTCGTTGACAATTAGATTTCTGTTTGGCTTTTAGGCTTTGGAGTTGCACATGGTAGATATGACACATAACCTGAATATAAAAAGAAATTACTGATATAATATGTCAGTAATTTAATATTTATTATTTTAATATTATTTGACAACTTTATACATAAAAAAATCACACTTGTGTGAACTGAGCGGTGGAGGCTGTGTGTGTGTGTGTGTGTGTGTGTGTGTGTGTGTGTGTGTGTGTGTGTGTGTGTGTGTGTGTGTGTGTGTGTGTGTGTGTGTGTGTGTGTGTGTGTGTGTGTGTGTGTGTGTGTGTGTGTGTGTGTGTGTGTGTGAATGTGAGTCTGAACAACAGCGCCCCTCCCTTAACATGTGTGGTCAGAAAAGGTTACTGCAGGCTACAGACACGGACGCAGACAGACATACACCGCCACGTATAGGAGCGTTGTGACCACCGCTCAAAAAGAACATTGATAGTGAGCTTGTATATCGGCTATTTCCACTATTTTTTACTTTAAAAAAATATATATGAAAATGTTTCAACATGGAAACGATTATGACGATTATGCAAAATAATTGCGATTACCTCAAATGATTGCGATGAGACGATTATGTAATAATTGTGACAGCCCTATATTTGACCTTCCCCCCCACTCCCCCAACACCTTCGAGGCACAACCACCTATTCCATTTGACTCCTTCTTTTTTTGTCGAAGACAGCCAGGCACATTCTTGGACCATTAAGTTGAGGACGGGGTAGTAGACATGTGTGAGAGGGTATGACAGCCCGGGGCCAGTGGGGACACGGCTATAGGCTAGCCGAGGCGTTTCCTTTTCCAGCCTCATTCCCCTTGTTGCTATAAATAAATAAATGCACATGATGAAATGAATAAAAAGCACCGTGCCATTATAGAGGGTGGCGGGGCGTGTTGGATAGCCTGGGGGTCAGTCAGGCTGAGGACCTAGTGGACTAGAACACACGTACTGTACAGTGGCGTCAGTTCAGCAAAAGCTAGGGTATGGCAAAGATGGGAGTCCTCATGCGCACGCGCGCATTTTGTCCGTGGGTTTTGTCCGTTTTCCCCCGGGTTTCTAGGTTTTCTTGGGCTGGGTAAGGCAGCCTGGAGCGGTTGTTCAAGTGCAGCTAAACTTGGAATGTGAGTAAACGTGCCACAATTAACAATAATGCATTGCACCTGTGCAGCTGACCTGCAGAACCTGGGAATATACAATTTTTAAAGTGACCATTTTGTAAAATGTTGCATTTGTAGTTATTTTACTGTAATCTAAGAACATAATAACCAGCGCAGATAGACAAAGAGACATTCATGGATTTATTTTTAAAAGTAACTTTTATTTTTCCCCCAGGGTATGGCAGCTGCATACCCCTGCCATACCCAATTGACGCCCCTGGTACTGTACTGTGTCCGCGGTGGTGTAAAGTAACTAAGTACCTTTACGTAAGTACTGTACTTAAGCACAATTTTGAGGTATTTGTACTTTACTTGAGTATTTCCAATTTCCCGATATACTTTTGCTTCTACTCCACTACATCTCGGATCCCAATATTGTACTTTTACTCCACTACGTTTAGTTACTAGTTACTTTGCAGATATAAATGATTATATCATAAAACATACATGAACCACTTTAGCCCTATTTTATACTGTGATGCGACGCGTTGTGAGCTTGTAGATCTATTTTGAAACATTTTGTACTTTTTTACTTTTGGTACTTTAAGTACATTTTGATGCCAACACTGTCATACTATTCGAGTACATTTTGAATTCCGGACATTAACTAGCAGAGTATTTCTATATTGCAGTATTGTTACTTTTACTTAAAGGTAGGGTAAGTGATTTCGCCTTCCTCCAATCATGATCAAGTGGGGGCAGGCGTTGGTACATGTAAGGCCCGCCCCCTCTCGACCATGATTGGAGGAAGGCCCCACTCTAGTTGTGTGCTTGTAGATCTGCTGTTTTCACTACTTTTGCGCGACGGCCTTGTGTGATGAAGCAGGGCTTTACTTAGTGAAAAAACATACACATTTGAAACTTGGAGATACAAGTTTTGCACCCGACAACGACGATATGTGAGTATACTTTTTCCACCACTGTGTGTATGTGCAGTAGCTGCCGCCAGCAAACCCGGCCTCTGTGCCTGCCTCCGCTCTCCCTGCCAAGTCCGCCCACGGCCACATTCCCTCTCGTCCACTCAGGCCATCTTCTCTCGCTTCCCACCTTTCCTCTCTCCGTTTCCTCCCTCCTTTCCCTTTGGAACGAGGGCCCATCCTTCATCTTGGTCTGTTTACTTAAGCACAAGGCCTGGCCCGGTCCAAGGCTCGCTGTGGATTCACTTGAGCGGGTAGCGAGAAGGAGCATAGCAGTAGACTGCAGCTCTCTCACCACAAACACAATAGGCAGTGCATTATTGATCGTGTTTTGTGATCTAACCTTGGTGGTGGTGCTCGGGAGTGCCTCGTCCCTGCCCCCTCCCCCCCCTCCCCCAGGCAGGGGCCTGTGTGCATAATTTCTGCAGTGAAAATGTGAGCTTCAAGTTCTCACCCTTGAAGGGAATATTGGCTGAACTCTTGAGCGCTTTCCCTAACGATGTCGAAGCGTCGGCTTTTCGACTTCGCCCTCCCTCGCCCCGTCTGCCATCGCAAACATCGTCGACTCGTGTGTTGTGTACACGGTTTTGTATACACGCTTGCGTCTGTGTTTACGTTTGAGCGCATTTATATTTTATCAGTGTGTGTGGTCCTTTCAGGGCTTCGCATGCTATACAGAGAGAAAGAATGAAAGAACGAACGAGAGAGGGAGAGAGAGAGAGTTTCATTCAAATAGGGATGGGACGATACGTGATATTATCGTTTATCGTGATAAAAAACACTCACGATAATCGTATCGCGGAGATTTAATTTATCGTGATATCGTCCTCCGTCATGCACTGGGATCAATTCACCTTTTATTTGCCGAGCTGCATAACCGGTACCACTTAAACCCTCTATAATTGGTAATAAGTACTTAATATACGTACTTGATATAGTCTTTTTTTCACTCTATCAAATGTCTTTGCCAAAAAATAGCCGATCTACAAGCTCACAACGCGTCACGTTGTGACGCGTTGAGAGCTTGTAGATCAGCAATTTTTTGGCAAATGTTCTGCCCCAGGATAATGGATTTTGATTATCGTGATAATATCCTTAACCCTTAAGTTCTGTTCGGGTCATTTTGACCCGTTTTACATTTTCATTCGAAAGAAAAAGGTAGAAGTTTCCATTTTTTCCACCTGAAACTCACTGGCCTTAAAGATTCTTCTGTGTTTAGCATGTAAAGAATATATTTTTCCACTACACCCATGCTATACCCCCAATTTCTTTTTTACCCTCGAATGCTGTTTGCGGGTCATTTCGACCCGGGGGATATTTGGTTTAAAAAAACAATACTAATATGAATTTTAACGTAACAAATCATCATCATACATTGATTTTGTCTGACCCGCAAACAGAACGAAGGTGAAGTGAATCTGAACAGAACTTAAGCGTGTCAAAATAATCGTGATATGAAATGTTCATATCGTCCCATCCCTACATTAAAAATAGCTGCCATCAATCACCAGGGATGTCCTTCGGGTCTGGCACCCGTCAGTCCTGGAAGGGAGAAATGCATATGCACAGTTTGAGTGTCACTCAGCGCAATCCCACCAGACACATGACAGCTGGACAAGGTGGCAGCACAGGATAGCCGCACTGGGCGCTGCAAACAGGGGTGTCGCACCAAATTCTGGGCCCTGGGTACAAGGACTCACTCACATTTTGTGCATTAACTATTGAAAAATAGCAGATGTACAAGTAGATCTTAACCTGATTTTCGCCAGATAGTTGCAGCAGTGCGTAACGCTCTGCCTTACATCTGGGATCTCTCGGCCAGACTCTATGTAAGGGGCGGGCCATTTTTTGAATTTCTGTAGCAGGTGATTGGATGTGGCCGTTTCTATCACAGTCTGGGAGTGCCAACTCCAACCACTCATATTGGCCTGTCTGCATGACGTTGCAGACAGGCAACGTCATGCACTCAGGCAACGTCACTCTATTGGCTCAGAGCCGCTCAGAGCCCACCCATAGCTGCCGCTGATTGGTCCGGCCCGGGACTTTACGAGTGTTATCAACGCTGGCGGACCGAGCCCAGATGGTAAAGCAATGCAACGCAATGCTGCCACCATCTGGCGAAAGTCAGGTAAAGTAGATCTGCTATTTTTGAAAAATCGTGAAAAGTCTGAAGGTTTTTTTTTCCAAAAACCTATGTTTCTATGTCAGTGGTGGTGCTCAAACTTTTTCATGTGAAGGATCCCCCAAACTGATATGTATTTGGCCACGGACCCCCTTCTAAAAACATTTAGTTCCAGGGACCCCCCCAGAAGCAAAAATTGAGTTACAAATGTTCGCTTAAAAAATACTTATATTCAAAGATTTGCACACATTTTCACGACTTTTCAAAAAAATAGCACATCTACAAGCTGCTATTTTTCAATAGCAAGAGTATAACATAATTAAGGCCCCTCCACCTTGGGCCCCAGTAACTCGGGCCCACTCCCCCCCCCCCCCCCCCCTTTTGACGCCCCTGGCTGCAAACGAAGGCACAGCAATGTCCAGTCACCCTCAAGAAGGGTAGATTTTGATTGACTCTCCTGCACAGTCCATGACAGAAAAGAGTGGACAAGTAACATCGCGGGAACAACACTGACATGTAACATTAATGGCATGCAACATTACCTACAGGGGACGTGGCATGCAACATTCATGACACAAGAGAATTGGGGACAGTGGTATGGTGTATCTCTCTATCTCTCTATCTCCATGTTCCCTGTGGATTTCAACTGGGCCGGACATGGGCAGGGGGTGAAATAGCAATATGTTGTCGGCTTGTTTATGAAAGTGAGGCAAGCAAGGCAGCTGCTCCCAGCTGGATCAGAATGTTCAGCCAGCAGCAGTGTTCGCTCTCTCTCTCTCCCATCGCCTTTAAGCTTTTTTCACGAAACCCGTGTTGTGTAAACTCCCGACCCTGGCTTTGCTCAGACACACACGAAGGCTTTGGCAGCGTTCGCCGCTAAGAAAAACAAAGGAAAAAAAAGTACCGGACGAATGAGAAAAAGAAAAACTGCAGTCGCGAATTGGCGTTGATTTTATTTCAGTTTTCATTTCTCCGTTTTGTTCCCCATGAGAGAAGGCCAGAGCGGCGGGCGGTGGTGTGATGCTGGTGGCGGGGGATTGTGTTTCGAGGTGAGATTGCATCAGTTAAGCGTTAGAGAGGCTTCCTTCCTAGCACCCTGGGTATTGAGTTTCCTCATTTCGGCTGTTAGTAAATGCGATTTTGAGCAACAGGTCCTGCTTAGCAGAAGGGTCTGTGGGGAAGGAGAGATGCGGAGGGCTGAGGCTCCGCTAATAGGGGTCAGGGGAGATAGTGTGCCAGTATTTCTCCTTAATCGCATTTAGGGGAACCTCATCCGTGGTAGGTGAGGCAGGGACTTATTTTCCTGAGAACCTGCTGTCTTTTTTCTCTTTTTTTTTTTCGTATTGTTCCCCGCGAGGAATGCAGTCAAACCTTTTTAAGGCCGAGCCCGTTCAGATGCACTAAAGAAAAAGCCTTTTCTTGTGTTTTATTTATTTTCTTACGAAAAGCCGCAAAGGGAATGTTTTGCAGCGTAGCTTGTAATTGTCAGTTTTCATTTCTCGAGCAGCCGCCGGTGTAGGCGAGGAAGCAAGTCGAGATCAGACGTTTATGATTAGTGTCTCCAGCAAACCAGAAACTCTCCCTCCCCAGTCAGATCGTATTCTACTGAGCCTCCCTTTAGCCCGGTGCTGTGCGCCGGAGCACCGGAATAAACCTCTCCGTGAACCAGCTAAAGGCTATTATGCCAACTGTCACCGCACTATACGACATCCCAGCTGAGGATAAAACGCCATGCCAGTGTCTGCTGGCGGAACACTAACATGGCCCCGATGCAGGCGCGTCGCACCACATTCTGGGCCCTGGGTACAAGGATTCACTCACAATTTGGGCTTTAACTATTGAAAAATAGCAGATCTACAAGCTCACAGCGCGGCAGCGAGTGCCGCGCCGCGAGCTTGTAGATCCGCTATTTTTTGAAAAAACTTGAACATTTGTGCAAGTCTTTCACTATTTCAAATGTTTTTTTTTAAAAACCTACGTTTTTATGTCAGTGGCGCTCAAACCTTTTCATGTGAAGGACCCCCAAAATGATATGTATTTGGCCACGGACCCCCATCTCAAAATATTTCGTTCCAGGGCCCCCCCCCCCCCCCCCCCCCCCCGGAAGCAAAATTTGAGTTACAAATGTTCGCTTAAAAAAATACATATATTCAAAGATTTGCACACATTTTCACAACTTTTCAAAAAATAGCAGATCTACAAGAGTGCCGCGCTGTGAGCTTGTATATCTGCTATTTTTCAATAGCTAAAGTATGAAAAAATGAAGGCCCCCTCCACCTCCTTGGGCCCTAGTAACTCAGTCCCACTCCCCCCACCCCCCCCCCCCCCCCCCACCTTGTGACGCCCCTGCCCCTACAGTATGTATACGTTAACTACAAAGAGGGATGACAAAGTCGGTCACATGGAGTGGAAGGGAGCATCCATGCGGAAGTGCAAAGGTCCTGAGCGGAGACGTGTGCGCACGGTGCCAGACGTGAAGCTGGGAACGGGAAGGGACAGGATAGGGAAGTCAGGCGAGCGAACGGATTACGACCCCCGAAGCACAAAACACCACATGATGGGGGGGCAGAGGAGTCCTCTCAATATAGCTTCCGCTCAGAGAGAGAGAGACAGAGAGAGAGAGAGAGAGAGAGAGAGAGTAGGGATGCGACGATATGAAAATTTCATATCGCGATTATTGTGACAAAAGAAATCGCGATTTATGATATTATCACGATAATCAAAATCCATTATCCTGGGGCGGAACATTTGCCCAAAAATAGCAGATATACAAGCTCACAACGCGTCACAGCGTGATTTGATAGAGAGTGAAAAAAAGACTGTATCGAGTATGCATATTATAAGTACCTTTTACCATAGAGTGGTACCGGATATGCAGCTCGGTAAATAAAAGGTGAATTGATCCCAGTGCATGACGGAGGACGATATCACGATGAATTAAATCTCCACGATACGATTATCGTGAGTGTTATTTAACGCGATAAACGATAATATCGCGTACCGTCCCATCCCTAAGAAAGAGAGAGAGATGGAAAGAGAAGGATGCTGCTTTGGAGGGAGAGGAGGAACAGATGGAGCAGCCATTCCTGAACCCCACCCAGGGGCGTCACACCAAATTCTGGGCCCCGGGTACAAGGATTCACTGCGGGCCCCCTGTGCTTTAACTATTGAAAAATAGCAGATATACAAGCTCACAGCGCGGCACCGAGTGCCGCGCTGCGAGCTTGTAGATCTGCTATTTTTGAAAAATCATGAAAATCTTTGAATATTTCAAATCCTTCTGAGGTTTTTTGAAAAACCTATGTTTCTATGTCTGTGGTTCTCAAACCTTTTCATGTGAAGGGCCCCCAAAATTATATGTATTTGGCCACGGAACCCCATCTCAAAACATTGAGTTCCAGGGACACCCAGAAGCAAAATTTGAGTTACAAATGTTCGCTTAAAAAGTACATATATTCAAAGATTTTCACACATTTTCACAACTTTTCAAAAATAGCAGATCTACAAGCTTGCAGCGCGGCACTCGGTGCCGCGCTGTGAGCTTGTATATCTGCTATTTTTCAATAGATAAAGTTACTAGGGCCCCTCCACCTTGGGCCCTAGTAACTCAGTCCCACTTTCCTACCCCTTGTGACGCCCCTGACCCCACCAACACTTGTTTGGTCCAAATCCCAACCAAAGCTGGGCCTTTTCATAGCAGATATCTTGACTGCAGTGCTGGATAAAGTACTCACACTTTTTACTTGAGTAAAAGTATCAATACTGCCATTGTGGAAATACTCTGTTACAAGTAGAAGTCCAGAATTCAACATTTACTTGAGTAAAAGTACGAAAGTGTTGGCGTCAGAATGTACTTAAAGTACTAAAAATAAAAGTACAAAATAGAGATGTTACCGATCGATCAATCGGCAATGGATCGGATCGGGCCGATCAAAGCGTGATCGGCGATAATCGGTGGTTTAGATCAAAAGGTAAATTCACCGATCCGATCCGATCGGTGCATCCGAACAACCAGCCGTTCAGTATGCCCACTTGAGGCCATTTTGGGGTATTGATTTCCACAGTGCTGAAGGAATAATTAGTTACTGCTATGATAATAAATACATAGTAATGCTGGTAAATAACTATAAGGCAAATATATAAATGAATTCATGAGTGAATGAATGAATTAAAGTTAAAACATTAACATTTAGAAAATATAAATAATAACTTGATCGGATCAGTGATTGATCGGTATCGGGTGATCAAACTTTTGTGATCGGTGCTCGGTGATCGGTTCCAAAAAACCTGATCGGACCATCCCTAGTACAAAATGTTTGAAAATAGCTAGATCGGCTATTTTCAAAAAGCCAAGGTATAAAATGGTGCTAAAGTGTTTTATGTATGTTTTATAATATTATAATTTATATCTTCAAAGTAACAACTGTAGTAGCTAAAGCTTTCAAATAAATGTAGTGGAGTAAAAGTACAATATTTTGATCCCAGATGTAGTGGAGTAGAAGTAGACTCAAGTACAAATACCTCAAAATTGTACATACGTACAGTACTTAAGTAAATGTGCTTAGTTACTTTACACCACTGCTTGGCTGTAAACACAGCTGAAAGTAATAACATTAAGTTGTTACTGTACGGACAGCTCATAGTACAGTACAGTTAACTTTATGCTGACTCGCTGAAGCCCCTAAAATGAACACAAGGGCAGTATATACTGTAGGGGGACACATAAAAAAACATCAGTCATTCTTATTATATTCCCTCACAGTATCTTTCTGTGAGTTATTCTGAAAAACCTGTCGCTCGCTATATCAGACTATCAAACTTTTCTTGTCAAGGCCCCCCACATTCTCACAATATTTTGTTCCACGGACTCCCAGAAGCAAAGATTGGAGTTAAAACTGCACTTTAAAAGAATATATATCCAAAGATTTGCACACGAAAATAGCAGATCTAAACTTATGTCTGCTATTTCGCCCCGAGGCGATTAATTGGAAATATACGGTAGCCAAATGATACAATAATGCTTATAAGCTCAAATCTAAAATGACACAGATTCTTTCCCGGTTTTGAATGGTTTAAATTCCAAATCAAATGTGTGACATGAACGAGAACCATACACAGCACTATCTTATGTGTTCATTTCATTTAACACTCTGGATTTTACAGTGTAACCCCATGTAAGGACACTCAACATCTTTGTTGCAGCCCATAAATAAACAGAATCCTGCTGCTTGCCAATAATGCTCCTTTATAGGCACTGCTTTTAGGTGGTGCTCTGGCCATGTGGCCTCACCCCCCACTCACACACTGCATGGCTGTGTGTGAGTGGGGGGTCCCCAAATTATTTTGTGGGGTCCCCAGACGATTAGCTTAATGTGCAGCATTGTTTTCTCACTCAACAGTAAACAAACCAACATAAAGTGTAAGTGTATAGAGGGTATCTGCACATTTCTAAAGTGTCAATTTAAGGACTTTTTAACACCTCTGAAATGACAAATTAAACATTGGCCAAATTGTCAAATAGTAGAGGCAGAAATTGTGAAAAAAGCCGACAGAACCGTGATATACAAAATGTAATTCCTCAACTCTTAGTGCTCATCAGGGTGGGGGGTCCCCAGTTAAAATATGATTATTCTGGGTGTCGCGGCCTGAAAAGGTTGAGAACCACTGATCTACGCAACACTGCTGATTGACAGGTAAAGCCTGCCGCACCAGACTCCGCCCATTATATTTGTGCAAATCAATTCAGTCCCACGCAATTTTTCTCAAAGCGGATTTGATCTTCAAGCGCGTTGAGCACCGCATTGATCTGCCATATTTCTCGTTCACCTTCAGAAAACTCTTTTGACAGTTCCCGTTGAAAGAGGCGAAAACTATCTCGAAACCTGTGGGCAGATTCATCCCAAAAGGGATTTTATTTTATTCTATTTAACCTTTTATTTAAGCAGGAAGTGAGAAAGTCTAGTTGAAATTTAAAATCCTTGGCCAGCACAGTCAGCAACACAACACGGTTGAAGACATATACCATTGAAATGGAAAATAGAATCATAAATTATAATACCAATCACCATGCCAGCTGGAGATTTTCATCAACGTTATAGGGCTTATAGAGGCTTTCCATGGATTATAGCTGTGTAGTAGGTGTATAGGTCTGTACAATACAGGGGGTGAAATAAGGTCTCATGGAGGCACTTGCCAGTCGGGCAAGTACAGGTCATGTTCTACTTGCCCGAATGCCATGCCCACTTGCCCAAAAAGTAAATCGTCCATTATAAGGTACGATTTTAATTACCGCTCAATTTAACGCGTATTTCTTTACTTTCTGGGGCTGTGTGATAAAATGTCATACCTCAATAGCTTCAAATCCAAATACCTATGATTGAATATGTCTATGGTTTCATTTTATTTTATTTTAAAGTGTAGCAACAGTAAATAACAGCACATTATAGGAGAGAGCGCGCTGGCCACGTGCAGGTGTTTAGACGGATATCTCTTGTTGTGTTAATAGACGGTTGCGTCCCCTCTCAAATGAGCACTTGCCTGTTCTGGCAACTTGAAAGCCAAATTCACCTGCCCGAAGGTTTTATTTACCTGCTGAGGGCAGGTGGGCAAGCCTTAGTGTCAATGCCTGCAATATATCAAAAACGTATTGTATAATACTGTATTGTCATCGCAATATCAACATGCACAATATATACATATCACAAAAGCAATATACATATCACATTTCAACAATCCAGGTATAAAATATGTTTTCCCTTCTCGCTTCTCGCCCTTAGGACGTCTATTCATTGTCACTAGCAGCCCTATCCAGGTGCAATGTTTCCCAGTAAAACCATGTTTTGTTGGAAAGGGATACAATAATAGATTTCTTTCAGTTTGTGCATACTGCTTTTCATTGCCTGGGTTCTATGTTAGTAGATGTCCAAAGGCAGAAAGATGTTCAAACTGTATTTTTTAACGGAGAGTCATATCGTCAACACAATATTCAACAATGTTATTGCATATTTCATTTTTTTCCCTACTACTGTGTGTAGTGTTATTACAGTTTTTATTGTTATTATTGGACACTTTCTCTCAAAATTATGACAATCTACCAGTACTTAACATGTCCAGTTGGTAACCGGTAGAGTCGCCGGAAAACATAATCGCCGAGATTTGTATTCTTGTATTTGTATTTGTTTTACTGAGAATAAGGTTAGATATAACTTTTGGATTAAGCATATCTTTCTGAAATTAAGGTTAGGAATAAGGTTAGGTTTAACCATTTAGGCATAGTTTACAGAGGTATATAAGGATATTAAGGATCTCAATGGAAAATAACAAATAAGCCTTGCCTTACCCGAGTTCCATTTTAGTTGACATTGTATCAGTGAACTGTACTGTCATGAAACTGTACCTTTTCCCAAAATGTCTAATAAATACCTCAATCAACCAGTCAATCAATCAAAAGGCATAAACCATCAGCCCAGGCGAGTGTGTTTTCCGGCAACTCTTCTGCCCTCATTTACCTAAGCCATTCTGTTTTTGCTCTTTTCATGCACCACACTTCATAGAAAATGTAAAGTGTGCGTGTGTGCGTGTGTGTGTGTGTGTGTGTGTGCGCGCGCGCGCGCGTGTGTGTGTGTGCGTGTGTGCGTGCGCGTGTGCGCGTGTGTGTGTGCTATAATCAAAATGGGGAATATGAACGTGTTATGTAGGATGACTTAGTTTAAATGCATTCAGTAAGAACAGCTCCCCAAGATTCCCATAATTTCGCCACTGATTCCAATCACAGCGAGCACTATACGAGCACTATATTAAATGGCCCTTTCCTCCAATCCAGTACAGGTCTTGGAACGAAGACAATAACTTTTTTGAGGGATGTAGACGTGTCAGTAAGATGGAAGCAGACCAAGAATAGCATTATAAATAATAACCCATTTAGGCCTAGACATATTGACTGCTTTAACTGGTGAAAAATAGCAGATATACAAGCTCACAGCGCGGCACCGAGTGCCGCGCTGCGAGCTTGTAGATCTGCTATTTTTGGAAAAAGTTGTGAAAATGTGTGCAAATCTTTGAATATATGTATTTTCAAAGCGAACGTCTGTAACTCAAATTTTGCTTCTGGGTGGTCCCTGGAACTAGATATTTTGAGATGGGGGTCCGTGGCCAAATACATATCATTTTGGGGGTCCTTCACATGAAAAGGTTTGAGAACCACTGACATAGTAGTCTCTCAAGAACAGACTAACTGAGCTCCATTTAAGTGAAAAGGACCTTTTCTTTGACGATGGCTGGCGAGATTGCTGACATCGAAACATAAGGTTTTTCAAAAAATCTCGGAAGGATTCAAAAGACACTTATAGAATCGGGTCAAAATTCTAATTGTCACGATTTTTCAAAAATAGCAGATCTACAAGCTCGCAGCGCGGCACTCGGTGCCGCGCTGTGAGCTTGTATATCTGCTATTTTTCAATAGTTAAAGCATAAAATAATGATACACAAAATGTGTACGCGTTCTAAATGGGATAATATGCCAATGGTTATGTTTCTAGGTGAACAAGGCGAACCGTCCAACTCCGGCACACAAAGAGAAATGTTGAGTAAGGGCTTTACAATGTGTAATAAATCTCAGCGCGCCATTGTTTCTGGTAGACAGTAAGTATCCAGTGCGTGTAGGCATTTTGAAGATGTATGCATGTATTATAACGTCGCCATAGCCTTCTGGCCTAGAAGGATAAGCAAGGCTTGTTTTTTGAAATAAAAGCCTATTTGCAACTTTTTTACAGTTGTTGCTCAGACTTGAATGAAAGAGAATCATCAATTACCGTTCCTAAATACTTGTACTGAGATGCATCTCGCAGAGCTCGGAGCTTCAGTGACTTTGATTTTGCATTTGAAAACTAATCGTGAGTTTTGTTTTGTTAGAAAGTTTTAAATCTCAAAAGGTATGTTAGGATTGAAATCAAGTTGTAGCTGACAGAAGAGCCTGGTTTGGTGTAGAGTACAGAGAAGTAAATCACACTACCGTTGGCATAAAACTTGGAAATTTGCATTGGAAACCTTTTGATCAAGACTATTGGGACTGCTGTATGTACATTGAATACCTTTTACAAAGGTTAAAAGGAGAAAAGAGAAGAATAGAGACTGAATGGAGGAAATGTAGCAGAGAGGGATGAAGATATGCTGGGTAACTGATGTTCAGGAAACACTGTCTCGCCTTCTATTCTGTGGCCGCACTCTTTTTCTCTTGTACAACCTCACTTCTTCAACCTAATGTTTCCCTTTTTTAAATTCTTCCCGTCTTTCTTTTGCCCATCACGTTTTCTTCTGTTAGCACCTAAAATAGACGATCTACAAGCTCACAATGCCTCATGTTGTGCGATGCGTTTTGAGCATTTTTTTGTCCAAGAGATTTTGGTGTGTGTACACGTGGAAAAAAGTGATCAAAGTACAGTTGTAAGTGAAGTCCGGTTCTCTAAAGACTAGAGGTTTGAACTTTGAAGTGGTTAAGCTCTCATTCTATTTCTGTCCACATCCTCCCGTTCTGTTTACTAATTCCCTCAGTGTTTCTTGCGGTCTCTCTGCTGTGTATCTCTCCTCCAGCTATTGGCCCGTGGCCCCATCGCTCCGAGCCTCGGTCATTGCTTTGTCATTCAGGCCCCTGCCTCGGGGCGAGGGAGGCATGGGTCAGGGGCTGGGGGGCTATTTCTGCCCTCGGCCGTGGGCGTGTATCAAAAAGGCATCCCGCTACTGGCAGTGGAGACGCCCCTCTCGTTCCGCTTGCCTCTGATTCGCCAAAGCCCGTTGCCTTGTCAACAACTAGTTTAAAGATGGCGGCACCCGGGTTGGGACTGTGTCAGCTCTGTCAGGCGCGTAGCGCGTTACTTTAACAATAAAACCCGACCCGTTATAAGTTATCTTGAGTATGACAGTTGTTCGGGTTTTAATGTTAAAGTAAAGGCAAATTCGAATAAGCTTTATGGAAATGCAACTAGTGAGTATGAATGTTAATTCACATTTTATGGTTGCCTTAATTGTTTCCTACAGCCCATGTTTTACAAATGTATTACATTTTTGGCTGTTGTAAATAAACAGTTATGTGTCTGCATTTTCTAGTAGTGAACAAAAAAAAGACAGTATAATTGTATCTTTTCAAAACGTGTGTTGTGAGCTGTTTTCACGAATTCTAATTTCTCTTTTGTACCATGCCAACCCATTAAAAAAACACCCAGCATAGAAGATAAATAAAATGAGAGGCCTTTCACAGTACAGTCTTGTTAAGAGGGGCGTCTCTATAGAGTATAGGGACGTCTCCACTGCCTGTAGCGGGATGCTTTTTTGATACACGCCGGCCGTCGTATGGTGAGAGCTAACTGGTTGCCCGTAAATGCCGCGGCAGCCGATGACAACCGAGGTCAGGAGTGTGGCCAGGGGAGGGCGGCGGTTGGCAATACTGTTTATTGCCCCGGAAACTTAAGTTATTGCACTGTAGGCTGGCTAACCCCAACCCCCCCCCCCCCCCCCCCATTCTCCTCCATCACAGATTTATTGGAAGATTGTGGCGGCTTGGACAATTTCTCTCAGCGTCTCACTCTGCCGCCCGCTGTCCCCTGACCACTGCTGGCTTCAAACTCTGACACATTCCTTCTGCTCATGTTGACTTATGTCTCACTGCCACTTCTCACTCTTTTTGAGCGGTGGTAGACCGCTCCATAGCATGGCCGTGTTTGTGTGTCTGTAGCCTGTACATGTCATGTTTTTCCATAGCATTGTGTGTGTGTGTGTGTGTGTCTGTAGCCTGTACATGTCATGTTTTTCCATAGCATTGTGTGTGTGTGTCTGTAGCCTGTACATGTCATGTTTTTCCATAGCATTGTGTGTGTGTGTCTGTAGCCTGTACATGTCATGTTTTTCCATAGCATCGTGTGTGTGTGTCTGTAGCCTGTACATCCTAGACTTAAATCCTAGTCTGAAGACGTTATGCAAGCACGACCACTGCTCACTTCACACTGGGTGTGATTCTTTTTTACCAGCTTGCTTGAAGAGCAGGCTGGTCTAAGAACATAATCGTCGTTGTCGGGTGGAAACCTTGTATGTCCAAAACCGTTTGTTTTGTATTTAGAATTTTTTAAATGATTTAAACTAGTGAAAACAGCAGATCTACAAGCACACAACGCCTTGCGGTGCGAGGCGTTGTGTGCTTGTAGATCGGCTGTTTTCACTACTTTTGTGCGACGGCTTTGTTTGATGAAGCAGGGCTTTACTTTGCGAAAGAAGTTACAAATTTGAAACTTGGAGATACGAGGTTTCTGCCCGACAGTGACGATTAGGGTGACTAGATGTCCCCCTTTGCGTGGGACAGTCCCACATTTCCATGACTGTTCAGGCGTCCCACAAATTGAGACCCTGTAATCCAGTAATAATCAATGCACAGGTGTTGATAGGTGAGCAAGTTATACTGGACCACACTGGACACATACAACATTGCTCTAGCAGCACGTGAATACATTATAGGGTACTAGGATATCCTCCTAATAATTGGCTTTCCATTGTAAATCTCTCTCATTGTCTCTTTTCCTGCAAGATGTTTTTAAGCCTGTTAAAATATCATGAGAAATATCCCCTAGGCTACAGCAGGATACTAACAAAACGATAGGCAGTATCAAATGACCTCAAAGCATTTAATAGCAACTAAATAGCCTAATTGCTATTAACTACCCCGCCTGCCCGTCCCACATTGTCCCACACAAACAATACTTCTGTCCCTCAAATGAACAGTTTGGATCTGGTCACCCTAGTGACGATATATTAATATTGTTTCACACCACCATTGTATGATGAAGTATTATATTACTGGGCTTAACTGTGTGCTCACGCGCTATGATTGCACATTATGAATGTTTACAAGACATGATACTGTAGTAGCACAGGGGTCAAAGTTACGTTCGTCCATTTCCCCCCACATTTTATTACCATACTCTGTCACGCAACTAGAGAATAATCAACTTCTTAAGATCCTTCAGTGCTGTGATCTTTACACATTCCTCTCCTTTCTGTGCATCTTGTGTCACGATGCATTTGTGTGCTTGAGTGGCATTTACTCTTTTGCTCTATTTCCCTTTCCGTGCAACTCTGATACACTCACTCAGTTACACACTCACTCACTTACTCACTCAACAGTGGTGGAAAAAGTAAAAAGAAAAAAACGTAGAAGTATCAATACTGCAATACAGAAATAAATACTCCGTCACAAGTACATTTCTGGAAAATGTACTTAAAGTACCAAAAGTAGAAAGTACTCATGCAGAATGTCCCATTTCACATGTGTAGAATGTATACAAATATTTTGAAAATAGCAGATCTAAAAGCTGACAAAGCGTTGCATCGTGACACATTGTGAGCTTGTACATCGGCTATTCTCAGATGGCCTAAATGTACAGTATATAGGGCTGAAGTGGGTAATGTATGTTTTGTAATAATAATCTAAATCTAGTAAATAACGTTTTCAAATCATTGTAGTGGAGTAAAAGTACAGTATTTGTCTCTGAGATGTAGTGGAGCAGAAGTAGAACTATTGAAAATTGGAAATACTCCAGTAAAGTACAAAATCCAAACGTGCACAGTACTAGAGTCAATGTACTTAGTTTCTTTTCACCACACTCACTCACTCACTCACTCACTCACTCACTCACTCACTCACTCACTCACTCGCTCACTCGCTCACTCGTTGACTCCCGCACTCACCTTGAAACCGGGGCCACTCGATCTCTCCGAGGCACAGTGAAATTTACAGCGCCGCCCTTGACCGTGTCAGAGGCCCCCGCATCCACCTTCACTCACGGTGGAGACAGATTGCCCTGGCAGGTGGGGCTCCCTCCACCCTCACCCGCTCCCTGCTTTATTTGTACATAAAACCAAATGAAACAGCTGAATGATGGGACTCTTTTACTGCTAATCATATATCCCTCGATCCCAATTAAAACCTTGTTCGCATAAACAGCCTGCACAAACGCATCCCCCTCACCCCCCCCATTGGGCCAGTTTTTTTGTGTGTTAATGCGCGAGCTCGCGTGCACGTCCGGAGCTCGTTCAGAGGTGTAAAGTAACTAAGTACTTTTACTCAAGTACTGCACTTAAGTACACTTTTGAGTTATTTGTAATTTACTTGAGTATTTCCAATTTCCAATACTTTTACTTCTACTCTACACTACTCGGATCCAAATATTGTACTTTTACTCCACTACAATTATTTGAAAACTTTTGTTACTAGTTACTCTGCAGATATAAATTATAATATTATAAAACATGAACCACTTTAGCCCTATTTCATACCTAGGCTGTTTGAAAATAGCAGATCTACAAGCTCACAACGCTTTGCGACGCGTTGTGAGCTTGTAGATCTGCTATTTTCAAACATTTTGTACTTTGGTACTTGAAATACATTTTGATGCCAACACTTTCATACTTTTACTCAAGTACATTTTGAATTCCAGACTTTTACTTGTAACAGAGTACATCCACATTGCGGTATTGATACTTTTACTTAAGTAGCCTACAAAATGTGAGTACCTTTTCCACCACTGCTTTTGTGTGTCAACGCGCGAGCTCGCGCGTCCGGATCCCTTTAGCTTGAGTATGTGTGTCGCTGGTCATACCGCGTGCACGTGCGTGCACCTGTGTCTGTGCATGCACATGCACGTGCCCGAATGCCTGCTCGTGTCTCTTGCCGTCAGCAAATTCTCCACAGAGATAACCTTGAAGGAGAGAGTGGCTGTGTGTGCTTAGCTGTGATACTGAATGCCAAGCTGCAGAGAGAGGGCTTGTGTGTGTGTGTGCGCGCGTGGCTGGAAGTTCTCTCTGAGAGGCCCGTCAGACACTTTCTCTCTGAAACTTAATCCCAGAGTTGTAATCACGACAGAGGGAAGTAATCCCTGGTGCAGCTGCAGCCGAGGAAACTGTTGGGCCAGGTTCGGTCCGGGTCAATTTGCCACAATGTCAAATACCTGTTCCCTTTCGTAGAACAGGCTGCATGCGCGCTTCTGATAGCATTGTTGTTTGGTGGAAACCTTGTTGCGACCGTCAGGTCACAGTTGCTATCAAAACCTCCACCGCCTGTCAGTCAGTCTGTCAGTCACGTCACACGTCACACTTATATCTCCGCCACCCTTGCCCCGATCCATGCCAAACTTTGTACACACACTCCTTAGCTGCCAAACCACAACCCCATTTCTCACATGGCCCTCTTCTAGCACCACCATGAGGCCCATTCTTTCAAGACACATTTTTGGACACTGCTCCTATAGATTTTTCCCTAAAATCACGCAAACCGGTACACAGTATCTCTACAGTCATGTCATCAAAATGCATCTGTCCCATCTAGCGCCACCATCTGGCCGATCTTTGAAAAACACATTTTTGGACACTGCTCCTACAGATTTTGCCCTAAAATCACGCAAAGTGGTACACAGTATCTCTACAGTCATGTCATCAACATGGATCTGTCCCATTTCCCATATTCCCTCCTGATTGGCTACCATTGCCTTCCAAAGTTTGTGTATGCGACCTGACGGTCGCTTATCTCCCGATTTAGGGTATGTCCAAAACCGTTTGTTGTGTATTTATCATTTTAAAAAATGATTTTAGTGCGAGGCGTTGTGTGCTTGTAGATCTGCTATTTTCACTATAGTCTTGTATGATGAAGCAGGGCTTTACATTTGAAACTTGGAGATATGAGGTTTCTGCCCGACAGTGACAATATGCTCGCTGCGCAGGCAGGTGGCGCGTGAAGTTGGCATGATGATGATATGATAACCCCATAGTTCTCGGGTCAAGCTCGCTTTCTACAGCACAGTCAAATCCACATGTTCGTTTTTACCGAAATACAACCAAGTTATTTGGTTACATTTGTACACTCTTAGCATTACAAATGGATACATTAGCCGAGAATCTTACTGTTTAGAATTGTTGCTAGAAACGCTCTTTAAATGCCCGCCCGCCTTGCAGATTTTCCAATTATTACCTTTTTCACTTATCTGTTGACACCAGACACGGCGGAATATGCAAACGGAAACGCGCCAGCGTATGTGCAAGAGGCCACAAAAGTGCAAAACTGAACCGAGGATTTGATTTTGTGGATTATGTGAAAGTACAATTTGTGAGCCGGTGACATACAGTATATGTGTGCCCCCCCCCCCCCCCACCCGCATGTTTAATTAGCTTTTCCCGTTTAAGCAGGCAAATGTATTCTTCCCAACCCACCCAGTACTAATGAGGTTAACTTGCATGTCTTTCCTTTTATTCCTCTCTCTCTCTCTCTCTCTCTCTCTCTCTCTCTCTCTCTCTCTCTCTCTCTCTCTCTCTCTCTCTCCCCCTCTCTTTTCTTTATCCCACCCTCCACCTCAATCCCACGCCTGGCTTTCACTTTGTCATTTAGCCCAAGTTAATGGACTCCTGCACATTCAGCTTGGATGTTGTGAAGTAAACAGCGGCTCATGAAATATTCACCACGCTCCTGTGTGTGTGTGTGTGTGTGCGCGTGTGTGTGTGTGTGTGTGTGTGTGTGTGCGTGCGCGCGCGTGTGTGTGTGTGTGTGTGTGTGTGTGTGTGTGTGCGCGCGCGCGTGCCGCGTGCGTGCGTGCGTGCCAGCCATGCTTGGTGACTCCCACTCACTCACTCATACACATACAAGGATGCAGGCACGCATATAAACTGCCGAGACAACCTAAAAAAAGTGGTTCCCCATCTTGGCGCCGTGCCACGATTGAAGTGAAATGGAGCATTGGGAGGGAGGGAGGGGGGAGGGGCGGCTCTGTGCTGCTGCGTATATGAGTCAGATGTTTGCTGATATTAGCCGCTCATACTGGAAGGGTTCGGTCGAAGCGTTGGCGTCATCCACTTTGTCTTGGCCCATCTGTGGCTCATGCTATTTAATTGCTAGATAATTGGGCCCACTAGCCAATCGCACATGACAGATCTACAAGCTCATTATGAGCTTGTAGAACTGCTACCTTTAAAAAATCATGAACATTTGTGCAAGTCTTTGGATGCATATCTTTGAAAGCAAACCTTTTTTTTTTACTCAAATCTGTGCTCTGGGCGTCCCTGGAACAACATTATTTTGAGATGGGGTCGGTGGCCAAATACATAACATTTTGGGGGTCCTTGACGTGGAAAGGTTTGAGAACCACTGATGTAGCAAAAAATTTCAGAAAACTGTATTAGAATACACAAGTCGAATGGGGGTCCTCGGGTCTAAATGGGTTAAGGCAGTGTTTCTTAAAGTGGATTCCAGGGACTCTGTGGGTTCCTTTAGGGGGGTGTAAATGGACCCTGCAAGCCAAATGACGTCATGATAACGTCCTCCGGTGACGTTCAGAACTAGGCCAGATCACAGCCCATACTGGGATGATCTTGACGTCATTACCAGGACATCATATGGACCTTTTTGTTTGACAGGATTATTGTTATTGTTTGTAATGTTAGTTGAAATATGATCATGTAAGGTTGTATTCTGGGACATATCTGACTAGTTATGATATTTATCTGGCCTCGATCGGACCCTCTCTGATTAATCCAGGACGTCCGTTTTCCTGGGCAGGATTTATGTTGGTTGGAATCAGGTGATATTCTAGGCCAGATCCGACTAGTCATGGTTTGACTTGATCTGGCCCCAATCGAGACATCACTGATTGACTGACCGTGCTTGCTGGGGACCCATACAAGACTGTAACTCTGACAGTGTGTACAAATGGAACCAAATGGATTCCATTTGGTTCCATTTGGTTCCATTTGTACACTGTCAGTGTTAATGGGAGACCTTGAAATGTAAAAGGTTGAGAAACACTGGTTTAAGGAAACAGCAGTGCATCTCGTGGAGCTCTTCAGTGGTCAGCAGTGGAAGGATGTGGTTGTAAATGGGTGGAACTCGTGCGGGGGTGCCTGGTGGCTCAGGCAGCCTCTGACTCACCGTGTTTGAATCCCGCTCAGTCTCGCGTGTCTCCCTTCTCCTTCCTGACCTGCTTTTCCTGTCGTTCTATAAACAGACTGCCAAAAAAAAGAGAAATCATTAAAAAAGATTATAAAAAATGTGCTTGAGGCTTACAATGCATGGTTGTGTATAGTATACAGCAGTGTTTCTCAACCACTGTGCCTGGGGACCTTTGGTGTGCCCCTGAGAAGGGTCAAGTGTGCCCCTTGAAACTGCTTGAAAGCCAGTATTGTATTTATCATTTTACAAGCACACAACGCCTCGCACCGCGAGGCGTTGTGTGCTTGTAGATCTGCTGTTTTCACTACTGTTGTGCGACAGACTTGTATGATGAAGCAGGGCTTATACTTTGCGAAGAAACTTACACATTTGAAACTTGGAAATACAAGGTTTCTTCCCGACAGTGACGATATTTACACACCGGTATTATGTTGGTGTGCCCATGGATTCTTGGGACATGAAAAGTGTGCCCATGCAGAAAAAAGGTTGAGAAACACTGGTATACACTACACACAGCATTCATAACCCACCGCAAATCGTTTAGAAGGACGTTGTGTCGCTGTGTAGGTGCCCTCACCACCTCGCTCAATACCCTGATGTTGAAATAAACTAGGCCGATCGGCTGATCGTCATCTGATGCAAAAACCTGAAATTTTATTTGTGTCATTTTGACAGCATCAGGGGACGAATGTCACATTTAACTGTAACCCACTTTCCTGGTTTTATTTGGCATGTTGTGGTTTGCACAGTTACTGCACCAGTTGCTGCCATACAGTACATATCACACACAGCCCCCAACCACCACCCCATAATAATTATACTGTCTCCTTGCTTCACCCCGTTGGCACTGCCCCTGGGCCCTGGCCCCTGCCAGCAGCATGCACTGATACAGGGGGTGGCATAGCTCAGGGGTAGAGAAACCGTTATTAGAGCACGAAGGGTTCCCGAAGGGTTCCCAGTTCGAATCCGGGCTCCCCCTGAGTTAATGTCGAAGAGTCATTGAGTAAGACTTGGTGCCTTGCATGGTTTCCTCCGCCACCGGTGTATGAATGTGTGCGTGAATGGGTGAATGTAATGCACAATCTATGTAAAGCGCTTTGGATAAAAGCGCTATATAAATGCACCATTTAACATTTTACAGGCCACATCAGAGAGTCGGGACTCAGGACCCATTTTTGTCATGAAATTGACATGAATCCAACATACACAGATAGAATTGTGCTGTCAAACGATTAAACTATATGGAATCTAATCTATGAACAGGTTGTGGGGGTCCCTGCTTCATCTCTCTCTCTGCTAAGGTGTCCTTGGCCTGAAAAAGACCCCTGCTTTAGGATTTAGGAGCTAAAAAGTTTGGGAACCGCTGGCCATAGACAACGTTTCCACATCCACAGAGGTCTTTCTGGGCCCCGGCCGTCACGCCATGCATAATTCAGCGGTGAAGCTCATAGCCTCCGCTTATTGCCTGCAGACCGGAGCCTGCTGATAGATGACCTCTGCTGCTGGCACACACACTGTGTCCACCGCCGGCACGGTTAAAAGCAGGTCATCCCCGTTGACCCTCCTCCCCCATGGCTCCCTGCATGTTGCAGCAGCATAGGGGCAGTTAACTCATTTAGTGCCACCCCTTTCACCACTAGAGGGCGCCCAGTGGCCATAGAAAATCCCATAGAGATATGCTGGTATATGCAGAAGCCCTGCAGCCATGACTTGCCTGAACACTTTCCTTTGTGCATGTACAGGAAGAGGATGAAGTTAGCTTGAAGTTAGCTATTGGCTACCAAGCATTTTAGAAGCCTTATTTTCGTCAACTTAGCCATGATTAAACCTTGCACACCTCATGCATGGGAAAAAAACAGAGAAGAATGAGCTCTAAAAAATCCAATGCAATCCTGGATTGCATTGGAGTGGATTTGTGCAGTTTGTTCACAGCTTTCAAACAAAAAAATCCGATTGGAAATCCGTTCAGGCATTCTTGAGATAATCGCCATTATGTTTTACATGTTATGTAAACAAACATGGCTGCCCTGTATGTTAGATGGGGTTGTATGGGGGTGGAACATGCAAAATCGCGATTGAAATCATGTTCACTAGATTTGATGGGGTCCAAAAAAAAAAAATTCAATTTTTTTTTTTTTTTTTTTTTTTTTTCTTTTTTTTATATCCCGAACTAGTTCGGGATAGGCACTCTGGGATGCGATAATATATCCCGAACTAATTCGGGATAGGCACTCAATGAGTTAAGACTAGACACTAGACAGCAGTGACGCTTCACTAGACTCTAGAGTTGTTCCAGTACCGATGCCAGTGTCGGAAAAAGCTGCAGATTCTGCCTAAAATGAGTGTGAATATCTATTCTGTGTCATTCCCAAGGACCCCTTGCGTGTATCAGAATCGGTATCGGAAAGGGGAAAAAAATCACACCCCGTGTGAAGTGAGCGGTGCTATGTCTGAGTTAATTGTGGGCTCGCCGAAGGCGAGAACACTATGTTATCCTCATTATTGCCAGACCCATGAAATGGGTAGGTTTTCTATATAAAGGGTATATATGATGATGACATGCCTACAAAAGGATGATGACAGACAGGGGGTCTGGCACAACCAGGTTGACCTGGTCTAGTTTATAGAGTGAGTTCCGCCGCATATTTCTGCCGCAGACATTTGGCATTTTCCGCCGCAGACAGTACAAAGGCAGGGCCCTTAGCCAATGAGGTGTAATTGAGGTGTGGAAAATCTGGGAGTGGTGTTAGCTGGGGTATTGGTTGAGCTTCACATGACATTTAACACGTCACCTTTGGGGGGAAATATATCAAGAGTTCTGCCGTATATCTTTGCCACATATTCCTAATATGTCGATATGATATGATGATACAATGACATCAAACAAGAGTTTAAAATAAGTACTGTTTCTTGTTTTTTACAAGCGAGCCCACACTGTTTCGTAGGAACAGTATCTCTGCTTTTTTTAAGCGTCCCGCGAAGCTGTGAACCTGAGCGTACATATGGACAAAGCCTGATGTTGGAGCTTTTTGCTCCTTCCAGGAGCATCGCTCCAAAATGGTATCGGTATTCGGTACATCTTACCCTGCACTTTTCCAGCCAGTGTCAGCCAGCCTCGTGAGTCGTGACCACTGGGCCCGATCCAGCTGGCCTCTCGGCCACTGCAACAAGCGGTGCGAAGGTCGTCGTTGGACGGGGGGCGGTGCTGGGTGGGCACTTGGGGACGTGGTACGCACTATAGTAGGCAAACATTGCAGATAAGCCATTTTCCCTTATGAACAGGCCCAGCACTCTTTAGTCCCTCGAGTCATACGAGTGCAAATTCGAAACGGTAGCCGTCGCATATTTCATTTAGCTCTGAGTGGCTGAGTCTTCGCTTTCACTCAGGTTTCCACTTTACCGAGGGGTCTGAGTGGGGGCTGGGTGGGCAGGCTGCGAGAAGAGAGTATGGGGAGAAAAGACACATTATTATAGCCAACTTCTCTGAAACATTCACTGTCAGCAAGTCTGTGGCACGGTCCAACTTCAAAATGATTCTGCCCCAGCAGGGTCTTTTATCTATCTATTTAAATGACATTATAATTTTCCATTAATTATATAGCCCTATTCATTGCCAGTCAAGATCTCGAGTCAGTGAGGGTTGGTGTCAGCCCCGAGAAAATGCAATAATCTTATAGATTGCCTGCTCAGTCTGGCGGCTACATCTGTAGAGGAGAGTATGATCATTTGAGCTGTTCATCAGTGGAAGAAATTGCGGTACAGTCAGTGTCATTTTCTCTGCGGTCATGGCGCAGGCCTCATTTCTCCAGAAGCTGAGGAACAACACAGTCGGTAACCATCACCTCGGCATCAATCACGAACGTCCACTCTGGATCCTATCTAAGGCTTCACTCTTTGCCACTTCAGCCTGAGCTCACAGGGATTGAAATGCACTTATAGTAGTTCTTCTGCTAATGACATATACTGAGCTAGATAAACCCTAATAGAAGTGTTGTAGCAGTGTAGCAGCTAGCGGTTAATTGTATTTTGCATTGTAGGTATGAGTATAGATTCCAGTGAGACTCCCTAATCAGGAGATAAGCGACCGTCAGGTCGCAATCGCATTACACAAACTTTAGAAGGCAATCGCAGCCAATCAGGAGGGAATATGGGAAATGGGACAGATCCATGTTGATGACATGACTTTAGAGATACTGTGTACCTCTTTGCGTGATTTTAGGGCAACATCTGTAGGAGCAGTGGCCAAAAATGGGGTTTGCAAAAATCGGCCTCATGGTGGCGCTAGAAGAGGGCCATGTGAGAAAGCAGGGCTGGAGGTTGTGGTTTGGCAGCCAAGGAGTGTGTGTGTGTGTGCAAAGTTTGGCATGGATAGGGGGCGGGGCAATGGTGGCGGAGATAAGAGTAGAGCCAAAGTGTGACGTGACATGACGTGACAGACGGACTATTTGATACTGCTTATCGACTCATATTGATACACAGCAGTTCTTCATTATTACTGTGGTGAGGTGGGCCTCACCTGCTGCGTGAATCATCCCAACAACACTAGTGCCTATAAGCACTAAGCTTCATAAGTTAATACGCCAGTGAGTTCAGCTAATAGGCTAACAGCTAAACTAGCAATGGATCCATCTAAGCTGCTACTCGCTGTGCTCTAATTACCATCCTTATTTACTGAGCCGGGTTAGGTTAGGTTGGATGATTATTGTCCTTATCTTGGTGCACCAACATCTTGTGGGATGTATCACCTGCCTAGGATATGAAAACTACCATTATTACCCAGACCTCCTCAATAGCTACAGTCACTGAGCTGAGAGCTATCATGATGTGTCATTATGGGTGCATTCGGAAAATATGCACTGAGAGTGAGTGCACACCGGATTGCTCTCTGGTTTACAACTCCTTACAAAGTGGTGTTGAAGAAGAAATATCCACTTCTTTTATTTGAAAGAATCACTCAAAGAATCTTGAAGAAGGTCTGTTTTCCATTCCTGTGGCGGTAATAGCAGAGGATTTACAAACGCACTCAGGTTGCCTTTTCTTTCTTTTTTTGCCTATTTCAGTTCCCAAAATGAAATGTCAAAGTCAAATCGCCAGTCGGGCAGAAACCTTGTATCTCCAAGTTTCAAATGTGTAAGTTTCTTCGTAAATTAAAGCCCTGCTTCATCATACAAGACAGTCGCACAAGACTAGTGAAAATAACTGATCTACAAGTATTGTACTTGTTTCTTCTACAAGCCTTACTTTATGTTTCTTCATAAAGTAAAGCCCTGCTTCATCATACAAGACACTCACACAAGACTAGTGAAAATAGCTGATCTACAAGCACACAACGTGGTGTGCTTGTAGAGTAGCTATTTGCACTGTTTTAAATCTTTTTTAAATGAATACAAAACGGACGGTTTCGTACAAACAAGGTTTCCACCCGACAACAACGCAATACAACCTATAGATTACCAGAGTGGCATACGTGATGCACAATAGGTCAGAGACGCAGATGAGCATGATTAAAAGGGTTCATTGATGCCTTGATTCTCTCTCTCTCTCCTCCCTTCCCCTGACTATTGGGCTGTTTTCAGAGCCCAATACAACTGAGAGGCAGCAGAACATCACTGACCACAGCACCTGGGTACTCAGCCAAGCGGGGCCGGATCTCCCCATAGGCAAGGGGGGGCATTGCCCCCCTAAATGCCCTGTCTGCCCCACCAAACAAGATGGCATGAAAAAATAAAAAATAAATATATATATATATTCTTTTTTTCTTTTTAATATTATGCTACAGCTGTCGCACCACCAAAACCAACACCATTTCATTATATATACATTTTAAAAACTCCGATCGCCAATGCCATCTCTCTCCCTCTCTGCACCTCAAAATAAGTAAAACAAATAATAATGTTCCAGGCCAGCAGCTCCGCCCCCGATATGCGTTGAATGCGTAGGAGGGAACAGCAGTCAGTCTCGTCTCGACAGACAAGTACACGCACCACTTCTGGTTGCCAACTAACTTCAGTTTTGTCCAGCGCATTAAGGAACTAATCGAGAGAAGGAACAGTTTGTTTTTTAGTTGTGCTCGCAGCTTGTTTCACTTTAACTTCTGTTCTCTTTCTCTGGCTCTTTCGGTCAATATGCGTCGATTTCTGGTTTCTAAACCTCGCGACGCGAGTAGCACTGCTGCTACGGCTCCAGTCAGTCCAGAGGCAGGCTCCGAGCCGTCGTTGACTCGGGGTACAGCTGCTCCTCAACCCAACCCAAACCCTAACCCCCAATTGAGTTCCACAAGCACGGCAACGCAAGCTGAAACTCAGAAAGCGTCGCCGTTCGCAACGCAGCAGCGGCCGCCGATAACAGCACACAGCCACAGGGAGCGGGAGGTAGAGCTGCTGCTCCTCGACCCGACCCAAACCCTAACCCCCAATTGAGTTCCACAAGCACGGCAACACATCGCCGTTCGCAACGCAGCAGCGGCCGGCGATAGCAGCACGCAGGGAGGTAGACCTGCTGCTCCTGGACCCGACCCATTGAGTTCCACAACCACCGCAACACAGCCTGAAAGCTTCGCCGTACACGAAGCAGCAGTGGCCGCTGCTAACAGCACTGGCTTAATAAGCACAACAGCACCATCACAGCCCGCTAATCTTGTGTTTCCAAAACGTCATTTTGGCAAGACGGCACGCGCATTCAGCCCGGGCTGGTACCGTGGAAGACCATGGCTGGAATATTCAGTGAAGCTAGATGCGTGCTTTTGTTTTCCTTGTCGCAAATTTGGAGGAAATAATGACAGGGATTTGGTTTTCACCAAACAAGGGTTTAATAATTGGAAAACTGCATTGGAGAAAGACAAGGGATTCACAAAACACGAATCTAGTACACCAATGACACACCATGCTGTGTACAGTACAAGTCACAGAACTTAAGAAATAAAATACACAAAAAAGTAAAAAAAAAGTAAAAGAAAAACACAAAAAAAACAACAAAAGGTTAAAGAAATGATAAATAATGTGATAGACAAAAGACAGACATGTTACTGGTGTGATAGCTATATAAACTGATGTGATTGACAAAGATGAATGCAAATGATACTATAAACTGATATAGATATAGATTGATACACTGATATGACACTAGATAGATAGATAGATAGATAGACTGATATGACACTAGACAGACAGACAGACAGACAGACAGACAGACAGACAGACAGACAGACTGTTTGTTAGTTAGTTAGTTAGTTAGTTAGTTAGTTAGTTAGGTAGTTAGTTTAGTTAGTTAGTTAACCTCCCCTGTGTTGCTAACTTGCCGTGGTGGGGAGGCTTGTGTGCCTCTTTGACCCTGGGGGCTATAACAGCAGGGGTCAGACCCCTGGCAGGTTCAACCAAGCTGGGAAGGTTTCAGGGTAGAGGACAGACAAAAGGCAACACGTGTATTGTGTTATAGGTATAAGTGTGCCAAAATGCATAGGTTTTTATGCATTTCTGGCGTTATGACCCCCTAAAAAGGTTGCCCCCCTGGCATTTCCTCTCGCCCCACCTACTACTAGAGCTTACATCCGGCCCTGCAAGCCAAGAACACATGAAAGAAATAATTAACATTTCTCTACCAAGCAAACTGGACAAGCGCACAAGCCCAATTACAAGCCAAGCATCCAGACTGCACAGCAACAGGCTACTCCGTGCCTCGGGGGCTTGTACTTGATGACGTGCACGGCGTGCATCAAATATAAGTAGCACTCCTCACATACAGCCCTGTTTAATGAGGATGAATCATGCTCGCTTTCATGCGGAAAAGAAAACAGAAAACAGAAATGGACACAAATACATCAAAGATTTCAGATACTTAATACAAAATACTGGTGTAAGATAGGGGTGGGCGATATGGTGATATTTATCGTTGAGGCGATACAATGTCTCCATGATATGCCTTTTTCAGAGGTATCGTATATCGTGATACAATTGAGGGAGCCTTGTAAGAAATCATGTTTGATCGTTAATACAGAGATTCATTGCAGAATTCAATTTGAACCTGCAGTTTCATTTGTATTCTGTCAGAGTTACATACTTGTAAAGTTCAAATTAGACGTGATACAGCTTGGGAAACTATCATGATATTGCATTTTTCCATATCGCCCACCCCTATAGTGTAAGAAAACGTATTCAATTAAAATACAAAAGAGTTTTTAATTTGAAAGTACAAAAATACATTTTAGGCGACATGTTAGGGTATTTGCAGGTGCCCTTTTCAGGAGCAACTCAATAACTGCAACAGCAGAGCTAGCTAGCACTCGTTCATCTTCGCATTTATGTTGGCATTTGCTTCGGAATATCATAACTGGCAGCAGGTGCCCCCCCGCCCCTCACCCCCTTCCAAACGGCTTCATATTTATCAGTTTTAGTCTACTGAACACAATCCTCATTACGGCTATGGCGACTCCTCAAACACAATGACAAGGGTTTCTCTCAGTCTGCCTTTTAGTAAGCTCCCAGTCGCGCATTAGCTGGCACAGCACTACCCGCTCGCAGCGCTTATTTTCCATAATAAAACACAGCTCAGCATATCCCCCGTCCTGCATACAGAAAGAGGAAGCTACCCTGGTGTCAGCTTGGGTTATGCTCACAACAGCGGCACCGGCGAGGGAGCCGCGAGCTCTGCTTTGAGCATGTATGCGCGGCGCTCAATACCAAATAGCCGTTCAATTGGAAATGGCTAACTTCTCTTTGTCTCCGTGACCCCATCTGATGTATTCTGGGCAGCTGCGCGAGTTGAAGCACGAAGCCCTCTCTCGGTGGTATTAAGAGTTGAGTGCGGCACCATTTATGTCCTACATACCATCTGCGTTGTCGTGGTCTACATGGCGAGCTACAGTGCGGTTAACCTACTTCTTGCTGCGCTGCCATTCAAGGCCTCCGGAGGACCGCGTGCCTTGCACGACATTCCTGCAAGAAACCTAGATCCACGAGGACGCAGCCCCCCTACCAACCCATGCACGTAAAAAGCACAAGTTACACTGTACAATTATGTAACTCGGAGAGCGTGAACATACTACATTAACCCGTAGCTGTCCATTTGTACACTTAACTTGTTATTTTACAGTATACAGTATGTGGAATTATGCCAGTGCTTCATGACACACAGACACACGCACGCGCACACACACACACACACACACACACACACACACACACACACACACACACACACACACACACACACACACACACACACACACACACAAAATGAGATGACAACAACACATGTGCTGACTTAACGCAGACAGACACACGCGTGCACATGCTGTAAACCAGTGGTTCTCAAAGTGGATTCCGGGGACTTTGTGGGTTCCTTTAGGTGGGTCTAAATTGACCCATACAAGTCTGTAAAGGGCTTTGCGCACAGATGCGTTTTTTTTCCCTACGGAAAAAACGGACAATTTCATTTTTGTAAAGAAAACAATGATTCTCTATGACCTCATGCACACCGGCTCCGAATTTGCCATGCGGCAGGTGGCCGCGGCTGTGCGTTTTTTTCCCCAGTTCGATTTGTGCGTCTTGTAAAAACTCATTGACTCCGTTTATGACTCCTTTTCGGATCCGCAGTGTGGATTCCGCACAGCCTTGCACACCAAATCCAATGCGTTTTAATCATGCAGCAAACGGATAGAAACGCAACGGTCCTGTGTGCAAAGGGCTTAACTCTGACAGTGTACAAATGGAACCAAATGAACGGGTTCATTTGGTTCCCTTTGCACACTGTCAGAGTTAAGGGGAGACCTTGACATTTGAAGTTTGAGAACCACTGCTGTAAACGGATATACACAGACAGACACATACGCACACCTGCCATCCTTGATCCGTCAGACCAAGGTTGGCTAATAAAGCCGGCACGCGCCGTCCGCTCCTGTCTACTCCCCCGCTGCTCGTTGCCTCCGGTGGATGAAGGAGGAAGTGATGATCAAGGGATTTGGTTAGCCCACCTACCCTGGCCCCCCTCCCGGCTTCCAATGAGCTCAGCCAAATCACCTTGACAATGTCACATTTGGGGAACATGCTCAATGACAACACCTCCCCCCCCCCAATCCCAAATGGGAGGGTTTGCTTTGCTGTCATTGAGCTAACCCGCTAGATGTTGATAACATCTGGCATTATAGTAAGAAATTATTCCTGCCCTTGAAATACATGTGAACGTAGTTTAACTCCTTGAACACCAACTACTGTAGGGGTGGGCGATATTGTGATAATTATCGTTTGTGACAATACAATGTCTCCACGATATGCCTTTTCAGAGGTATCGTATATATCGTGACACAATTGAGGGAGCCTTGTAAAAAATCCTGTTTAATCGTTAATACAGAGATTCATTACAGAATTCAATTTAAACCTGCATTTTGGTTGAAATCAGTAGTTCTCAAACTTTAAAATGTCAAGGTCTCCACTTAACTCTGACAGTATACAAATGAAACCAAATGGACCCGTAAGGGTGCATTTGGTTTCATTTGTACAGCGTTACATACTTGTAAAGTTCAATTTAGACCTCCCAAAAGGAACCCAGAGAGTCTAGTTTTTGTCAAGTAACTCTAAAAATAACCATAAAAAACAACGTGAAAAAGAATTGTGATAAAATCGTGTATCGTGATACAGCTTGGGAAAATATTGTGATATTGTATTTTTCCATATCGCCCACCCCTAACACCAACTGTTACTTATGTATGTTGTCCTGTCATTGGTCAGGGCCGGTGAATGTACTGGGCCTGCCCTGCCTATTACATGATGCATTGTCACATCTGATATCATGCTGGGATATAATGCCCTGTCATTTCATTGTTGGCGAGAGAACCTTTTGCCATCCAGGAGAATAACTATCCGACTGCCTTGCTGTAACCTTGTACCATTTTCTCTCTTGAATTGAATGAATCATTATTATTAGTGTTATCACCCGCTGTGTCCAAGTCTTATTATATTTTTGTCATTAACTACTTTTTGACTTTTCATCGGGTTCCATACTCGACAACATCTTTCTGGTGTCTCTGGGTTGACTCTATTTCCAAGGTAGAGATTTAAACCCATCAATATACCTTATGATTCTACTGAGTTTTATTCCAATATATGTTGTACTGTGTTACAGCATTATTAGTGGACCCTTAATGGCAACATTAGATTTGTGTTTAAGAAGGTATTCGATCAATCAAAAAATAAAGGAAAGGATGCAGTGCTGTGGTGTGGTGTGGTCGGGGAATAACCGATGATAGATTTGTTGAACATGCCCCCCGTGAGTTAGTATCCCTGCGTATGTGTTTTCATTGATTCTTGGAAAAAGGAGGAACAAGGGGAATACATTTGGCAGTTATTGATGTACGCGAGCACAGGCGCAAGATTCATGTTCATGTCCACAAGTTTGTATATGAGCGTGCCTGTACAGTCTGAGAGAGACTTAGCCGGAGGAAAAGTTTGATGGAATTATGTGTGTGTGTTTCTGAGAGCATGAGTGTGCATTAGAACAGTGGTTCTCAACCTTTTCAGGCCGCGACCCCCAGAATATTATGAATATTATAATATATTTGAACTGGGGACGCCCCAACCCTGACGAGCACTAAGAGTTGAGGCATTACATTTTGGATTACACGGTTCTATTGTGAAAATAGACGATCTACATGCTCACAACGCCTCGCAACGCGAGGCGTTGTGAGCATGTAGATCGGCTATTTTCACAATTTCTGGCTCTAATATTTGACAATTTGGCCAATGTTTAATTAGCCATTATAGAGGTATTTAAAAGTCCTTAAATTGTCACTTTAGAAATGTGCAGATATCCTCTATAGTATAGAGGTTACTGCACATAATGTGCAAAAATGCTTTCTCTCTCAACAGCAAACAAGCCAACATAAAGTTTAAGTGTATAGAGTCTTTACACTTAAACGTTATGTTGGCTTGTTTACCGTTGAGAGAGAAAGCAGTGTTGCACATTAAGTTCCCTCATCTGGGGACACCCCCGGGGGTCCCGACCCACAGGTTGAGAACCACTGCATTAGAAAGTGAGGAAACATGGAAGTGGAATCCTCCCTCCCAGTCCTTTGTGCTTCTCAGGTGTCTGTGCGTGCGTGTGCGTGCGCGTGCTGTGTTCCTCCTCGTGAGGCATGTCTGACACTGCACTCTGCGCAGCTCTGCAGGAAGAGGATTTATCCGTGTTGTCAACTTCGCTATCTGGCTACATGTTGTTTTTTTGGGTTTGTTTGCTTCCCTTTGGCTGACTGGCAAACTCGCTGATTTGTGATACCACCGAAATGTCCTTCTTCTCTATGTGAAGGACTGACTCCTGATACCTGTCTTTTCGCTGTCTTGTCTTTTTTTACAGAAGCTACAACTCAAGTAGAAGAAAGCAACGGGCCTGACGGGAAGTGACTGACGGGGCAACCGGCACAGAGAGATGCGGCAAGATCGGCCAATAGGGAACTGAGACGCCAAGGGGGCGAGAGCGGCGGGGGAAACGTTCGGCACAACGCCTCGGAAGTGGAAAAGGCTACCAAGTCCAAAGAGCTCCAGCCAGGGCTGGGAGCGCGGCTCGTCAAAAAAAAAGAAGCACATCACACCGATGTCTTAAGTATGCGGACAGGAAGTTACTCTACTACCGCACCGAGGTTTACCTGAGAAACACCCGTCACCCCATCCCATCCCCCACACCTCCCACACAGGCACGCACACACATCAGCTTCTCATCTACGAGTCACTCACCAGGAACCGAGCATGCCAATGCCAAGGTCGTTGCACACGCTGTCGCGCTCGTTGTGACGGAGGCTACGCGAGAGCGTGTGTGTGTGCGGTGCGCGCCTAGGGCAGGGAAGGCGGAGTCTGGGAGGTGAGGCGAGGTGGTGAGGTGAGGTGGGGGGGAGGGAGGGCGGGCGGGCGGAGCGTTCCTTCCCGGCCGAGGAGGCGGCGTCGTCGTCGAGCTGAGCCGTTCAGACGCTGAAGTATCATCATCATGCGGCCCTGGGCGGGCTCGTGGCGGTGGATTACCCTGGTGCTGCTGGCCTGGGGCACGCTGCTCTTCTACATCGGTGGGCACCTGGTGAGGGACAGCGAGCACCCCGAGCGCTCCAGCCGAGAGCTCTCCAAGATCCTGGCCAAGCTGGAGAGACTCAAGCAGCAGAATGAAGACCTGCGACGCATGGCCGAGTCCCTCAGGTAAAAAAAAATCACACTCGTGTGAACTGAGCGGTGGTGTGTGTGTGTGTGTGTGTGTGTGTGTGTGTGTGTGTGTGTGTGTGTGTGTGTGTGTGTGTGTGTGTGTGTGTGTGTGTGTGTGTGTGTGTGTGTGTGTGTGTGTGTGTGTGTGTGTGTGTGTGTGTGTGTGTGTGCAACAGCGCCCCTCCCTTAACATGTGTGGTCAGAAAAGGTTACTGCAGGAGTGCAGGCTACGGACACGGAGACAAACAGACAGACAAACAGACAAACAGACAGACAGACAGACCCACACACACGGCCACGTATAGGAGCGTTGTGACCACCGCTCAAAAACACACGCTGCAGAACAGAGGAGTTTGTGTGTGTGTGTGTTTGTTATGTGTGTGTGTGTTGTATGAAAGAGAGAGGAACGGGTCATGCTTTTATCTCTATATTGTGTGTGTGTGTGTGACACACACACACTGTGTGTGTGTGCGCGCGCCATATTCTTGTGTGGAACCAAATGCTTTAGATCCTGCTGTTGCTACTGTGCTATTCAATTCACTTTGAACTGGGCCTCTTGTCAACACAGGCAAACATACAAAACACACACACACACACACACACACACACACACACACACACACACACACACACACACACACACACACACACACACAGTACACACATACAGCGTGAAGACAGCTGGTCTCCCATTAAAAATCCCTTGCTTTCGTAATTATTCATCATTGGCTCGGAAACAAAGGTGGAATTCACGGGATTAAAAAAAAAAGAAATTGTTCGGTACAGCCAGGGTCCAGATGGGTCCCTGACGAACGACACCCTGCATGCTTGTGGCTTGGTGCCGGGTTCAGCCTGGTGTGTGTGTGTGTGTGTGTGTGTGTGTGTGTGTGTGTGTGTGTGTGTGTGTGTGTGTGTGTGTGTGTGTGTGTGCTCGGCCGCCGCCGTTGTTTACCGGGGGCGTCGCTGTAGTGCCGTTGCAGCAAGGCCTTCCCAAGTCCCGCTAAGCTTCAGCTAATTATCCGGTACGGCATGCCAAAAGCAGCCAACTGCCGTGTTGCGTTTTTAACCCGTTTAGACCTAGATTCTACATACTGTATACTGTCTTCTAAATCTGTTTTCTGTAAAAAAAAAAAAAAAAAACTTGTTCCTATATCAGTGGTGCTCGAGCTTTTTCATGTCAAGGACCCCTAGAATTATATGTGTTTGGTCGCGGACCCCCCATCTCAAAATATTTTGTTCCAGGGGACCCGGAGAAAGAAAGATTTGAGTTACAAATGTTCACTTTAAACAATATATATATTGTACGTTGTGTTTGGAGGGACTTGTTTTTGTGTGGCCATTGTGATTTATGTAGTAAGGCTGAGAGTGCTCTCGGCACAGGCATTTCATTGTATCTGTACTTGTATGGATATATGTGACCCTGAACCTGAACCTGATATATATTCAAAGATTTGCACACGTTTTCACAGCTTTTCAAAAATAGCAGATCTACAAGTTCGTAGTGCGGCACTCAGTGCAGCGCTATGAGCTTGTAGATCTGCTATTTTTGATCAGCCAAAGTATAAGATTATGGTTTGAGGTTCAAGTCTAAAGCGACACAAGATGCTTTCCCGTTCTGGTCGGGTTAAGCTTTGGAAAGCATCCACACTGTGAGGGATTGTGTGCGTGTGTGTGTGTAGTGTGCTACTAGGCTACTGTGTGTGTGCGCGTGCATGTGCGCGTGTGTGTGTGCGTGTGCGTGTGCGTGTGTGTGATGTAATGTAATGTGTGAGCTCTTTCAGAAACGAGGCCCAAGAGAGGCCTCCAGTCATGTCTCTTATCTGAGCATCAGAGCTCTAATAGCCACAAAGAGGCTGTTAGGGAGAGCTGTCCGTCATCCCCAGCCAAGGTCCTTAACCGTTCATCCCACCCCCCACTGCCGTACCCTCCTCTCCACTCCCCTCCTCCTCCTGTCCTCCGCCCATTCTCTGACTCCTCTCCTCCACCTCCTTCTCCGTTCCATTCTCTCCATCGCTGCTCCTCCACCAACCAAACTGCTGACAGAGTGGTGGATCAGGGCCAGACTTCACTCCATCCCAGGGACGTGCAGAGAATGCTAGAGAGGCAGGGGCTGACATTTCTCAAAAAGTGCCTTTTGGTGGAAATGTCAAAAATAGCAGACCTCCAAGCTCACAGCGCTTCGCAGAGCACCGGCTATTTTCGGTGCTCGATATACCACACTGAACTAAGCATAATAAAGTCAATACTAGAGATGTGGCGTAACGGCATGGATTTCTACACAGAAAGTGCAATTCTTTCAACATAAGATGCTGCATTCAAGTTCAGGAGATTTTGGACAAGGCAATCCTCTTGAACGCTGCCTTCAGGTATGGCGTCTGGAGAGGGCACTTTTTACGGATGGATAAAAGGGCAGGGGCTCAAGCCCCCTTTGATGTCTATGTGTGCACAACACGTGCATGCTCCATCCAGTGTAGTGGATCGTCCCGGGCTCGCCGATCGACATAAGGCAGTCGCTGTGTGCCTGCCTTGCCCCACTTTATGCCCATGCACAGTCCCCGAGACGATCCTTCAGATGTACACAGAGAGCATAATACTTCATAATATATACGCTCTTCTGGTTGAGTTGCAGCCTTCATGAACATTGCGTTGAATATTTTTGAATAATATTAGTATAAAATATGGCGGCCGCGGCAGGTTGGATGGTTTTATTTGACACATTATGCCCGCGCGTGTGGCTTTTATAGTACGAGTGACCTCAGTGTGAACTGAACCGTAACGATTGAATAGTTATCATCCGTAGGCCATCTCTTGTCCCTCGGATTCCATAAAGGAACCCCTGGAGGCAATAAGTCATGTCTCCATTGAGGTGGCCTAACATCCCGTTCCCTTTTTCTTTCCTGCTGTAGGCCAACCCGTCCGTCAATATTCATCCAATGTCAAATTGTCAAATGGATTCAATCAGTCAGTCAGTCAGTGCGTCGAGCCCACTGGTCTTCAGTTGGGTACGGCGAAGAGCACGTCGTCGGCTAGATTCAGGTCCAGATTTGGCGCCACGTATCCGGGCGGATCTGTGCGACAGACAGCAGGCCAGCCCCCCAATCATAGGGCACCGTTAATGAGAGGTGAGAGCCAGGATCGAACCCGAGCGGCCCCGCCCCGGTTCCGCCCCCTCTCTCTCTCTCCTCGCTCCTGTCAGTCACCCCCTCAGGGGGGGGCAAGGCACCGCACCGCACACTCCCCGCCTAGAGAGATGACACACACACACACACAATCCACCATGTGACAGCGGAAAGAGCGGGGGGGGGGGGGGGGGGGAGAAGGGTGAGAGTGACAGCCGGGCCTGAGCGATGAGGTGCCGATCGATCCCCAGCAGGCACGAGCCAGCGATGGATGGATGGAAGGGAGGCAAGGAAGGAGCGATGCAGTGGAGGAGGCGGGTGAGGAGGGACCGATGATGGATGGCTGAGAGGACTGCACCATGCCGAGAGTTGAGAGAGAGAGATTGGTGGGGGGGATGTTGGGGTGTTGTTGGGGGAGTTGGGGGTGGAAGATGAGGATGGTATGGCGCTGCGGAGAACGCCACGTGGCACAGGACCAGAACTCTTCCTCGGAGTCTGTAACTCTTCCTCGTCACGTCTGTAACTTCTTATACCAGCGCCTGAATAAAGCATGGGTCTTCAACAGGGGGTCCGGGACCCTTAGGGGGTCCTCAGAGTTACTACAGGGGGTCCTCCAAATCTTTGAGTGATAGAAACTTTTTTTTTCTCCTTTTTTACATTAACCACTTGAACCTTAGTGTCTATATTCTGAGAACTTGAGCCAAAAATAGCCGATCTACAAGCTCACAACGCCTCGCATGGCGAGGCGTTGTGAGCTTGTAGATCGGCTATTTTTTTTTAGCAAAGAGCTTTGGTGTAGAGGGAAAAAGAGCAGTCTAAGTATTGACGTTTCAAGTGGTTAAATATCTGAAAACACAAATTGACATGAATCCAAAATACACTGACGATTGTGCTGTCAAACGATGAAACTATATGGAATCTATGAAAAGGTTGTGGGGGGTCCCTGCTTCATCTCTCTCAACTAAGGAGCTGCTCCAGCGTCTCTCTCCTCTGCATACATCTGTCCCTGTAGAACCCCTTTATTTTTCTGAGGAGTTTGTTTGGATGTTGTTGTTGTTTTTCCCCCTTGCGTAGACAGTCTCCCCCGCAAGGCTGTGTTACGCTAAACTGACCTGATGCGGCAGCAAACCCCACCCATCTGCTCCCCCACTGCAGGTAAAACAAATGCTAAGCGTTGTTTGTGAGTGCCAGCTTGTGCAGACCGGGGAGAAGGAAGAGCCAGGAGGCACAACCATTATACCATGTGATGATGGCATTGTCTTAATGTCTTGGCTGTGCGCGCGTGCGTGCATGCGTGTGCACGTGTTGCTGTGATGAAGGATGACGATTGTTAATTGTGTCATTTATGTGTGTACAGGGGCCAGACTGGGAACACAAATCAGGCCAGGAATGTAAATGACTGCAGCTCCCTTGTCTGTCCGAATAAAAACAACATGGGGTCTAATAAAAGTTGTAGCTCAGGGGTCTTCAACAGGGGGTCCTCAGAGTTACTGCAGGGGGCCACCAAATCCTTGATTGATAGAATAATTATTTGAAATGAACAATTGAACCCTTGCATCCCTATACTCTGAGACAAAAATAGCAGATCTACAAGCTCTAAACGCCTCGCGCTGCAAGGTGTTGAGAACGTGTAGATCAGCTATTTTTGGGAAATAGGTTTGGTGTATACAGTAGGTAAAAAAAAAAGAGTAGTACAAGTACAGAGTGAAAGGTCAAGTTTACTAAGTATCGATGATTAATGATTTTAAGTGGTTATATGTCATACAAGTCTATGAATCCATCTATGAAATCGATGAGAATATACAATATGTAGAGGGGGTCCCTGCTTCATCTCTCTCTCAGCTAAGGGGTCCTTGGCCTGAAAACGTTGAAGACCCCTGGTCAGGGTTCCCACACATTTTTACCAATTAATTTCCAAAACTTTTCCAAAACCTTTCCAGAATATTTAACCCAATTTCCAGGACTACCGGTATATAACAATCGCTTACTCCTATGCGCAATGCCCAAAGACAGGTAGTGTATTCCAGTGGTTCTCAACCTTTTCAGGCTGTGACCCCTGAAATAATCATATTTGAACTGGGGACCCCCCACCCCCCCCCCCCCCCACCCCCCCCCCCCCCACCCTGACGAGCACTAAGAGTTGAGGAATTTTGTATAACACGTTTCTATTGTGAAAATATCTGTAGATCTGTAGATCGGCTATTTTCACAATTTCTGCCTCTAATATTTGACAATTTGGCCAATATTTAATTTGCCATTTCAGAGGTATTAACAAAATCAATAACCAAAGACAATGCATAGCTATTTTTTCCAGGACCTTCCAGGACCCTTGATCAATTCCAAAACTTTTCCAGTACTGGGAAATATATTTTTCTAATTTCAAAATATTTCCAGGAATTTCATGACCGTGGGAACCCTGCCTGGTGTAGCTTACAGTTTCCTGGCTGCGAAGTTACTGGCATTCTCCTGCGTTCCGTCTTCTCGGTCAACCCTGGTGGTTACCTCCAGCCCAGGGTTGCCCATACAGATGGTAAGGTGCTTGTTGTGGTTGATGTTGAGCGCTGCTGCACACAGCACTCTGGTGCATCACCCATCATCCAGGGACCTCTCTCTGCAGGGCAGGCTGCAGGGCCCAGCAATCACAGACAGTCATAGTGAAATGGATTCCACAGTCTGAGAGAAGGAGCTGAGCTTGTTATGTCAGGGGAGATTGGACTTCTACGCTCACCATTAAGGGATGGGACGATAAGCGATAGTATCGTTTATCGTGGTAAAAAAACACTCGCGATAATCGTATCGTGGAGTTTTAATTTATTGTGAAATCGTCCTCCGTCATGCACTGGGATCAATTCGCCTTTTATTTGCCGAGCTGCATATCCAGCATTTAAACCCTCTATTGATAAAACGTACTTATAATATACGTACTTGATACAGTCTTTTTTTTTTTTCACTCTCTACCAAATCTCTTTGCTGAAATGATTCGCCCCAGGATAATGGATGTTGGGGATATTCTGATTATCACGATAATATTGTAAATCGTGATTTCTTCGTCACAATAATCGTGATATGAAATGTTCATAAAGTCCCATCCCTACTCACCATCCATGCCGTTCAGACTTCAGAGCCCGCCATACATTTTAAGGTCTTGTGCTGTCGAGTCGACCCATGAGCCCAGATATTTGAAGCCGTTGACTTCTTTCAGCGCAGTGCCTCCTCTTGTTGCTAGAGGTGGACGGGTTCGGGAAGATGTTGTAGGTGATACATCGCTTTTCTGGGCGTTTAGCCCGAGACCAACCTTGGCACACTCTGTCGCCACTCGAGACACGGAGGGCTTCATGAGTTCCAAAAGGTGTTGGGGAACGGGGAGATGACATTTATGACATATTATTTACGGCACCATGAACGCGTATGGATATACCAAAAATACAGGCTGACAAAATGACTCCCAGTCGAGCTTTGCAGAAGCGGAATCTTCCAACAGCGCGATAACGATCCCAAAGCACAATGGCAAAGTCACAGAAGAGTTTCCGGGGGAAGAAAAAAGTGAAAACTCATGACCTGGCCAAGTACTGTATGTCCCCTGACTTGAATCCAATAGAACACCTTTTGTGGTATTTTAAAGAGAAGGGTGGAGCACCGCAAACCTCTCCGGCAGAGAGGAGCTGAAAAACAATTGTCTCTGAAGAATAGCAGAACATTTCTCCAAAAGTGTGTGTGCGTGTGTGCATGCGCTCACGCTGTGTGTGTGTGTGTGTGTGTGTGTACCGTATATACAGTATATACTGTATGTGAAACATTTATTTTCATGTGTCTGCTGTTTGCCCCCTACACTGTCTGTGGGAAACCGGGCATAAGGCAACAGGTTAGCATTGTTTAAATGCCTTATCTATTTGTGCCATTGCAAACCTTTGTTTGCACATTACACACAGCCATTATCCCCCGACATTATAGTGCTTATCTCTGGAAACTAGAACCTCTTTTACCCTTCCCTTGAACTTGTTCCTTTACCTGGCAACACCATTCATGTGCTCCGATATATCCAAGGCACACAGAATTATCCATTACCTTTATTGTCTCCTGTCACACGTAGCTTTACCCCATTACAATCACTTGCTTGTTATGACAACAGCGTAGCAATTTAAGCTTGAGCTTGCTGCTGTTTGTCACTTTGGATGATATGAGCATGAGCTAAATGCACTGTAAACAAACAGTGGTGTGTGTCTGTGTGTCAAAGAGCTTGCGGTCTAGAGAATGGAACGGTGCCGTGACAGTGGTGGCAAGTAACTAAGTATATTATTTACACAAGAACAATTCACCCTTTGTGGGTGAGGGTGAATTCTGAGGCACCCACCACCACCACCACCACCACCATTTTTCAATACTTTGTACTTTTACTCCACTACTGTGCATCTCAGAGGCAAATATGGTACTTTTTGCTCCACTACAATTATTTGAAGACTTTAGTTACAGGTAACTTTGTAGATTTAGATTGTCATCAGGAAACATACACTAACCGATTAGCACTGTTAAACTATATACATCAATCCATATCCATAAGAGGCATATGAGTATACTGCATACAGACATACACACTCGGTCAAGCGTTGGAGCGCTGAGGCGGGAGAGTGTTTTCTGCTGGTGATTCAGTCAGAGTGTATCAAAGGGTGCGTTCGTATATACGCACCGGGTGTGGTTAGGGTTAGGGGTTATGGTTAGGTTTAGGCATAGTTTTACTGAGGTTAAGGTTAGGGTTAGGGTTAGGCATAGTTTTTACTGAGGTTAGGGTTAGGATTAGGGTTAGGTTTAGGCACTCACTACACTGAGCACACACCCGGTGCGCATTTCCGAACGCACCCTTGGATACGCTCGGACTGAAACACCAGTAGAAAACACCATCCCGCGCTGAGGCACCGCTCAAAAATAGCAGATGTACAAGCTTGCAGCGCGGCACGGACTGAAGATTTATTCCTTGGCACGGAAAACGTTTGAGAACTACTGATTTAGATGTCATTTGTAGAATCGGCCTCAGGTCTATCTTAACCCATTTAGGCTTAAATTACTTTGAACCACTTTAACCATTATTTTATACTTTAGCTATTCAAAAATAGCAGATATACAAGCTCATAGCGCGGCACTCTGAGCTTGTAGAACATATTTTGAGATGGGAGTCCAAATACATATCATTTTGGGGATCCTTGACATGAAAAAGTTTGAGAGCCACTGATCATAGAAACATACGTTTAAAAAAAAAAACATCAGAAGGATTTAGAAGACAATCGTAGAATCGACCACAGGTTTTAATGGGTCCTAAGAGAAGAATTGAGTACCTCTCCTACCTGTGGTGAGGTGACAGCGTGCGAGGGAGGAGGAGGACTCATTTCACTCTGCGACGCTGCTATTAGCCCAGCGGAGCAGATGCCACTGGCACATCCAGACCTGAACTCCCATCGACCCGGCCGTCTCTCTCAGGCCCGGAGACGGGAGGCCTGCTGCCACACACACTAGCCCCATTGTGGAAGCTGTCTTTGGGCAGGACATCTCTGTCAAGCTGGGCTCAGGGCAGAGGCTGCCTGCCGGCGCTGTGGGCGCGCTAAAAGGCATTAACCGGTTCAGACCTGGAAAAAGCATCTAGTGCCACTTTAGATTTGAACCGCTTCAACCATTGTTTTACTCTTTGGGCTATTCAAAAATAGCAGATCTACAAGCCCATAGCGAGGCACCGAGTGCCGCACTATGAGCTTGTAGATCTGCTATTTTTTTAAAAGGAAAATGTGTGCAAATCTTTGAATATATATGTATTTTTAAAGCTAACATTTGTAACTGAAGGGAGCGTTTCGCAGCGCTGTTTCTATGTGTCATCTTTTCGACACCCAAACCTAACCCTTACCCTAACCCTAACCTCCCTAGGGTGAGTTGCTAACCCTCCCGACGCTACGTTGTCAAAATGATGGTCGTTCGAAAGAGCGAGATTTCACCGTAACTGAAATCTTTCTTTTCTCAGGGTCCGTCTTGGTGGCCAAATATTTATAATCTTTGGGGTCCTTGACATGAACCACTTGACATACCGTAGATTTAGATGGATGTGACATGGAATTTAGAAGATATTTCGCAGAATCGGATGGGGTCTTAATGCGTTAAGGCATGCAAGTACCACTCACAGTCACTATCAGGCTACTTGGGGTTCGCCCGGGTGAGTGGGCCGTTAATGTTTTGCACTTTGCAACAGTAAGCAGCCGCTAACGGCGGAACGTATAGCATTATTCACCGTTCGACAACACGGCGCATTGTGTGTACTGTATTTAATGATTACGGTGTCGCTTCTCGTCGTCGTCTGTCATTCTTGGTTCCTCGTTGGGTGGCGTTGGCTCGGGCGGAGGTAGAGTGGAGCGGGCCACCTGTGGGGAATCGGAGCGGCCCGCGGTTCGATACCTAATTGCTCCCCGTGCGGAGCGTGCGCTCACTTGGACAAGCACAATGCTCCTAATAGGACGGGTCAAATGCAGACAAGTGTTTTACCCTCGGGGGATCACCGGTAAATACCCTCCTTTTCTCTCTCGCTCTCTTTTCGGAGCTTATCTGCTCACCTCCTGCCCAACATAAACAGCTTTTCATTTAGGTTTAACCCGTTCAGGCCTAGAATTATTGAATGCTTTACTAACCGTTGAAAAATAGCAGATATACAAGCTCACAGCGCGGCACCGAGTGCCGCGCTGCGAGCTTGTAGATCTGCTATTTTTTGAAAAAGTCGTGAAAATGTGTGCAGATCTTTGAATATATATGTGTATTTTCAAAGCGAACGTTTGTAACTCAAATTCTGCTTCTGGGGGGTCCCTGGAACTAGATATTTTGAGATGGGGGTCCGTGGCCAAATAAATATCATTTTGGGGGTCCTTCACATGAAAAGGTTTGAGAACCACTGACATAGTAGTCTCTCAAGAACAGACTAATTGAGCTCCATTTAAGTGAAAAACACCTTTTCTTTGACGATGGCTAAGCCAGATTGCTCACATAGAAACGTAGATTTTTCAGAAAAATCTTAGAAGGATTCAAAAGACACTTATAGAATCGGGTCAAAATTCAAATTTTCACGACTTTTCAAAAATAGCAGATCTACAAGCTCGCAGCGTGGCACTCGGTGCCGCGCTGTGAGCTTGTATATCTGCTATTTTTCAATAGTTAAAGCATGAAATAATGATACACAATGATGTGTGCCCGTTCGAAATGGGTTTAATACTGCTTGTCCAAGAGTTTACACGCACCTCTTCCCAGCTGGCTGCTATTTCCTGCCGTTTATTGGCTTGACTTATTGGAGTCAAATGGTCATGCATTTCCGTTTTTTTTTTTTTGCTTAATTTCCAGGAAAAACTGGAACACTTGCCTGTTTGTGTACGTTAAATCTTATAAACCCACAGTGCCGTGACGCACAAGAATGAACAAATGCACGCACATGCACACACACACACATGCACACACACACACACACACACACACACACACACACACACACACACACACACACACACACACACACACACACACACAATTCAATTCAATTCAAAGGGCTTTATTGGCATGAGAAAACATACGTTTACATTGCCAAAGCAGAAGTGTACACAATACAATACAATACACACACACACACACACACACATACACGCACACAAGCACCCACGCACAAACACTACACGGATCTTTGATCAGTGTCCCTGCTTCGTGTAAAGGCAAATTGCATTTGTCTCCTCCACTTTCCACATGCAGATCCCTGCAGCACTTTACATTTCCATCCATATGTATGGCTTTCTCAGGTCAGTTTATACTACGCCTTTCAGTATATACTTCCCTTTGAAGTTCTAACAACCAACAAGTATGTGGGACATTGCCACAGTAGATATGTATGCGGAAGCAGCCTCCCCCTTGTGCCCTCACTGCCCTGCTATACCAACCAGCTCTGATCTTAAGCTGCCCTCCGCGGGTTAGGGTGCTGCAGGGGAGTCCAGGGAGAGATGGGGGGGGGGGGGGGGACAGCAGGGTCAGCACTTCTGAGGGAACTGCCTTACATGTGGAAGCTTACACCAGTGGCGTCAGTTCAGCAAAAGCTAGGGTATGGCAAAGATGGGAGTCCTCATGGAAAATAGGCATTACATTTTGGATAACACGGTTTCTATTGTGAAAATAGCAGATCTACATGCTCACAATGCCTCGCGCTGCGAGGCGTTGTGAGCATGTAGATCGGCTATTTTCACAATGTCTGAAAAAAAAAGAAAAGAACGACTTGTCCGTTTTTTTTACACAGGTTTCTACGGTTTCTTGGGCTGGATATGGCAGCCTGGAATGGTTTTTCAAGTGCAGCTAAACTTGGCATGTTAGTAAACGTGCCACAATTTACAATAATGCATTGCACCTGTGCAGCTGACCTGCGGAACCTGGGAATATACTATCTTGTCAAGATGGGGAAAATACAAGTGTGGAGAATATAATTATAATACCTTGTTAAGTGACCATTTAGTAACATTTTGCATTTGTAGTTATTTTACTGTAATTTAACAACATAATAACCAGAACAGATAGACATTCATGGACTTATATTTAAAAGTAACTTTTATGTTCCCCCCTGGATCCAGGGTATGGCAGCTGCATACCCCTGCCATACCCAATTGACGCCCCTGAGTCTTACATGTGGAAGCTTACACTGCTTTCCACCTCCGCACCCTCCGGGTGCCACAGGGGGGATTGCAGCCAGGGTTGAGGGGTGGTATTGTAGCCCGCAGACTCCAAGCTTGTCCTTCATTCGGCTAATATTAATTTCTTCCCGTCCTTTCCAACCAGGCACGTGCACACATAGACATCAAAGCGGGCTTGAGCCCCTGCCCTTTTATCCGTCTGTAAAAAGTGCCCTCACTACCAGATCATGAATGCATTTTTGAAGCGGTGAAAGCCGCTTCCAAGGAGTGGCTTTGTCTGTCCCGTACCTGTTTTTTTGAGGATTCCCATAGATTCTCAAGGAGTGAGAATGTCTGTCCCGTACATATCCCGTGCATGCGGAATTGAGGATTGGTCAAGCTTCACATGACATTTTGGCCCATTCAATCATTCAATCATTCAATCATTCATTCATTCAGAATTCATAAAAGTATAGAACTAAAGCACATAGAAAGTATAATATATAGTCTAGAACACAGAATGTATAGATCTGGAACACTGATTTCAAAGCTCTGATTTCAAAGAGAATTGCCTTAATTGTCCAAACTCTCCAGAACTTGAATGCAGCATCAAAGAATTGCCCTCTCTGTTTAGAAATCCATGCCTATACGCCACATCTCCAGTATTGACTTGATATTGCTTAGTTCAGTATGGTATCAAGTACCGAAAATAGCCGACCTCCAAGCTCCAAGCTTGAAGGTCTGCTATTTTCGATATTTTCACCAAAAGGCCCTTTTAGAAATTCCAGCCCCTGCTCTCTCTAACATTCCCTGCATGTCCCTGTTTCCCACCAGCCCACAGTGTACCATTTCTCATGTGGTGCAGTACCTCTCCTGTTTCATTTGATCATGGCAATGCAGCTGCCTTGTCAATTCTCAAAGTTTACTTTTTGTTAAAAGTTCCGTTGGACACGTCGCCAGCGATCTTTCTTTGTATTCCTTGTGTGTTGTTTGCCAGCCACTCCCCTGTCTTTGCTGTGGCTTTCGATTCCGCTGCGCCGAATGTCTGTAATCACTTCATATCTGCGTCTGTTTGGTTGGAAACGTTTGTGTTTAACTTTGGACTGTGCCGGCAGATGTCTCGGCAGTTGGCGTTTAACTCTCTTTGGAGCACGTTAGCCGGCCAGGCCTCTGCGGCATGTCTGTGCTGATTAGCTGGAATTAGTACACTAACAGTGCTCACAGGTTAACGCAGGTGAAAGGCCCCAGTGTTATCCTGCTAGACATGTTACACCGAGGGGTGGGCGATATGGTGATGAATATTGTTGAGAAGATACAATGTCTCCACGATATGCCTTTTCAGAGATATCATATAACGATACAATGAGGGAGCCTTGTAAAAAAAATCCTGTTGAATCGTTAATACGGAGATTCATTGCAGAATTAATTTAAACCGTCATTTTGTCCAAATCAGTAGTTCTCAAACTTTAAAATGTCAAGGTCTCCCCTTAACTCTGACATTGTACAAATGAAACCAAATGGACCCGTAAAGGTCCATTTGATTCATTGCAGAATTAATTTAAACCTGCATTTTGTCCAAATCAGTAGTTCTCAAACTTTAATGTCAAGGTCTCCCCTTAACTCTGACAGAGTACAAATGAAACCAAATGGACCCGTAAGGGTCCATTTGGTTTCATTTGTACACTGTCAGAGTTACATAATTGTCACCCTGGCCACAATATGACTTCCGGTTGGTTCTAGTGGAAGTGGCGGAAGTGCTGTGTTTAACGGAAGTTACGTCATGCGTTGTATTCTTCCGTTGAAATTCTCACGGCGGAAGTTGAACGGTCTCTGCCTGATATTGTCACCAGGCTTTTCTCTTCGCAGATGAGTAAGCCTGGCTATGCGAGGCTACATAATTGTAAGGATTAATTTAGACCTCCCAAACGGAACCCAGAGAGTCCCTGGAACCTACATTGAGGACCACTGGTCTAAATGGTCTGTCACTCCTTTTTATTTTAGTTTTTGTTGAGTTACTTACCAAAAATATCCATAAAAACCAACATGATAAACAATCGTGGATAAGATCGTGTATCGTGATACAGCTTGGGAAAACATTGTGATATTGTACTTTTCCATAGTATTTTTCCATATCGCCCACCCCTAGTTACACCCTACGTGCGTAGAACCGATTTTTCAGCACTCAAGGAAGTCGTCCCCCTCTTCTTCTTCATGTTACCTTTTGCCGTCACAGAACGCTCGTGGGAAATGATGTCACAGGGGTGGGGAGGCCTGCTTCCTGTCTGATAGGGTGACTGTCAGGTCAGGGTGTGGCCATTTGGGAGATCTCCTCTGATATTGTCTGGAACGGTGAGAACGGATAGAGAGAGACTCGTACGCGAAGAAGAGGAGCGTACATCTGGGTCTGTCTCATAAAGATTGAGGTCAGACCATTGAAATGGACATGCCTCGGGTTTCACCTTGAATAGAAACAAGAGTATATGAGCTATAATGCGTTGATGGGTTTGTCTCTTGTCTTATTACAAAGTGTTACATAATGACACCAGTTAAAATATCATCTGTCCTGTTTCCTGCTAGTCGTTGCTGGTGTGTACATTATGCAACTATGTATTGGATTCATCATTTTTAATCCATTACGTAAATGAACCTACACTCGACTGTTGTCTCACGCACTGCTCACAGCATTGTTTTTGTATAAATATAAATAATACGTATAGACCATTGGTTCTCAAAGTGGGGTCCGGGGACCCCCAGGGGTCCTTGAGGGAGTTCCAGGGGGTCCCCAGCTAAATTATAGTGAAGAACCAATCAGCCAAATGGACGCTTATGGTTCTGTAACTCAGAGAGTGTACAAATGGATTTGTACACTCTCAGACTTAAATTACATTTACAATAACATTTGTGGTCTCAGAGATAGAAATGACATTGAAACTGCACATTGAGGTCCGTGGCCTAATGCATGTCAAACCGGGGGTCCTTGAAATTGGTGAGGAATCACTGCTAGAGCCGTCAAAATCTTCTTTTATGAGGGTCCCAGGCATATCGTTTCAAATGGGGGTCCGCGAGCTAATACGTTTTTGGGGGTCCTTGACATGAAAAAGTTTAAGAATCACACCGTTATAGACAACAAGAAGTATGTGACTAAAAGCCTTCGTGCTTGCCTGACATTCCTCACTAAGGGAGTAAATTGAATTTGCATGCATTGATGATTCATTAGCATATGGCATTAGCATAGTGCCATGCCAATGCGGCTGTGTACAGTCCATTTCGTGTACAGTATTATTAGTGCCATTGCGAGGTCAAAAGCAGTTCTTCTTGTCGTTTCACTTCCTTGGCTGAAGTGCTCCTACATCCGTGAGACTGTGTTTGTGTGACTGTGCATCTTAATTCCACCCGTTTGCCAAGGTCTATCTAATGAACGAGTTGTTGGGACCAAATCGTGTGCAATGCACGCCGCCGCTTCCCATTCATCACGTAGTCCTAATGGACAAAAAACCCTGTGAAAATCTACCATTGTAGCAGTCATTAGTTTACAAATACGCATTAGGGAATAGCTCACAATGAATCCCGTTTTATGGGGAGTACATTAAATGGGTTGAAAGGCGGCCCAAACATCATTCAAACTGTAATTAGCAATTAGGCTTTGCAAGATTTTCAGCCGCATATTTACTAAGATTATACCGAATGCTGTGCTTGTGAGCAGCACGGAGCGCTGTCATGCATGCTCACATTTAATCAAGTCGGCTACAAATACTGTAGCTTACACAAACACCGTTAGAAGAGCTCGCTGACAAACAAGGCACGCGGAATGATCCGGCAATTAGTTGTCTCCGGGCCACGTGTTCGGTGTGAAAAACATTCGTTTCCGGGCGCCCTTACCGTGGTTTGAGAAAGGACAGGGCCACCGTGGCCGACCGCGGCATGAATGTGTTGCAGATGCCAGATTATGCGCGGCAATGGTAGCTCTAAGCTACTTCTCCTGCTCCTGTGACTTCCAGAGGCGTCAATTGGGTATGGCAGCTGCTGTACCTTGGCTCCAGGGGGGAAAATGAAATGTACTTCTTAATATAAATTCACAAATGTTTCTATGGCTGTCTGCGTTGATTATCCTGTTATTAAATCACTTTTTTTAAGATTTGTTTTTGGGCTTTTTCATGCCTTTATTCGATAAGACAGTAGACTGACAGGAAATGGGGGGAGAGATGGGGAGTGAAATGCGGCAAAGGTCGTCCTGATCGGGAATCAAACCGGCGACGCCGTCAGGCATCAATGCCTACTATGTGGCAATGCCTACAGTATGTGGTATGCGCCTGGACCAGTAGGCCAGCGGGCGCCCCTATCAAATCACTTTTAACTAACTACAATGCAAATTAGAACAAAATAATCTCTTTCACAAGGTATTATATTGTCCACTTTTGTTCCCCAGTTCAGTAGGTCAGCACAGGTGCAATGTATTATTGTTAATTAGCAGCAGCGGCACATTTTCTTTCAAGTGTGGCAGACAGTTGTTTACTTGTGCCTGCGGTAAAATAATACTATCTACTACTTACCTGTTGCTAATGTATGTCAACATGACTGGTGTCACACCAGTCATGTTGCCATACCTTAACTTTTGCTGAGCTGACGCCACTGCTCTATGCAAGTACTGTACATGCTCCTGTGACTTCTCCTGTCACGCTCAATCAACGTTTAACGCTCTTCCCCTCTCTCTGTTCTTCTTCTCTCCTCCTCGTCAGGATACCAGAGGGCCAGGCGGAGGCCGGATCCCTGGCGGCGGGGAGACTGCGCTCCCTGGAGGACCAGCTGACCAGAGCCAAGCAGCAGATCCACAGCTTCCAGAGGCTCACCGGGGATGGTAAGCAGGACTAATAATAATAAAATAAACTATTCAAAGTGAAAGTGAACACAGCAAACGTGAAGCACAAGTGCATCAAGGTATAGGGGATGGAGGGGGGGTAGTGTGACGGGGTTGGCTTGGCTGCGTATGGGCATAAAGCCACCGAAGGTGGTGGTGGGACTGGGGACATTTTCACCTTCAGCCAAGACACCCTGTCCAGGCTCAAGCTATTAGGCTATAGGGTGTGCCAAATGTAGTTCTAAGAGCGGCCATTTCTTGGGTAAACACAGCCTTACACAGGTGTTCTGATTAGACTATAGCATTAGTTCTATGCAATCAAACAATTGAAACACCTGTGTTTTGACCCAAGAAATGGCCGCTAAGGACTACAATGACGTAGCCGCTGGCACACACTATAGAACAATTTCTCAGAGCGGCAACCTTAACTGCGGTGTCAAACGGCACCTGTACGGTATGTGTGTGTGCAGCTGTGCACCGACACCGCAGCTACACCGCGGCTACACCGCAGCGCTCCGGAAAAAGGTCTGTACAGTATATGCACAGACAGCAGCCATATTGGAGAGAAGTTGGGTTTCTTCTTTCTCACTTCCTTCAAAGGTGTTACCAATGATACCACTAATGAAGGCTCTGTTCCAGGTTCTCAACCGGTTTATTTCAAGGACCCCCATCACTCTGAGAGTGTAACCAAATGGCCCCGTAAGTGAGAAGAGACCCAACTTGTCTCCAAAATGGCTGCTGTACATACAGTATAGTGTATTGTACGCAAGCTATCTAGTCATGATGGCCGCCATGATGTGTGTGTGTGTGTGTGTGTGTGTGTGTGTGTGTGTGTGTGTGTTAGGGCATTCACCAAATATTCGAATATCAAAGTCACTATTCGACGTTGTTCACCGAAGTCGAATATTGGCTTATTTAGATTTTTTTTATTGTTTTCTCTTTAAAAGTATATAGTTTATAAAGCTTGGCTAGATAGGAAGTCATAAGAATGAGTTGTCAATGCCCGTGGTGGATGAATTTGTTAATGCTCTATACCAGAGGTTCCCAAACCTTTTTAGGCCGTGACCCCCAAAATAAACATATTTGAACTGGGGACCCGCACCCTGAAAAGCACTTGGAAATGTAGGTATTACATTTTATGTGACTCGGTTCCGCAGATGCATATTGTGAAAATAGCAGATCTACAGTTGCGAGGCGTTGTGAGCATGTAGATCTTCTATTTTCACAATGTTCGCCTCTTGCTTACATAATATTTGACAGTTTGGCCAGTTCTGTCGAATATTCTACTATTCGAATACTTTGAGGTTGAATAATTAGAATACTAAAAATCACTACTCGTGAATGCCCTAGTGTGTGTGTGTGTGTGTGTGTGCGTGTGCGTGTGCGTGTGTGCGTGTGCGTGTGTGTGCGTGTGCGCGTGCGTGTGTGTTTGTGTTTGTGTGTGTTTGCAAGCCACTCTAACTCTCGGGTCGGAATGGGCAGGAGAAGCTGTGGGGTTAGCCGGCGCGACGTGTGAATGGAATGGAAGCGGGGTGTGAATGCCCTGGTGGGACAGAATGGAGGAAAGGGAGAGACGGAGAGAGAATAGAAAATAAGAAGGACAAGCGAGCGTGGAGGGTAGCGCAGGGTCAGCATTTCCATCTTTGCCGCAGGGGAAAGAAAAGGCTAAAAATACCCGCCAGCGTTTTCCACCGAGGGAACAGGAGAGAAAAGGGAGAAGAGAAGAAAGAGAGTGTAAGATAAGGTTAAAAAAAAAAGGTTTTTCCTCCTCCTCCTCCACCTCCTCCTCCTCTCATTTCAGGCCATCCTTCCCTCCTTGCTATGTTTTTATTGTTTTGAACAGAAACCGGAGCTTAACCGCATGGGTCGCACGACATTGTTTGGCTGGGGTGGGGTGTAGAGTTCCGTTCCTGTTGTCAGAACAACTGTGACAAAAAAAGGAAAAAACACATGAAAGAGAGCCAAGAGCCACGAACACAGCCATCAAATAATGCTCCTTAATGAGGTCAATGTAACACCCAGGGACACCCAGATAGAGAAAGAGAAATATTTTAATGGCCACATCCTCAAGCCATCACTGTTAATGCCAATAGGTCGCGACACTTGTCGCAATCACGTAAACAAGCTGTCGGGGTCCCAGTGCTCCACATTCTTGGGAGAGTGTTTTTTTGCGGGTCTTTCAGTCCGAGTGTATCAAAAAAGGCAACTGGGTTAAGGCAGCTGACGCTTGTGATTGGCTGCGAGGAGGAGGTGTATTCACTTCATTTTGAGGAATTCAAAATGTACTTGAGTAAAAGTATGATAGTGTTGGCATCAAAATGTACTTAAAGTACTAAAAGTAAAAGTACAACATGTTTGAAAATAGCAGATCTACAAGCTCACCACGCGTCGCATCACGACGCGTTGTGTGCTTGTAGATCGGCTATTTTCAAATAGCCACAGTATAAAATACGGTTAAAGTGGTTTATGTATGTTTTAAAATATTATAATTTATATCTGCAAAGTGCCGAAGCTGGTGAGAATGTTAACCTGGTGAATGTTAAAACTGGTCGGACCAACGGTGCTTAACCCAGTTGCTTTTTTGATACACTCGGACTGAAAGACCTGCAAAAAACACTCTTCCCCCACATTCTCTCCTCCTCTCTCTCTCTCCACTCTACTTTGAAGCCGCTTTGAGGAGAAAGTATTGGTTTCAGTGTTTTCCATTTGTAGGTCACTGTCGTACCTCAAGTGCCTCCTCCTTCCTTTGGTGCGTACTTTGTACGTTTTCTCATGGTTTGTCCTCTCCCGTTACCTCCCGAACCCCGCAGGCCCCGGTCCCAATCAAGAGGAGCTGCGGAGGAGGGTGGAGAATGGCGTCAAGGAGCTGTGGTATTTTGTGCGCAGCGAGGTGAAGAAGCTGGCCAGTGTGGAGGCTGGCGAGAGGCAGAAGTACGCCGACACGTTGCTCCAGGACCTGGGACAGCAGGAGAGGTTGGCACCACACGCAGCGCTTTCTTGGCTCGTCAAATATGTCGTCACTGTCGGGCAGAAACCTCGTATCTGCAAGTTTCAAATTTGTACATTTTTTTCGCAAAGGAAAGCACTGCTTCATCATACAAGGCGGTCTCACAAAAGTAGTGAAAACAGCAGATCTACAAGCACACAACGCCTCGCACCTAGTTTAAATCATTTAAAAATGATAAATACAAAACAATTTTGGACATACAAGGTTTCCACCTGACAACGACGATACATGTCATCAGCACACACAAATGTCCCGTCAAAGTGGAAAGTACCACGTTATGACAACCCAGCCCAGTTTCCAATTTGTTTTTGGGGCATTCATTATTCATAGCGGTGGGTTGGCTGCAAACAAATGGCTCTTTTTTTTGTGAATGTAGCCAAATAAACTTGTCTATTATTATTGAGGCTGAAATTATGAAAAGCATTAAACCCGTGGCAATGTTTTCTATTTCCAATTTTATAATATAATGGGACAACATTTCAGGTCTTATAGTTGTTTACACAGGACTTTAGTAATGTTGACGGCCAGATAGAAGTTTACACCAGATAGAAGATGTGTCTACTCCATTTAGGCATTGTCTTCTTCACAGTTCACACCAAAACATGTTTTTCTTTGGTTCAGTATTGATCAAATCCACACGTCGCATCGTGACGCTTTGAGAGCTTGTCAATCGGCTATTTTCGCTACTTAACTGTGACACTGTAGGTGATGAAGCAGGGCGTTCGATTATGAAAAAACTAAAAGTTGAAATATAGAAATATGAGGTTTCTGCCCGACAGCACAATATGGATAAACACCTCCTGAGTAGCTACTTTAACCCATTAAGACTTTAGCAGCCTGTTAAGAAAATAGAAGATATACAAGCTCACAGCACGGCACCGAGTGCCGCGCTGCGAGCTTGTAGATCTGCTATTTTTGAAAAGTCGTGAAAATGTGTGCAAATCTTTGAATATATGTATCAAAGCGATGTTTTTTTACTAAAATCTTTGCTTCTGGGGGGGTCCCTGGAACAAAATATATATCGAGATGGGGGTCCACGGTCAAATACATATAATTCTAGGGGTCCTTCACACCATAAACATTAGGATTTATAGAGACAAGTTTTGGTATTTTTCAAGTCTTAACAATGGGTTAAAAAAGCTGCGAAGCTTATGGCAACGCAGCCATAAGCATCATGTATGCACACTGTACTGTAGGCTACTGTACTGACATCATACTCCAGTAAACTGACACTGCGTATTTCTAACTGGGAGAGTGCTCAGATCTTTACAGTGTACAGTAGCCTTTGAGCATCTCATTATGCATCCACTTGATGTGGATGTAGACCACCAATAGATTCTAGCTGGACTTGGGCCAAGAGAGCACAGAAGCAAAGGCATCCTCCGGGGCCGCAACGTTTAATTAAAAAGAGAAAAATACAGCAAGAAATCTCCTTTTCCACAGAGAAGTACACTTGCCCGAGACTGCAGTATCCGGGTTTATTTTTACAGGGCATTTCGACTGTAGGTAAAAGATGCTTTTAGGTTTGGGAGCGTGCAGTGTGTAAAACATTACTGACTTTACCCCATCTCTCCCTGTATACAAAAGGGCTGTTCACAACAAGCACAATTATTATTACTATACAAGAGGGGTCTTCAACAGGGGGTCCGGGACCCCTAGGGGGTCCTCCAAATCTTTGAGTGATATAAACTTTTTTCTCTTTTTTTTATATGAACCATTTGAACCCTAGTGTCCATATTCTGAGAACTTTAATAGCAGATCTACAAACTCACAATGCCTCGCGCTGCGAGGCGTTGTGAGCTTGTAGATCGTCTATTTTCGGCAAAGAGGTTTGGTCCAGAGGGAAAAAAGAGCACACTAAGTACAGTATGAAAGGTCAAGTTAATTATACTGTATATGGACGGTTCAAGTGGTTAAATATCTGAAAACACAAATTGACATGAATCCAAAATACACAGATGATTGTGCTGTCAAACAATGAAACTAAATGGAATCTATGAAAAGGGTGTGGGGGTCCCTGCTTCATCTCTCTCTCAACTAAGGGGTCCTTGGCCTGAAAATGTTGAAGACCCCTGCTATACAACCATAAAGATGTCATTTTAAAATTCATTCGAACTCCACACCACGAGTATAACAAATATAACGGTGAAAAATATGTCCCACTTATTAGTCCATTAAGACCTGAGGCCGATTCTAAAAATGTCTTCTAAATCCTAACAGATTTCTGAAAAACGTATGTTGCTGTAACAGAGGAGCTGAACACATTTTCACGTCAAGCACCCCCAAAATTACATGTATTTGGCCGCGAACCCTCATCTGAAAATGTTTAGCTCTGGGGAAATAGCAGATCTACAAACTCAATATTGTGTGGCATGAACTGACGGGCTATGTGCTTTACATAACGTCGTTGTCGGGTGGAAACCTTGTATGTCCAAAACCGTTTGATTTGTATTTTATCATTTTAAAAATGAATTAAACTAGTGAAAACAGCCGATCTACAAGCACACAACGCCTCGCGTTGCGAGGCGTTGTGTGCTTGTAGATCGGCTGTTTTCACGACTTTTGTGCGACAGCCTTGTGTGATGAAGCAGGGCTTTACTTTGCGAAAAGAAATACAAATTTGAAACTTGGAGATACAAGGTTTCTGCCCGACAGTGACGATAAACATGAAGCATTAAGACAATGAGGCCGAGCATTAACGGTACAGAATAAAATGACCAATTCATAATAAACAAAGCACTCACAGCAGCAAGTGACAACAGTGGTTGCCTGGGGGGGAGAAAAGGCCAAAGGTCACTGCAGCCACACCCATGCTGCCAGCTGTTTGGCTGGCTGGCCTCCATGGAAGTGAGAGAATGCATGCTGGGTGTCAGTTGGCCAAGTGTTCCATTGTAATCCTGCTGAAGTGGCTTACATGATGCATTGTCTCAGCCCTGGCTGTCTGAGCAGCTCTATCCACTGGCGGACGCCTTGCCCCATTACACTCATGCACACGTACACATGTACACTTTCACACCAGCCGGAGTCATACTTGGTTGTGTGCAGTGGCGTAAAGTTCCAATTTCCAGTACTTTTACTTCTGGGATCTAAATATTGTACTTTTCCTCCACTACATTTATCTGAAAACTTTAGTTACTTTGCAAGTATAAATTATACTATTATAAAACATACATAAACCGCTTAATTGATTGATTGATTATTTTATTAGACAAAAATGGAGAACAGTACACGTATAGTCAATACAATTGAAATGTAGTACAGTACAAGCACAGTTAAACACCCTGCCTAAAAGGAACATCCCAAATAAGACTTTTTACAGTTTTTTTACGTTGGAAGCCCTCGATGCGATGCGTTGTGAGCTTGTAGATCTGCTATTTTCAAACATTTTGCACTTTTAATTTTGTACATTTTGATACTTTCGTACTTTTTCTCAAGTACATTTTGAATTCCAGACTTTTACTTGTAACAGTTTATTTCTACATTGCAGTATTGATACTTTTACTTAAGTAAAACATGTTAGTACTTGTTTCCGCCACTGCACATGTACATACTGTACACTTTCACACCAGCCTGAGTCATACTTGGTCGTGTGCAGGTGTCACGTGTGAAAAATAGCAGATCTACAAGCTCACGTGCTGCAACACGTTGTGAGCTTGTAGATCAGCTATTTCCATTGCAAGACACCATGCACAGCACGTTATTTAATTCCCTATATAGTCTGAGGGGCAGCGAGAAGCTATTGAGCGTTTAAATACTGTATCTTTTTTGAGGAAAAAGTCGCTTCGCTGCTTGGGTTAAACTTTATTGACGTCGTGGTAAAAGTGTTGAAAATGACTTGCTGTAAGAAAAGAAAAAAAGACATCTGAGCCAATGGGAATCAGTGAGGTTTTGTGTACAGTATGTTCATAATAATTGCATGGCTGTTGTACATAATTTCATTAACATTATCATCCTTATTATTATGCCATTAGACGTGACTTGTAAACGATCTTTCAACCGCATCAGCAGAGCTTGCATCAATTACAGGATGTCCTCAGGGGTAGTCAATCCTAAAAAATAATAAAAAAAAAAGTGTTACTGATACAGTGTTAGCAATACTGTGATGACCTTATTCTTTATTTAGTGGTTATGAAACTTTATTTAGTAGTGTACGCTGTCTATGTTTTGTGTTTGTTTGTTTTTTCAGCTGAGTACAAACCAGTACAAAACATTCTTCCCGTTAGGGCTGAATATTTGATGTTTCTCTCTTGGCTTTTTCTAATTACTTTTTTTACAAGCTTTTTTACAAGGCCTTTTTTGGCCTTGTTTTTAGGTGTACGTTTCAGACGCTTATCTATTTTTCGATTTTCTTTCATGTTCGAGAATCCCTCGGGCCAAGTAAAAAGAAGGAAAATAAAAGATTTCCCCTCAGGCCAAGTAAAGAATTATAATATTCAGGGCAGGCTGACGTATATTTGTGTGATACTGATATCACTGATTTTATGAATCCGAGAAAATACATTTTTGTAGAAATCTTCTGGTTACATGTCTCCATTCCGACATGCTGCCATTCCGACATCCCCCCATTTCGACACTAACCCTATACCAGGGGTTCCCAAACCTTTTTGTCTCAGGGCACCCCATGAATATTTTTTTTATCGGAGGCACCCCTACATTATAATTTTCACTCCCAGCACCTTATATTTATAGCATATCGTCGTTGTCGGGTGGAAACCTTGTATGTCCAAAACCGTATTTATCATCTATAAAATATACAAAACTAGTGAAAACAGCAGTGCGAGGCGTTGTGTGCTTGTAGATCGGCTGTTTTCACTAGTTTTGTGCGACAGTCTTCTATGACAGGGTTCTTCAACGTTTTCAGGCCGGGGACCCCCAAACTGATGGGGAGATGGAGCAGGGGCCCCTACCACCTCGTAGGGTGGGGGGGTCGGGGCTACGACATATTTTTTATTTTAAACATGTACAAGTTACAGCGAGCAGGGTGGGCCGTACCACTACCATTTCTAAACATACTACTTATTAACTGAGAACCAATGTCAATAATATCAACAATCTGTCAATTGCATAGTAATCATGTATTCAAGCTATTCAAAATGGATAGAATCATGATTTATTTTTTAACATAAATGTGAAAAAAAAAACATATTTTTGAAATCTTTTTTTTCTTTTTTTAAGCAATAATTTCGCGGACCCCCTGCAGTACCTCCGCGGACCCCCTAGGGGTCGCGGACCCCCTGTTGAAGACCCCTGTTCTATGATGAAGCAGGGTTTTGCTTTACCAAAAGATGTACACATTTGAAACTTGGAGATACGAGGTTTCTGCCCGACAGTGACGATATTTTTGTGATTTATGTTGCGAGGAAAACATTGAGATAATAGCCATTTTGGTTAGAACTGACTGAAAATAACTTTGTACTTCAAGTTTAAAATGATACTAAATATTTTTTCCAAGTGTCCAAATACATTCCAAATATTATCAAATTATCTCGCGGCACCCCTGGACTGCCGTCACGGCACCCCAGGGTGCCCCGTCACCCACTTTGAAAACCCCTGCCCTTTACCTAAGCCTAACCCTAACCTCTATGGAAGTGCTGCCACTCCGACAATAAGAAGTCAATGTCAGAATGGCAGCATGTCGGAATGGAGAGCGGCTCCCAAATCTTCTGCGTACCACGTAGCCCAAAGACAAACACTGTCTTTATTCCACAGGATAGATGAGGCGAGTGTGAATGGTGTGATGCAGTGCACTCAGAATGCCAGGGTCACAGATCTCATTCCTCTGACAGCTTAACTGGCACAGCATGGCACTAGCATGATACCAACACTGCCACGCTGTGCTAGTTACCCACCTATGATTAGGAGCTTTCATTCCCACTGTGAGTGAAACTAGATACTCTCTGTACGCCGTACAATGCTGCGTTTGTTTATCCATTTGTAACTCAAAGAGTGTACAAATGTAGCCAAATGGACACGTAGTATATGCCATTTAGGACAAGGTACTCCAAAGGCTGATGATCTATACTACAATTTTAAAGCCTAAATAAAATCGAAATAGACTCGATATGGCGGAGACCGGAGACGAGTGTTGGCAAGTCTTTTTTGATTGATTATTTTATTAGACAAAAATGGAGAACAGTACAAGTAAACTCAAAGAGGGTACAAATGTAGCCAAATGGACATGTATTCTATGCCATTTAGGACAAGGTACTCCAAAGGCTGATCTATACTACAATTTTAAAGCCTAAATAAAATTGAAATAGACTCGATATGGCGGAGACCGGAGACAAGTGTTGGCAAGTCTTTTTTGATTGATTATTTTATTAGACAGTACTTTTATTATAAGTACAGTTAAACACCCTGCCTAAAAGGAGCATCCCAAATAAGACCTTTTACGGTCTTTTTTACGTTGGAAGTGTTCTGTATTTAATTCATGGACATGACAAATAGCAAGCAAAGAAAACATTCAATAATATCGCAGTTATAAAATACTATATGTGTCTGCTTATTATAAGCGAAGTTGGACTTGCTTTCTGTAGAGTCGCTTGTGACTTTGTCACTTGTCAGGTGTGACTGACCTTTCGCTTATTTTGGGGCGCGTTTTCATAGACCGGTTTGCTTGTTTCTCTGGCTAAATCTGGCAACACTGCCGGACACTCTGCTCAAGCAGTGTGTGTGGGCTGCTGCACTACCGGCAGCAGGAATGCTGGAAGTGATACAGTGGAGGATTTTACATTAGAGCAGGCCTATCGCGCAGTTGATCTTCAACACAAATGCCAGCTGCTTTAATTCGACAAGTGGGTTCATTAACGGGTCTTATTTAAAATGGCTGAGAAACCTCCGCATTTAACCACATGTGTTTGAGCATAAACAAACACAGAGACTATAGTCTTATAGTTGCTTTTGTCTCATAGATCAGTGGTTCTCAACCTGTGGGTTCCCAGATGATTAACTTAATGTGCAACACTGTTTTCTCACTCAACAGTAACCAAACCAACATAGAGTTTAAGTGTATAGAAGGTACTATCTGCACATTTCTAAAGTGACCATTTAAGGACTTTTTAATACCTCTAAAATGACAAATTATACATTGGCCAAATTGTCACATATTAGAGGCAGAAATTGTGAAAATAGCTGATCTACATTGTGAGCATGGACTGTAGATCGGCTATTTTCACAATAGAACCATGTTATACAAAATATAATGCCTCAACTCTTAGTGCCCGTCAGGGTACGGGGTGTTCCCAGTTAAAATATGATTATTTTGGGAGTCGCGGCCTGAAAAGTTTTAGAACCACTGTTTTAGATGTCTCTGTGTCATGTGTCTATTCGTTTGAAGTTGTTCTCTAGCCCAAGAACTCGAGACATCTGTCAGATCAGATCTGCGTCCCATTCCCAGATGAGAGTTTCTTTGTTGTTGTTGTAGTTGCAGTGAGTGCTGGCTGGGGACAAACCGGCGAGGGGTCGAAATTGAGAGAGAAACGCTTTGCTGTCACAGCTTGTCTCTAAAAAAGAATATTCATTTTAGCCGATGAATATATCACATAGTTATTCAATTATTCATCCACATAACATGTCGTTGTCGGGTGGAAACCTTGTATGTCCAAAACTGTTTTGGACATACAACTGTTTTTATCATTTAAAAAAATTAACTGAACTAGTGAAAACAGAAGATCTACAAGCACACAACGCCTCGCACCGCGAGGCGTTGTGTGCTTGTAGATCTGCTGTTTTCACAACTTTTGTGCGACAGCCTTGTCTGATGAAGCAGGGCTTTACTTCGCGAGAAAACGTACACATTTGAAACTTGGAGATATGAGGTTCCTGCCCGACAGTGACGATATACAGCCTCTGATTTACTTACAGACTCTTTGTTTTCAAATGCGCATTCCCTTACGGGAACTGGACACCCTTGACCAAAGCGGTTTTTTATCATTTCAGTAAATGAGCACAAACACACTGCCTCAGTCAAACAATGTTGGCTTAATGAAGAGTTTTGATAGGGTATTCTGTTTTATATACCCAGATTGATTTGACACATAGCCGCGGTGGTCGGAACGACTCTCCGCTCTCCTCCGTCCCCAGACAGAGTGCAGAGGATGCGGGGGCCGGAGGAGTAGAGATGACTTGGCAGCTTACGTATACACTTTCGTCCAAGCAGAGTCTGTGTAGGCAACACTACAGCCAGCAGCACTGCTGGAAGTGGAAGGGATGGTTAAATGAATACCTGGATATCGCGCTGTGGAGAATTTGTGCCGGAGGTACGGAGGCTTTCCCTTTCCAGCGATAGGATAGGATGGTTAAAAAAGGATGAGGAGATCCGAGCACTCAGAAGTCAGGAGGAGAGGAGCTTCAAGTTAAAATAACGTTTATAAAACCAACCTTTTTCGACCTTACGGTCTTCATCAGGGCAAGAACTGGTTCTTGGATGAAGACTGCAAGTTCGAAACATGTTGGTTTTATAAAATAAACGTTATTTTAACTTGAAGCTCCTCTCCTTCCGACTTCTGAGTGCTCGTATCTCCTCATCCTCTTTTAACAGTCTTTCTCCCACTGATCCTAGCAGCACCACACACTTTTTAAAACGCTTGTATCTCCCTTGAGCACCCGGTTGGTCTCTGTTTTTTGTCTAGGATACCTATTGTGTTCATGAGTTGTCACTAGACAGAGATGTCAGAGGTGTTTGTTCCTCCTGGAAATTGGCTTGCGTCTCTCCTCCAAACTACCGCAGTTATCCCTGGCCTCACTGTCGACAGGATGGATTGGCTTAACAATTCAATTCAATTCAATTCAATTTTATTAAAGTGTCAAATCATAACAAGTTATCTCAAGACACTTTACAAAGGCTAAAGAGCCATGAGAGAGAGAGAGGAGAGAGGGAGAAACAATGATGGGTAAACAATGCTGAACACCGAACTGAGGTCGGGATCTTATTAGGATGGGTTAGGACGGGCACCGCC
>NC_137823.1:27876493-28126493 GCF_963921795.1 Nannobrachium achirus | reverse complement strand
CTATTGTCTGCCGCTAACAATGGTCCCTCGCCTCTCGCATTAACCGTTTAAGATCCGGAACGCGTCCATGTAACCACCATTTTTTATACAATTTGGCTATTCAAAAATAGCAGATATACAAGCTGTGAATATATATTCGTTCTGACATTTTTAACTCAAATCTTTGCTTCTGGGGCGTCCCTGGAACAAAATATTTTGAGATGGGGGGGGTCCGCGGTCAAATTACGTTGTTTCCTGTTGAGATTTCCTGTTGAGACAGGTTTTTTCATCTCACTGATGTCACTTTGTCTGCTGACCTCACTCAGCAATGACATAAACAGAAAATAAACTAAAATAAATCAATTCACAGGAGGCAAGGAGTGATCACCCGATGATGTGCACTGCAATGTCATTTCAAAAGCACTACATTGCAGGCGTTTTTTGGGGAGCGTGTCGCTGTTACTACATCTTTTCGACACACCCGACTCTAACCCTCACCCTAACCTTAACCTCCGTGGAGTGAGTCGCTAACCCTCCGGTCGAAATGATGGGCGTTCGCAAAAGCGAGATTTCCCCGTTTTTTGAGAGTGAAAAAAATAAGAAGACACGTGTGACATGTGTGATCTCGGGGCAGTTTGCCCCAGGCAATGTGCCAATCTCAATAGGGAACAACGGTACATATCATTCTAGGGGTGCTTGACAATAAAAACTTTTGAGTTTAAATTTTTTTCAGAATACCATTAGGATTTAGAAGACATTGTTAGGTATTGTTCAAGTCTTAATGGGTTAACTAGAAAACAACCAGCATTGGGTTTTCTTCTCTCTGTTATCTGTTAGCATCGTATATAAGCCTCCACATTGATCCTTCCCTTTAGAGGGAAGAAGAAAGGAAACGCTGTGTGTGACTTTGTTTCCTCCTCTGTCCGTGTTGTGTGACCGTGTGGAACTTCTGCACCTGTTGTCCCATAATTATCGGGACTTGAACCGGCGCGCTCCGCCATTAATTTTGTCATGTCCCATTGTTCTCGGGCTACTCATACGCACGCGCGTGCACGCACACGCACACACACACACACACACACACACACACACACACACACACACACACACACACACACACACACTCTTTGTCTTACTATACTCGGGAGGAATTTTGCAATTCGTTTTTTACCCTACACCTAAAGCCGAAAATAGCTGATCCGCGAACAGCGGTGGAAATAGGACTCACATTTGTTACTATATCAATATATCAATACTTCAATACTGCAATGTAGAAATACTCTGTTACAAGTCCAGAATTTAAAATGTACTTGAGTAAAAGTAAGAATGTATTGCCATCAAAATATACCGCATTGTGAGCTTGTAAATCTGCAATTTCTTTATGATGTCTCAGAGGCTTTCAGCTTTCAGGGAGTAACCACAAATACACAGGGAAGGCATATTTGCATATTATAACCACACCTGGGAGTCTATTAGAGTAATTAACTCCATAGACACATACAAAACAGAAAAAGTACAAAAATATGGCACCACCTCTTTAATAACTTTCTAACCATAAGACAACATATTCTCTTGTGAGGACTACAGTAGGAAAATGATCCTCACAATGTCTAGTTCTCAAATGTAGTCAGGAACACTCACGTCAAAGTAGGTTTAACCATTTATTGCATAGGGTTAGAATACAGTTAATCTTGGCGCTTGAAGGGCTCCGCGTTCGGAGATGTTCCCCGAATTTTGTGCATGCTTTTTGAGCATGCTAAGCAAAATCAGGGAACGCTAAGCAAGACCCCCCATAGGGATAGAATAGCAGAACAAAAGCAATACATGACAGTCAAAATCACAGTATTTGAGCTTAGCCAGACTGATCAAAGGTGGAGGCTGTGGTGGAGAAGGCAGCTAGCAGCGAATGTTCCGAAGCTTTGGAAACCAAGCAAAGGTAGAGAAAGCAAGCCGTATTTAAAGAAGCCTCCCCTACTGAATGAGCGCTTTGGTTGGAGTTGATACAGTGTGACTAGCTGCTATGTGAATGAGAATTGGGAAAAGAGCTGACTGACAGCTGACTACAGCTGGGCGGGGCTAGACTCCCGTGTCCTGCATAAACTAATGCTGAAGCTACATTTCTACCATACTTGTGGGTACATTTGACCCTCACAAATATAGTAATACACACACACACACACCCCCTCTGCAAATAACCACGCGGCGGGCACTCTCTCTCTCTCCATAATGAGTCACTATGTGGCCGCCTCTGCATTTTCATACTGCACAATGCACACCGTTTAAACAGCCACTTAACCTACAGAGTGGCACTCATGCTCTGTCTTTGTGCTCCCCTCTGCTGTCATTATCCTTGAACCAGGTCTCTGGGCGCTCCGGCACCATTCCACTCTCGTCATTACTGGCCCAAGACTCTAAATGAAGCTCGCCCTCCTCCCCTCTCCTCCGCTCTGCTTTCACTCTATGCCTCCCTCCCTCCAGGGGCGTCACACCAAATTCTGGGCCCTGGGTACAAGGATTCACTGCGGGCCCCCCGTGAATGAAAAATAGCAGATATACAAGCTTGTAGATTGTGAAAATGTGTGCAAGAAACGTATGTTTCCATGTCAGTGGTGCTCAAACTTTTTTATGTGAAGGACCCCCAAGATGATATGTATTTGGCCACGGACCCCCATCTCAAAATATTTAGTTCCAGGGACCCTCCCCAGAAGCAAAATTTCAGTTACAAATGTTCACGACTTTTCAAAAATAGCAGATCTACAAGCTCACAGCGCGGCACTCGGTGCTGCGCTGTGAGCTTGTATATCTGCTATTTTTCAATAGCTAAAATGTGAAATAATTAAGGCCCCTCCACCTTGGGCCCTAGTAACTCCGTCCCACTTCCCCCCCCCCCCCCCCCCCTTGTGACGCCCCTGCTCCGTCCTTCTCTCTCTCTCTCTCTCTCTCTCTCTCTCTCTCTCTCTCTCTCTCTCTCTCTCTCTCTCTTTTGTGTGCCTTTTTTAAACTCTGTCTCTCTGCTCCTCTTGTGGGAAAAAAACAGCCTTTCAACAAGTCCTTTATGTATTTTTTTAATCATTTTGTAAAATACATTTTCTGCCCAAAAACGCTGTGGTGGATTGTTAACGTCTGTCAGCAGGCACGCCGCGCTTTTTAGAGTTGAAATCATAACTCCTCAAAAGAAAATACCCGAGTGACTGGCATTGTTGGCACCAAGACCATTATGATTTTTTTTTTATATACATCACTAAGTGTTGCTATGGTGGCAATAATATAACTCTTTAGAACATGGAAGGAACGATATATTGCATATCATTGTCTTCTACCCTCCGTTGCTAGCACGTGCGGCAGCATTAGCCGACGCATGTCGCCGCACAGCCTGATTACCACGAGCTAGCTACAGCTGTGGTAGTCTAACCCATTGAGAGCCGAAGTCGATTCTACAAAATGCCTTTTAAATCCGTTTTTGAAAAAACGCATGTTTGCTCAAACTTTCTAATGTCAAGGCCCCCTAGAATGATACCCAGCAAGCACTGTCAGGACCTGGACCAATCAGTGACGTCTCGATTGGGGCCAGATCACAGCCCATAATGGGATGATCTTGACGTCATTACCAGGACGTCATATGGACTTTTTTAGTTTGACAGGATCATTGTTATTGTTTGTAATATTAGTTGAAATATGAGCATGTAAGGTTATATTCTGGGACATATCTGACTAGTTATGATATTTATCTGGTCTAGAATACCACGTGATTTCAACCAACATAAATCCTGTCAAACGAAAAAGTCCATATGACGTCCTGGTAATGACGTCAAGATCATCCCCATATGGGCTGTGATCTGGCCCCAATTGAGACGTCAATGATTGGTCTGAACGTGCTTGCTGGGTATGTATTTGACCAGGGCGCAGACACCCCCATCTCAAAATATGTTGTTCCAGGGACCCGGAGAAAGAAAGATTTGAGTTACAAATGTTCGCATAGGCAAAGATTTGCTATGATGTTCACGATTTTTCAAAAATAGCAGATCTACAAGCTCGCGGTTGAAGTGTGTGGAATCTAGAGTGCCGCGCGGATGCGTTCCGGGTCTAAATGGCCTAATGAGGAAAACACTCCCATCAGCCAGTAATTGCTGTTTAGGAAGATGAGTTGGCACCAGAGCTGATGTGCGTTGGAGGCTCACGGCAGCGCAAACGCTCGCTCTCATCCGCGTCTCATTGAGAACGCAGCGTGACTCACTCTGCTGGCTTCCACTCTGTCTCTTTGTTATTGTTGTTTTTTTAAAAGGAAGAAAAACTCCCTATCCTTTTCCTCCCGTCTTCCATGCAGCATTATACGCCCTCCCTCTCCATCTGTGTGACGCTTCTGTGTGTTACGCACATTTATGACGCGTGAGAGACGCGGAGGGGAATCAGGTAGCAGGGGTCTTCATTCAACAGGGTGTCCGGGACCCCTAGGGGGTCCTCAGAGTTACTACAGGGGTCCTTCAAATCTTTGTGTGACATAAACTTTTTTCTCCTTTTTTAAACCACTTGAACCCTAATGTCCATATTCTGAGAACTTTAGCCCACAATAGCAGATCTACAAGCTCACAATGCCTCGCGCTGCGAGGCGTTGTGAGCTTGTAGATCGGCTATTTTCGGCAAAGAGTTTTGGTGTAGAGGGGAAAAAGAGCAGACTAAGTACAGAGTGAAAGGTCAAGTTTATTAAGTATTGACGGTTCAAGTGGTTACATATCTGATAACACCAATTGACATGAATCCAAAATACACTGACATACATAGATTGTGCTGTCAAACGATGAAACTATATGGAATCTGGGGGTTCATCTGTCTCTCAGCTAAGTGGTCCTTGGCCTGAAAACGTTGAAGACCCCTGGGATAGAGCATGAAAGAGAAAGGGGGTAATCGAGGAGAGACCAGTAGCTTCGGTTACATTTGTACACGTTCAGAGTTACGTTTACACTGAGGGTTTTACTGTGCAAAGTGTGCCTTGCAGTCAGAGAGGCAATAGGAAGGTCAAACAATAAAATGGTCATTAACCCATATAGATCGGAGTCTTCTAAATCCTAATGGTTTTCTGAATACGTACGTTTTCAGATGTTTCTATAATTCAGTGGTACTCAAACCTTTTAACGTCAGGGACCCCTAGAATTATATGTATTTGACCGCGGACCCCCATCTCAAAGCATTTTTTTCCAGAGACTCCGAGAAAGAAAGATTTGAGTTACTGTACAAATGTTCGCTTTAAAAATAATATTCAAAATGTGCACATATTTTCATGATTTAAAAAAAATAGCAGATCTACAAACTCATAGTGCCGCGCTATGATCTTATCTGCTATTTTTGAATAGCCAATGCATGAAATAACGGTCGGAGTGGTTGAAATCTAAAAAAGTGACACAGATGCTTTTCCAGGGCCTAAACTAGGGATGTGCGCGTGTATTCGGTTATCCGATTACACGGTTTGTAAACCACTATTCGTTTTGAAAATACAATTCGATTATTCTATTAAATATATTTTTAATTATTGAGATATTAACTTTATTAAACATTTAAATTCTGCGCCCATATTACTGTCTTGTCTTAATAAAATGTTACTTTTTAACAAGCAAATTAAACAAGCATGACTGTCTGTGTGTCACAGTCTGACTGTTGGCGCTGTGGTCCCTGGTCGCGCTGACCTGCAGTGAGTGTGCATGGCACTGCATGCAGCCACACACCAAGCAGGCTGTCCGCTGCGCGAGTAAATTAATGGCAATTAAGCGACGTGTATCTTAAAGATACTGGATGTGAATCACTCGTTACCTCGAGTAGGATAGCCTGCACGCTGCATCTGTGATCCGGTCCATGAATTAATCCATAGTTTGGGGTGAGAACAAGCCAAGGAGAATGCTTAATCAATCATACATAGGCTGAGAATGGAAAACCATTATGTAGCTAACTTTGCAGAGAACAGAGCTGTTGCTCAGTTAGTATAGCGACTCCAGTCAGAGCTGTTGTAGCGACCAAGCTGAGACTGATGCGCTAATTATTGATCTGACCTAGATTCACGCAATGACGTAATTGATTAATTTGAGCAAGATTTCAATATTATATAACATTTTAAAAGGCTTTTATATACTCTTGATACTTTTTTCAAACGAGGTTTGCCCTAATAGATTGAAGTGCTAAGTTTTGGCTATTTTCTGTGTGAAATTACAATAAAAAAATTCTGTGTGAAATTACAATAAAAAAAAATAATAATAATAATTTTCGAATAGTCGAATATTCGTTTACAAAATTGTCGTGTACACGTCAGTGAAATTGGTCGCTAGGAACATCCCTAGCCTAAACGGGTTGACGGCCTCAACTTTCCGCCTTCTGCCGAAACCGAACCCCCACTCTCCCCTTAAAGATGGGTGCCATGATTTAGGAGGATACTAGGAGGAAGATTTTTTTCCAAAAAAGTGTACAGAAAGTGTTAAAAGTAGGTTTTTATGTGGCCACACCCACCAGTTCATTAAGTATGCCTGGTTGTCAGGTGGGTGGTGCCAGCTGAAATTAGCCACACCCACAGTGTTGAGTGTATGATAAACTGGGAGGGGCTGAGTTTATGATGCCATTAACTCAGTGTTTTTCAGTTGGGCCTTTTGACTCAGAGGCTTTCAGCTTTCAGGAAGTAACCAACAATACACAGGGACGGCAAATGTGCACATTATAACCACACCTGGGGATCTATTAGAGTAATGTTAACTCCATAGACACATACAAAACAGAAAAAGTACACAACTATGGCACCACCTCTTTTTCTTTTTAAACATAATTTTTATTTGCAGTTGCACATGTACATATCTTCACAGGGTCAACATTTTTACATCATTTTGATCATCACATTGTAGTCCATATTAAACATTCGCGGTGTCATTCTGTTGGGTTATTTATTCAGTCCATTTCTCACCTTTCTCAAGATCTTCTTGTATCCTGAGTTTGTATCTAAATCTCTCCATTACATTCCTCCACAATGCACAGCCACTGCTCACAAGTTGGAGGGTCATTTTTATACCACAATCTTGTTATTGCTTTTTTGCTGGCTGCCAGCAGCACCTTGACCAGATACATGTCATCTCCATGTGTGTTTTCCTGCATCAAGTATGGCACCACCTCTTTAACCACCATGTCCTTCCCTTCCCTTTCCTCCAATTCCCAGAATCCCGCTGACTGCAGCAAGGCGCGGAAGCTGGTGTGCAACATCAACAAGGGCTGCGGCTACGGCTGCCAGCTGCACCACGTGGTCTACTGCTTCATGATCGCGTACGGCACCGGGCGCACCCTCATCCTGGAGTCGCACAACTGGCGCTACGCCACCGGGGGCTGGGAGACCGTCTTCCTCCCCGTCAGCAACTCCTGCACCGACCGCACCGGGGCCACCACCGGCCACTGGTCAGGTAGGCATGGTCGCACACATGTGCACACACACGTATGCAGACTACGTGCTCATATGTACACATTACACACACACAAAGACAAATTCCGAGGAACTTACGGTACATGGAGACAGGTCCGAGGAATGCACACGAATATGTACGTAATACAAATGAATCACATATCTGTGTGGCTTTAACAAGGTCTGCAAATCTCCCATATGTATGCCTATAATTGGGCATACTGTATAATGTTTGGTTATGTCTGAGTCATAGTGACATGCTTTGCTTATACTGTACATGGACGTATCAGGTTTGTTTATGGCAGGGACGGACTGGGACTAAAATTCAGCCCTGGCATCTTCGCCCAGACCAGCCCCCACAACCAGCGCGCGCGCAGATACTCTACCGACTCATCCGGTCGAGGCACATACAAATACACAAGCTCTTAATACCACAACTTTTACAGAACAACATAAATGATAACTACACAACCCACAGGCAACTACACAATCCATAAATTGTATAAGTTAGCGTACAGTTCTCACCAACAAGGGGAGTATGAACATGACATTGGCAAATAACAACTTAGCATTAGCAAGCAGGGATCTTTTGGCAATGTGTGCCCTGGCAGAAAAAAGGTTGAGAAAAGGTTGACACTAGTAACTAGTGTTGTTGCTGCTTTTATACCACCATTATTATTATTATTATTATGAGAAATGCACTCCTTAAAGTTGAAACAAAATAAGTTAAGAACCAATTAACCAGTCTGCTTAAAGTATGCATCTGTAGCAGCTAGTTGACAGTGCAGTGAGAGATAATTGCCTTCCTTTGATCCATTAACAAGGGGCAGTTACTACTTATTGGCATCAGCTGCCAGCTGGACACAGAGTCTGACACAATCACCTCCCCTCTGCAGGGCTCTGTGTCTGTCTCATGTCTCCAAAAGCCCTTGAATATGATTGAACATGATTAAGGATTACTGTGATTATGTTAAGCTTACGTTTCATATCGCACTCACCTTACCTGTAACTTTCACTACTCCCCGAAAATATTTTTTGAAAAAAAAAAAAAGTTTTTTTTTCTTTCTTTTTTTCGGCCCACCAGCCCTCTGACCTAGCGGCCCACCGGGCATATGCCCGGTATGCCAGATGGCCAGTCCGCCCCTGGTTTATGGTTATGTCTGAGTCATAGTGACATGCCTATATATGGATGTATTGGGTTTGTTTATGGTTAGCCTATGTCTGAATCAGAGGGACGTGGCTGTGGTCCTAATAATCTGTGTTATCCCTTTAGGTAGTAAAGTGATGGTAAATATTGTAGGTAATGATGTACAAAATGATGGCAAACGCTCATTAAAGCACAATTAATGCGCAGCAATTAATGTGTATATATTTTTTCATATTAGAATGTTCTATTCTATCCTATTCTGTAATTTAGTTTTTCCGCTGAACGAATAAACTAAAACCTTCTCGGTTGCACTGTGGAACGATCTATCGATCAATTGGAACGATCCTTTCAGCCCCTACGTTGAACCTTTATAAATGATGCCACGACATGGCGTCGGCCTGAGGCTGCTGCTGCAGGCTAAGTGGTGGTTGGCCTCTGTCAGCCTGACAGGAACAAAGTGCCTGCAAAGTAGCTTGATCAGCGATGATATTGGGTTTTACTTCATGAAGCTGTGCCTGCTTTGATTTCTCTCTCTCTCTCTCTTCTCTCTCTCATAGCCAGGGGTGTCGTAGCACCAAATTCTGGGCCCCGGGTACAAGGATTCACTCACATTTTGTGCTTTAACTATTGAAAAATAGCAGATATACAAACTCACAGCGCGGCAGTAGATCTGCTAGTCTTTGAATATTTCAAATCCTTCTAAGGTTTTTTGAAAATCCTATGTTTCTATGTCAGTGCTGCTCAAACATTTTCACGTTAAGGACCCCCAAAATGATATGTGTTTGCCCACGGACCCCCATCTCAAAATATTTAGTTCCAGGGACCACCCAGAAGCAAAATTTGAGTTGAAAATATTCGCTTAAAAATACACATATTCAATGATTTGCAGGTGTACATTTTCACGACTTTTCAAAAAATAGCAGATCTACGAGCTTGCAGCGCGGCACCCGGTGCCGCGGCACCCGGTGCCGCGCTGTGAGCTTGTATATCTGCTATTTTTCAATAGCTAAAGCATAAAATAATTAAGGCCCCTCCCTGCCTCCACCTTGGGCCCTAGTAACTCAGTCCCACTTTCCACCCCCCTTGTGACGCCCCTGCCCATATATAGCTCCTTCCTTCCAGCCGTTCATTTCTCTTCTATCGCTCCGTTTGACTCGGCCTCTCTTGGGTTCTCTCTCTCTCTCTCTCTCTCTCTCTCTCTCTCTCTCTCTCTCTCTCTCTCTCTCTCTCTCTCTCTCTCTCTCTCTCTTTCTCTCTTTCTCTCTCTCTCTCTCTCTCTCTCTCTCTCTCTCCGTCTCTCTCTCTCAGCGCCTTTTTCTCAGCCATTTCCCTCTGCCTTTCATGTGTCCTTTTCCACTATCTAATTCATTCTTCTGCTGTCTGTCTCCCTTACCAACAGGCTCCTATAGGGCCAAACAGGCCGTCTGCGGCACACTGGCGACACACACACACACACACACACACACACACACACACACACACACACACACACACACACACACACACACACACAGTCACACACAGTCCAATCCTCGGTGATGTTAGTTGAACTCTGGGAGTGTACAAACGGAACCGACTGGACACATGATATGAGCGTCCATTTGGTTACATTTGTGCACATTTCACAATCTTTAGTAAAGCTAAAGCTAAAACTAAAGTTTTCATATAATTGGAGTGGAGTAGAGGTACATTATGTTCCTCTGTGATGTAGTGGGGTAGAATATTTAAAATTGTAAAAAAAAAAATGCACCTTTTTTGTGCATGGTATCAAACACAACATATCTCCTTGTATGGGCTGTTCTGTCCGTGACAACAGTTGTCTCTGCGTACTTTCTGTGACGTTAGTCTCGTGCTCATACGGACACTCATGCGGACATAGGGACCACATACAGACAAAGCCAAATGTAAATGGTAAATGGTGCATTTATATAGCGCTTTTTGCCAAGGCGCTTTACATAGATTGTGCATTACATTCAGGGGTTCAGAGTCTTGCTCAAGGACTCTTCGAGACTTCGACCTTAACTCAGGGGGAGCCCGGATTCGAACAGGAAAACCTTCGGGAACCCTTCGTGCTCCAATGACAGTTTCTCTACCCCTGAGCTATGACGCGCCCAAATGTACTGTAGGAGCAGTTAACCGCTCAAAAATATCTCAAAATTGTGCTTAAGAACAGTACTTTACATTCGGTAAAAAAAAAATATATATATATATATATATATATATATATATATATATTCTTTTTTTACATTACATCTATCTATCCTTAAATGCGCAAAACCTCTGCATTGTATGCCTGCAAGTGCGAGTGGGGTATAACAGGTACACCTGGTGTTGCATAACTGGAGGGGCATGCGTTCCCAACGCGCATCCTTTCCAGCGGCATGGTTCCAAATGGGTATTGGCCTAGTTTGTACAAATCTGTACACTCCGAGTTACAAATTGATAAATTAACCCTGAGGATTTTACTGTCTCTCTCTCTTTCTCTCTCTCTCTCTTCTCTCTCTCTCTCTCTCTCTCTCTCTCTCTCTCTCTCTCTCTCTCTCTCTCTCTCTCTCTCTCTCTCTGTTCCTTTTTAGTAGTACAAAGTTAGCGGTAGTGTTTCGGCTCTGAGATGGTAAATTATTTAACATCATAAATGTTGACGCGGCTTTGGCGCTGTGACAAGGCAAAACGAAATTACAAAATAAATTGGATTACACAATCTGTCGATCTAAACGCAAACGGTTTGGAATCTTTGTAAGCTCTGTCAGTGTTCTTCTGACTTCTCTGCCAGAGTGAGAAAGAGAGAGAGAGAGAGTGAGTATGTATAATATATCGTCGTTGTCGGGTGGAAACCTCGTTTCTCCAAGTTTAAAATTTGTATGTTCTTTCGCAAAAGCCCTGCTTCATCATACAAGGCCGTCACACAAAAGTAGTGAAAACAGCAGATCTACAAGCACACAACGTCTCGCACCGCGAGGCGTTGTGTGCTTGTGCTTGTGCTTGTGCTTGTAGATTGGCTGTTTTCACTAGTTTAAATCATTTTTAAAATGGAAAATGCAAAACGAACGGTTTTGGACATACAAGGTTTTCACCCGACAACGACGATATGTGTTTGGGGTGCATGAGAAGGTACAGAACACAGAGCTAGGGAGGGACATTTGACAAAGCGGATTAAAGGTCAATGCGTTACAGGACCTGCTCTGGTTCCTTCTCTAAATGAAGGCACGCAGTAGGAAGAAAATTGCGTGAAAATCCAACTTTCTGCAATAACGCATGAGAGGGAGTGCTTTATCAGCACGGCCACGGCGTGAAGCAGTGTGACGTCGCTACTACCACATCGAATGTTTGATAACTTTTAAAAATGGTTACCAAATATGGCAATCACAGAACTGAAAGTTCCTATGATTGGCCGCTAGTTGCGCTGTTCCGGTACCAGAAGCAACATGTTCTCCATAGGATTCCATTCATTTCCCCTGGACTTTTAAATTTGATTTTCTTACCTTAATAAACATTGTCATAAATACTTTATGGTTCCTGTCGCTAGTTTAAAGCCGTGTTTCAATCACCATGATATGCGCTTTGTGAAAATATGGTCCAATTTATGTTATATTTGATGTTATAGCAGGTTATGCTGTAGGAGGGGCTTGTGATCATAGGCTTCTTCTTTGTGTGCTTTATTTTCGGCAAGCTCAAGACAATGTCCCATGTATCCCTGCGGTTGCACGTGACCGTTGGCAGCCAATAGCCTTCCTCTGGCACCATTAAAACAATGATGGCGACACAGATACCAAGGGCCAAAAAAAGCGTAATTTTCGCTGCATAGAAACCAATGGCTTTCCACTGTCCATATTTGTTTACAGTCTAGCACAACTCACATCTTATGCCCCGTACAAAACGTTTAATTTCTCCACATTTCTATCCTTACGGATATTCTTCTGCTTAAATGTGACACATTTATAACCTGAGGAAGATCTGTGAAAAAGGGAGTTTTGCGCCTTCCTTTCTTAAATTCATTCAGTGTTTTACATCACCAACATGATGGGATGTGCATTCAATTTACCACAAACATGAAAAGCTGATATATTCCCCCCCCCCCCCCAAAAAAAATTCAATCATTTTTTGACACTTCTATTATGAGAATAATCTCTATAAGAATGTAGTCCCTGAATGCCTGCCCAAATAACAGGGTCACTATCCCCTATATCAGTGGAACTCAACCTTTTCAGGCCGCGACCCCCAAAACTATTATATTTGAACTGGGGACCCCCCTCCCTGACGAGCACTAAGAGTTGAGGCATATCATTTTGTATAACACGGTTCTATTGTGAAAATAGCAGATCTACATGCTCACAACGCCTCGCAACACGAGGCAATGGAGAAATTGTGAAAATATCCGATCTACATGCTCACAACGCCTTGCTTTGCAAGGCGTTGTGAGTATGTAGATCGGCTATTTTCACAATTTCTGCCTCTAATATTTGACAACTTGGCCAATGTTTAATTTGTCATTTTAGAGGTACTAAAAGGTCCTTAAATCGTCACTTTAAAATGTGCATATACCATCTATACACTTAAACTGTATGTTGGTTTGTTTACAGTTGAGTGAGAAAACAATGTTTCACATTAAGCTAATCATCTCGGGACCCCGCAAAATAATTTGGGTCCCGACCCACAGGTTGAGAACCACTTCCCTATATAACCGCATGGAAACCTCCGGATATTGCAACAGCCTTTTAAACTACCCATTGCACATGTGAAACGAATCAATATTGAGCAAAAGCATGGCCCATTTCTCACCTAAAATGTTATCAGATTGGACTATATAGGTGAAATAGAGATTGTTCCCTGACAAGCTGCATAAAGGCAGACTTCACAGCCATGGTATACGGTTATTATACCACACCTGTTATCCTATTAGATTGTGTGCTTTGACCTAAACCATTTTAGAGCTACAGTACATAAAGGCAGACTTCACAGCCATGTATACGGTCATTATACCATACCTGTTATCCTATTAGATTGTGTGCTTTGACCTATACCATTGTATAAAACTGTGATCAAGTTTGTCGTTCCCCTGGCTTGTTCTTTTAATTCATTTTTAGTGTAGTGGTATAATTTATCACAAAAGAGGAAAACAAATGGTCAGCCTTAGGAGAATGGATTACAGTCTCCACCACGTTTTCCTCCCGCACTATCAGTGTAAAACACAGACCATTAAATATCTGTTAACAATTGCTCATTCCTCGTCTTATCTGCTCACCCCTGACCTTGAATTACTCTGAGCTTGGGCGTCTAGGGTACGCTTAAAGGTAAAGCAATACACTGGTAATTTAGCAAATAAGCTCTTTTGTCATCAGCTAAGTAGCTGTTTCACCGCTGTGTGTCGAGTTAAATTAGTTCATGAGCCCAGCATCTATGCCTAGGCTATTGCTTTATGTTTAGAAGGCTGCAGTCAAGCTTAGCATTGCAACCACCATGATTGAACACGCAGTTGAAACTGATTTGTCAGTGGCAGGTTAAGAGCATAGACTGTATAAAGAAATTGGTTTCAACAGACCATAAATTAAGCCTACCCTGCAAGCCAAATGACGTTATGATAATGTCCTCCGGTGACTCTGGTGACGTTCAGAACTAGGCCAGATCACAGCCCATATGGGGATGGGCTTGACGTCATTACCCAGACATCATATGGACTTTTTTGTTTGACAGGATTATTGTTATTGTTTGTAATGTTAGTTGAAATATGAGCATGTAAGGTTATATTCTAGGACATATCCGACTAGTTATGATATGTATCTGGCCTCGATCGGACCCTCTCTGATTAATCCAGGACCAGGACATTCATTTTCGTGGGCAGGATTTTTTCTTTTTTCAAGATTTGTTTTTTCTTTTTTTTTGCTTTTTTATGCCTTTATTTGATAGGACAGTAGACTGACATGAAATGGGGAGAGAGATGGGGAATGACATGTGGCAAAGGTCGTCCAGATCGGGAATCGAACCGGCGATGCCAGCAGGCATCATAGCCTAGTATGTGGTATATACGCCTTGACCACTAGGCCAGCGGCCACCCCCGTGGGCAGGATTTATGTTGGTTGAAATCAGGTCATATTCTATAGGCCAGATCTGACTAGTCATGGTTTGACTTGATCTGGCCCCAAATCAAGACGTCACTGATTGATCCAGGTCCTGACCGTGCTTTAAGAAAAAGAAGAATTTACCTACGTCCTCCCACAAGGGAAATTCAAATTAACCCAGCTGACCCCCAGTGCTTCGCACAAGGCGCGCGGGGAGGGGAGCAGTGATAGCTGGAGCGGGGAATCGTACCTGCGACCTCTGGGACCTCCGGAGTCCTAGGTGTGGACACTAACCACTCAGCTATCACTGCTTTGCTGGGTGGTGTTTGTGTTTCTCGTGGCGCTCTTCCTCATATTGTCAAATATTGATTGATCACAGACATGACATAATATTAACGCTGCCTGTTTTACAATGCTGCTAAATGCTTAAGTATGTGGTTCTGTAAGTACTGTACATGGGGCTCTGGGTTTAAGATGAAGAGATGAAACTCGGAGCTTTGTGATCTAATTAGACTGCAGTGGGAGGCTGAGGCGGCGCTTAACCCATTTAGGCCTAAAATTATTGGATGCTTTAACTATCAAAAAATAGCAGATATACAAGCTCACAGCGCGGCACCGAGTGCCGCGCTGCGAGCTTGTAGATCTGCTATTTTTGGAAAAAGTCGTGAAAATGTGTGCAGATCTTTGAATATATGTATTTTCAAAGCGAACGTTTGTAACTCAAATGTTGCTTCTGGGTGGTCCCTGGAACTAAATATTTTGAGATGGGGGTCCGTGGCCAAATACATATCATTGTGGGGGTCCTTCACATGAAAAGGTTTGAGAACCACTGACATAGTAGTCTCTCAAAAACAGACTAACTGAGCTCCAGTTAAGTGAAAAGGACCTTTTCTTTGACGATGGCTGGCCAGATTGCTGACATAGAAACATAGGTTTTTCAAAAACCCTTAGAAGGATTCAAAAGACACTTATAGAATCGGGTCAAGATTCAAATTTTTACGATTTTTCAAAAAATAGCAGATCTACAAGCTCGCAGCGCGGCACTCGGTGCCGCGCTGTGAGCTTGTATATCTGCTATTTTTCAATAGTTAAAGCATAAAATAATGATGTGTACAATAATGTGTACCCGTTCTAAATAGGTTAACTGTACATTTGTGCCAAGACACGCAGGCCTCAAAAAAAATATGCCCATTCCCTCTTCATATGAATCCTGCCAATGCTGTTATATAAGCAAAGAGAGGCATGGGAATATTTTTCCCATTCAATATTTAATGCTTTTGCCAATTTATATTCAGTTCACGCTCCTGCGTGTGCACAGGCTCAAAAACGAATGCCTGTTTCTCTGTCCTTGTTTCTAACACATTTCTTACTTTTCCGCGGAAAAGCCATTTTAACGTAATTATGCCATTTGTTGGAAAGGCTGCTAGGAGGCATGTGTCCGCTGCTATATGAGGCTTGTCTCTGGCAATTAGAGCAGCCACGCTGCGATGTAAAAAGACCACAGGACTCAAACTTGTCTTTTTAACCCGTTTAGGCCTAGAATTATTGAATGCTTTTAACTATTGAAAAACAGCAGATATACAAGCTCGCAGCGCGGCACCGAGTGCCGCGCTGCGAGCTTGTAGATCTGCTGTTTTTGGAAAAATCTAGATTTTTTTTTCTTTGAATATATCTATTTAAAAGCGAACATTTGTAACTCAAATATTTGCTTCTGGGGGTCCCTGGAACAACATATTTTGAAATGAGAGTCCGTGGCCAAATACCTGTAATTTTGGGGGTCCTTGACATGAAAAAGTTTGGAGAACCGCTGATTTAGAGGAAGGATTTAGAAGTCGGGGCAAAGATCGGGTCAAAGATATTCAAAGATTTGCACATGTTTTTTGAGCGGTGGTTACACCGTCTCCTATACGTGGCCGTGTGTGTATGCGTGTGTGTGTGCGTGCGTGTGTGTGTGCGTGTGTGTCTGTATGTAGCCTGCAGGCCTGCAGTACCTTTTATGACCACACATGTTAAGGGAGGGGCGCTGTTGTTCAGGCCAGGCCAGACCAGGCACACACACACACACACGCGCACACACACACACACACACACACACACACAGGGGGGAAGGGGGGGGGGGGGGGGGTAAACCACCGCTCAGTTCACACGGGTGTGATTTTTTTTTTTTAAATAGCAGATCTACAAGCTCGCAGCGCGGCACTCGGTGCCACGCTGTGAGCTTGTATATCTGCTATTTTTCAATAGTTAAAGCATAAAATAATGGTTAAAGTGGTTAAAATCGAACGCGACTCGGGCACGTTCCCCGGTATTTGAGGGTTAAATCGTTGGTTTTAAGAGAGAGGCACATTAAAAAGAATATTTCCTCGGGTTTTAAGACTGGAAGAGGGTGAAGGTTACAGCTTGTCTGCCAGGCATATCCCTTCTGGCGGAAAGAGATTAGCTGGAGCTTTTGAGTGTGTATGTGTGTGTGCATGCACATGCGCATGTGTGGGTGGGTGCGTGGGCTTGTGTGTACTAATACTAATACTAATGCCCGACACCAATGCCAGATTTTGGGTCTGGGTCTGATCCCGATTTTGGAGAGTCCTTGACCGCCGATTACCAAAGTTTTGACTTTGGTAACATTTTCTAAAGAGAAAGAAAAGCATTATTAGCGAACATGAAAATAAACATATTGATTTTTAATTAAGATCTGCTGTTTTCACTACTGTTGTGCGACAGCCTTGCATGATGAAGCAGGGCTTTACTTTGCTAAGAAACGTACACATTTGAAACCGACAGTGACGATATTTACACCTCCGTATTATGTTGGTGGTTGAGAAACACTGTGCTAGAGGTGCTCACGCTTTGAGCCGTGAATGACAACGGAGAGCTTCTGTCTTGAATCCACGCTTGGAGCTTCATGTGTGTTGTTTGTGTGTCGGGATCGGTGGGTCCTAAATAAAGCCTAGGGAGAACAGAGAGGCTATCTCCTGACCAGAGAAGGTCAGTCCTTAATCATCCGCGCTCAGCCCTCTCCGCCCCCGGAGGCTCTGCCAGTCAGGATGCAGCCTTTGGGGGTCCAGGGGGTGCCCCCCCCCCCCCCCCCCCCCCCCACACACACACACACACACACACACACACACACACACAACACCAAACCACAGCACAGATCCATAGAGGAGATCACCTTGGCCTTTTGCAGAAGGACAAAGGCAAAGAGCAGCTGTCACTCAGGAGGTCTGAATGCAGAGAGGGGAAAAAGGATTTGTGTTTGTGTTGGATAGAAGCAGGGGTTTTCAAAGTGGGTGACGGCCGGGGCACCCTGGGGTGCCGTGATGACGGCAGTCCAGGGGTGCCGCGAGATCATTTGATAATATTTTGGAATTTATTTGGACGCTTGAAAAATATTTAGTATAATTTTAAACTCGAAGTGCAAAGTTATTTTCAGTCAGTTCTAACCAAAATGGCTGTTATCTCAAACAGCCGATCTACAATCACACAACGCCTCACGATGCGAGGCGTTGTGTGCTTGTAGATCTGCTGTTTTCACTAGTTTAGATCATTTTATAGATGATGAATACAAAACAAACGGTTTTGGACATACAAGGTTTCCACCCGACAACGACGATATGCTATAAATATAAGGTACTGGGAGTGAAAATTATAATGTAGGGGTGCCTCGGATTAAAAAAATATTCATGGGGTGCCCTGAGACAAAAAAGTTTGGGAACCCCTGGGATAGAGAATAAGAAAGGTATGATGTAGGCTGAGCCATGGGTTCACCATGTCTTATCCACACATTTACTTGTCTTTTTATTAAGATATTATGATGTCACGTGAAATTTAACCAATCACGGAGCTTGGCCCATTTATAGTCTGGTTGGCCCAAATGTCATGTGAAGTTCACAAATGTACCAATCCTCTGGATTTTCGGACATATGCCCATTTATGCCCGCCTGATTGGCTACGGGCATAGACGGTCCCTCTCGTGGCCCTTATACATGCCTCGATATTATGACGTCACCCTTTCCCCTCTCTGATTGGCTGGCTACGGATCATGCGCTGACGTCACCAAGAATTCTGGTCACTCATTGGCTGTTGATGGTGATGATGACGTCATCACCATCAACATAAGCGCAGACATAAACACACACACACACAGACAGCCATAGATTTGTATACATGTAGCCTACTTATGTGCGAGCAATACTATACGCCAGCAATTTATATCAGGCCACACTTGCACACACACACACACACACACACACACACACACACACACACACACACACACACACACACACACACAGACACATATGCACACACACGCGCACACACGCGCACACACACACACACACGCACACACACACACACGCGCACACAGTATACTGTATACATACACTGTACACAGTTTTTTGTTGATGTCAGTGTTTAAATAAAAGCGTGTGCGTTTGTGTGGGCTTATTCTGGTATACCTTCCAATGTAATGCATCTCCTCGCTCTACATTGCCTACTCTCCAATCTCAACCTTCTCCTCACACTTTTTCTGGTCCATTAATTTCTTTCCCCCGTTGTGTTTTGGCCGCGTTCCCCGGTGAACGTTTTTGCTGATACATAAATTCACAAAAAGGGGCGACACAAAGAAAATGAAAAGAGAAAAGCAACTCCGGCAGCACTAAGGCAAATTCCAAGCACTCCGCCGGCGATGGAAATAACGTATTGAATATTGAACCGACCGCCCCCACCCCTCTCCTCTCCTCTCCTCCACTACCCTAACCCCCATCCACTAGTGTACCATGCACAACACCAACATCACCCCGCCGCTTGTTTTTTTCCTCTCATTTTTGTAACTCTACCGCCCTTACTTTGTTAGGGGCGGGGTTCTTGTTCTGTTTTCGCTGTGAGCACATGTAACTTATGATGCTTTTTTCACTGACCAATGGACATTTTTTTGGATTGGCACTGCACTGATTAGTAGTAATTATAAGTATTATTAAAGCTGCAGGCAGCGATGACCGGGCCCTCGCAGCTCTACCCACATCACAAGGGGCAGCAGCCAATCAGAAGAGGGGGAGGGGCTAGTTAAACCAATTAAGCTGAAGGACTCTTAATCAAGCCATATGACGCCACCCACACGTCTGTACGACAAACGGTTCATGAGATAAAGAGGCACTTCCTGTTTGGGAAAGGGCACTTCCTGTTTGGCGAAGGAAGTGCCAATTAAGGTTAAGGACTCTTAATCAAGTCATATGATGCCACCCATGCGTCTGTACGACAAACGGTTCATGAGAGGAAGAGCCACTTCCTGTTTGGCGAAGGGCACTTCCTGTTTGGCGAAGGAAGTGCCAAATATGGTTAAGGACTCTTAATCAAGTCTTATGACACCAGCCACAAGTCTGTACGACAAACGGTTCATGATTTATAGAGGCACTTCCTGTTTGGCGAAGGGCACTTCCTGTTTGGCGAATGAAGTTTGATGCTTCGCCACGGGCACGCCTTTTTATTAAAACTCACGATTCGCACAACTTTTCATCGTTAAGGTGTCTTGAGTATGCCGAGCGAACTTGAAGTTGATCCGATTAACCCCCTAGGAGGAGTTCGTTAAAGTGCGACCTGTGAAAACGGCCAAAAATGCGCCAAAACGCCACTAATTAGTCAAAATGGCTGACTTCCTGTTTGGTTTCGGACATGGCGCCAAGAGACTTTTTTGTGAGTCCTGGCATGATACAGATGTGTACCGATTTTCGTACATGTAGGTGAAACCGTATGGTGGGGCTTGAGGCACGAAGTTTTGTAGGGGGCGCTATTGAGCCATTAGGCCACGCCCCCTTTTGATTTTTTTTAAATACGAAAATTTTCGCCACTTGTGATGTGTGTGCAAAGTTGCGCAACTTTTGGAGTACGTTTTGCGGCTCAAAAACGCGATTTATTCGGGGGAATAAGAATAATCTTTACAATTACAATAGGGTCCTCACACACTGTGTGTGCTCGGGCCCTAATTATGTGTTATGACGATAACACTGAGATAGTAAATTATTTAACAACCCATCAGGGACTTGCAGAGGCAGGGTCTGAAATTTCTAAAAGGGCCTTTTGGTGGAAATATTGAAAATAGCAGACCTCCAAGCTCACAACGTGTCGCAGCGCAACGCGTTGTGAGCTTAGAGGTTGGCTATTTTCGGTGCTTCACACTGAACTAAGCATAATCAAGTAAATACTGGAGATGTGGCGTACGGCATGGATTTCTACACAGAGAAGGCAATTCTTTTAATATAAGATGTTGCATTAAAGTTCAGGAGAGTTTGGACAAGGCAATTCTCTACTTTTACTTAAATAACACATTTGTGTACTTTTTCCCCACCACTCTATCTGCAGGCGAAGCACACGACAAAGACGTCCAGGTGGTGGAGCTGCCCATCGTGGACAGCCTCCACCCGCGGCCCCCCTACCTGCCCCTGGCCATCCCCGAGGACCTGGCCCAGCGCCTGCACCGGCTGCACGGCGACCCGTCCGTCTGGTGGGTGTCCCAGTTCGTCAAGTACCTGGTGAGACCCCAGGCCTGGCTGGAGAAGGAGATCCAGCAGACCACCGCCAAGCTGGGCTTCAAGCACCCCATCATCGGGTAAGAGAGGACACGCTCGCACTACTCTCTACTGCAGGGGTTCCCAAACTTTTTGAAGCGGTGAAAGCCGCTTCCAAGGAGTGGCTTTGTCTGTCCCGTACCAGTTTTTTTGAGGATTCCCATAGATTCTCAAGGAGTGAGAATGTCTGTCCCGTACATGTCCCGTGCATGCAGAATCGAGGATTGGTCAAGTTTCACATGACAATTTGGCCCTCCAGACAAAATCATTCATTCATTCAGAATTCATAGAAAATATAGAACTAAAGCACATAGAAAGTATAGATCTAGAACACAGAATGTATAGATCTAGAACACAGATTTCATAGCTCTAGAACACATAGAATAAAGATTCACCGCTTCACTTCGAACCGAGGTTTGATTTCTTTTTTGACTCAGGGCACCCCATGAATATTTTTTTTAATCTGAGGCACCCTTACATAATAATTTTCACTCCCAGCACCTTACATTTATATCATATCGTCGTTGTCGGGTGGAAACCATTCATTTTGTATTTATCATCTAAAATATGTACTAAACTAGTGAAAACAGCAGATCTACAAGCACACAACGCCTCGCATCGCGTTGTGTGCTTGTAGATCGGCTGTTTTCACTAGTTTTGTGCGACGGTCTTGTAACTTGGAAATACAAGTTTTCTGCCCGACAGTGACGATATTTTTGTGATAATGTTGCGAGGAAAACGTTGAGATAATAGCCATTTTGGTTAGAACTGACTGAAAATAACTTTGTACTTCAAGTTTAAAATGATACTAAATATTTTTTCAAGTGTCCAAATAAATTCCAAATTTTATCAAATTATCTCGCGGCACCCCTGGACTGCCGTTGCAGCACCCTAGGGTGCCCCGTCACCCACTTTGAAAACCCCTGCTCTACTGTGTCTCTGGGTCTCTTTGTGTTCTCTGTTGCCAGAACTTGCCACACTGTCAATTCCTGAGTCTTGATTCAACTCTTGAGAGTACAAATGCAACCAAATGGACCATTCTGTGTCCATTTTGGTTACATTTGTACATTGAGTTACAAATGTGTAACTAAAAAAGCAAGAAGCCACAAGAGGCAGCGGTTTACGGTGTATTTTAGAACGGCTAAAGAGGCAACCGGGAACTCTAAAGTACTTCCATTTTTTCCCTCATTTAGTTTGCCCGGATCTACATGAATATTGATTGATTGAAACCTTTATTCTCGAGAAGAGCATTGAGGTTCACCTCCTTTGCATTACACACACACACAAAATAAATCAACAATACAACATATACAGATATAAAAACACAAAATAAAACCACAACGGAAATGGTGTAAATTAAAATCAATTACATATTGAGGTAGGGAGATTTAAGAGTCAGTAAGCTATGCCCCTGCAATTCCATTTACACATCATCACCACTACACATTTGATCCCCAAGCATTTGACAACAACCACAGAGAAACACCCATTGGAGCAAACATCATACACCAGGGGTCTTCAACAGGGGGTCCAGACCCCTAGGGGGTCCTCAGAGTTAGGGGTCCTCCATATTCTGAGAACTATAGCCAAAAATAGCCGATCTACAAGCTCACAACGCCTCGCGCTGCGAGGCGTTGTGAGCTTGTTGATCGGCTATTTTTGGCAAAGAGGTTTGGTGTAGAGGGGATAAAGAGCGGACAAAGTACAGAGTAAAAGGTCAAGTTTATTAGGTAATGACGGCTAGTGGTTAAGTGGTTAAATATCTGAAAACACAAATTGACATGAATCCAATGCTGTCAAACGATGAAACTATATGGAATCTTTGAAAGGGTTGTGGGGGTCCCTGCTTCATCTCTCTCTCTCCTAAGGGGTCCTTGGCCTGAAAACCTTGAAGACCCCTGTCATACACTGCAGTGGAAAAGAATGTGCCAGTCACTTCATCCTCATTGTCCAGTTTTTAGTAAGGCTCTGATTGGCGTTTGACTAGTCTGGGATCACTTCACTTTTTGGACTTGTAACCGGTCTGGAGCGGAAACCTCAAAACGTCATGTTGTAGTACTCAAAGGACTACAATTTGGCCGGAACTATCCACCGGAAACAGTTTTAACCCAAAATAATTCCCCTGCACTCAAGGACATACTTTTAAGGCCTACCTAATAAACTCCTTGATGCGGAGTAGTTTTGCTTTTGAAAAAATTGTTTGGTATATGCATCTTTTTTTTAGTTCAACTCGTAGCGACTGGAAAGACTACACTAGGCTACTCGAGCATTTTAAAAAGGATTGGGGAAACAAACGGAGGGAACCAAATCAGAGCGACGCCGCTTCTTCTAGTGGTTTCCGCGTTGGGCGGAAACCAAACGGGCTGTTGTGAACAAACACCAGGCTTTCTCTCTGAAAGCCTGGTGGGCGAGGTTAGCGTTTGACTGGTGTGTGGCCCGTGTCAAACCTGGAGTGGATCCCGTGAGGGAGGTGAAAAGACCAGATTAAAGGCCCATCCCCACTGGGCCAGATAAACAGATACAAAATATATGTCTCCATTCAAGTGGATGGTAACAGATTTCTTTTATCTGTTTATCTGGGCCTTTAGTTGTAGAACACTATATTAATGCTTTGGAGACATCTAGAGTGCAAGAATCCACAAGAAGTTCCATGGGAAAGCAAAAAAAAAACCAACATGAACATGAACCAAACACAAAATAGGTTTTTGGGGCGAGCGGTGGTTCTTTAAAACTGACCTGTGTGTGCAGCTCTTTGATGTACAGCTCTAGCGCTATATAATAGAACAAGGCATCAACAGCTCCAGGGTCCTCACATTCCCATCGACCATGAACGCTACTGAAAAATGTATGCACTCACTTTGCTGTTTGGCCTTTTTTCCTCCCTCTCCATAATATAATCGTCCTGTGAGTGGGACATATTCATTTATTGATTTATTTATTTATCTGGTATCTTTCTTGGTCTCACACATCAGCTGATATTTCTTTCTCCCGGGCTCCTATCCTTCTGACATTTAAGACTTGGAACAAACGTCACTTGCAAATAGTTCTCAGCAGGGTTTTCTTTGTACTTTGTTTTTTCTCCGCTGTTGTGCTGTGCGATCGGTTGACGAACGAGGCAGCGCCCCAGCCGTGGCCGTTTGGGAATGCATAAATAACAACAAGGGATTTTATTTCTTTATGTTGTTTGCGGAAGAAACGAGCAATGCCGTGCTCCCATTTTTTTGTTGCTTTAACTATTGAAAAATAGCAGATATACACGCTTGTAGATCTGCTATTTTTGAAAAATCGTGGAAATTTGAATATTTCAAATCCCTCTAAAGCCGGCATCATAGTCGCCTGGGCGGTGGAAGGCTTTACACCGCGGTGTAGTCTTTTCGAGTCATGAAACTACAACGTTACATCATTCCTCGCGGTGGAGAGCTTTACACCGCAAGTCCCAACACATCTCTCTGTTTTTACTATCAGACAGACAGGCTCTACACTCCGTTCACTGATTGGTCGATCTAGACCAGTCAGCCACGGTGTACAGGACTCCACCGTGAGTGACTATGATGTCCTGCACTTATTTTCTGACTTGAGGTGGAAAGCTTTCCACCTCAAATTTGCGGTGGATAGCTCTCCACCGTACACTCTGATACGGGCTTACGGATTCGATGTTTCTATGTCAGTGGTGCTCAAACTTTTTCATGTGAAGGACCCCCAAAATGATATGTATTTGTCCACGGACGCCCATCTCAAAATATTTCGTTCCAGGGACCCCCCAGAAGCAAAATTTGAGTTACAAATGTTCGATTAAAAAATTACATATTATTCAAAGATTTGCTCACACTTTCACGAGTTTTCAAAAATAGCAGATCTACAAGCTCGCAGCACGGCACTCGGTGCCGCGCTGTGAGCTTGTATATCTGCTATTTTTCAGTAGCTAAAGTATAAAATAATCAAGGCCCCTCCACCTTGGGCAGTCCCACTTTTCTCCCCCTTGTGACGCCCCCTGATCGTGGCACCTGTCACACGACTCAGACCCCCAGCACTATGTGTTCGTTCATGTCAGAGCTCGGGACTTAACGCATCGGCTCGCACTTGGCCACCGTTGACTCTGTCAGACTGAAGGTACCCGAGAAAGACGAAACCATTGTTCACGGCCAACAGTTTTAGACAGGGCTTTAAAGGGATATTCCACTTTCAACAGGGAGCAGTGGTAGGGCCTCTCTCCACATACACACCCATTGTAACTTCAAACTTCATTTTAACCATGATAGATTCATTAAAAACACCCATTATTCTTTCTGGTGACTTATTTTACCTTCCTAATACGTGAGCAGGCCGTGTTTTTTCGATAACTTTTTTCATTTATTTTTAATAATTATTTGGGAAAATGGAAAAAATGAAATACAAAAACATAATTATTAAAAATAAATTAAAAAGGTTATCGAAAAAACACGGCCTGCTCACATATTTGGAGGGTAGTATGAGTCACCAGAAAAAATAATGGGTGTTTTTAATGAATCTATCATGGTTAAAATGAAGTTTGAAGTTACAATGGGTGTGTGTGGGGAGAGGCCCTGGGCCTGGAGGGCCTGGTAACATTTACAACAAATATCTAAATATTCAATCAAGCTAATTAAAAACTGTTCAGGATGTTCATAAAAGCCTGATTAGATGATAAAACTACCAAAAGTTTTTTTGAAAGTGAAATATCCCTTTAAGTTACAAAAAGAAAAACTGCCAAAAGTTGTCTCTATAGCCACCCTTAAAAAGTCACCTGGTCCAGAAAGCAGCTGAAAAACAAACAGTGAGGGATTTTTTGAAGTGCCGTTTGACCCAAGTCTGGTTTAGTTCTGCCACTCAGAAGTCTTTGTGTGCAGTCATCCATTGTATATCGTCGTTGTCGGGTGAAAACCTCGTATGTCCAAAACCGTTCGTTTTGCATTTATCATTTCAAAAAATGATTTAAACTAGTGAAAACAGCCGATCTACAAGCACACAACGCCTCGCGGTGCGAGGCGTTGTGTGCTTGTAGATCTTCTGTTTTCACTACTTTTGTGCGACGGCCTTTCGTGATGAAGCAGGGCGTTACTTTGCGAAAGAACGTGCACATACGAGGTTTCCACCCGACAACGACGATATGTGCCCCTCTCTCTCTCTCTCTCTCTCTCTCTCTCTCTCTCTCTCTCTCTCTCTCTCTCCTTCCTACAGTAACTATTTTCTCTCTCTCCTATATGTTCTCTCTCTCTCTCTCTCTCTCTGTGTCTCTCTCCCGCTGAGTCGTATAGTTCCCTGTCTCCCAGGCTCTTCTGTTCCGTCGTGTGTAGTTCTGTCACTCACTCACTTCTCGCTCACTTCGACACTCGCTCTCCGCGCCGCCGCTTGTTTGCTTCGCTCGCAGTCGCACGCCGGGCTTTGATTCCCTGTGCCTCTCCCCGTCTTTCATCTCCTCAAACCGCTGCCATTTTTCTCTCTCTTTCCCTTTCATTCCCAGAACCTCCTCGCTACTCCCAACCCCTGCTGTCACTTGTTTTCTTCATCCCAGAACTCGTCCTCGCGTCGTCTCTTCCCTGTTTCCTTTTCATATGATCCTCAGCATCCGCTCAAACTCCCTTTGTCCCGCGATGTATCTTTCACGCTTTTTCTTACACACCCTACCCCTCACTTCAAATCCACACGGTTTTCACGCTTTCTCACTTCACTGGCGTCAGTTCAGAAAAAGCTAAGGTATGGCAACATGACTGGTGTCTTGCACGCCCGCCTTCGCGCGCGTGCAAGACACCAGTCATGTTGCCATACCTTAGCAACAGGCATGATACATTTATTTTAATTGTATTTTTCCCCCCGTTTCTACGGTTTCTTGGGCTGGATATGGCAGCCTAGAATGGTTGTTCAAGCGCAGCTAAACTTGGCATGTTAGTAAACGTGCCACAATTAACAATAATGAATTGCAACCTGTGCAGCTGACGAGCGGAACCTGGGAATATACCATTTTGTCAAGATGGGGAGAATGCAAGTGTGGAGAATATAATTATAATTTATAATACCTTCGTAAAGTGACCATTTTGTTAAATTTTGCATTTGTAGTTATTTTACTGTAATTTAACAACATAATAACCAGAACAGATAGACAAAGAGACATTCATGGATTTATATTTAAAGTATCTTTTATTCCCCCCCCCCCCCTGGATCCAGGGTATGGCAGCTGCATACCCCTGCCATACCCAATTGACGCCCCTGTTCCACACCCTACCCCTCACTTCATTCAAATCCACCCGGTTTTCACTCTTTTTCACTTCACTTTTTTTTTCTTCACTTTTCTCCCACACGTCTCTATCTCCAACTCTTTGTTTTTACCCACTCTAAACCCCCTGCCCCCCCTCCCCTCCCCTCCTCTCTCCTCTCCTCTCCTCTTCTATCTCCCTCGCTCCCATATTGTAAGAGAAACCCCCCACTCCTCCTCTCCCATCGCTGGGGACAGCCTATTGAAGTGAAGTGCCTGCTGCAACAAAGCTTTTCTCTTTCTTCTTTTTTTGCCTTTTCTTTCTTTGGCGAAGTTTCGCCCCATGTCTCTCTCTCTCTCTCTCTCTCTCTCTCTCTCTCCTCTCTCTCTCTCTCTCTCTCTCTCTCTCTCTCTCTCTCTCTCTCTCTCACTCTCTCTCTCTCTCTCACCCCATACTGCTGTAGTGCCTGAGTGTGCCGCGAGGCTGGAATGGGATGAGAGAGGCAGAGAGAGCTGTGATGCAGGAACGCTCTATGGGGAGGGGGGCACTATGTGTAACTGTTAACACAGGGGTCTTCAACGTTTTCAGGCCATGGACCCTTTAGAGATGAAGCAGGGACCCCCACAACCTTATCATAGATTCCATATAGTTTCATTGTTTGACAGCACAATCATCAGTGTATTTCGGATTCATGTCAATTTGTGTTCTCAGATATTGACGTTTCACTCTGTACGTTAGTGTGCTCTTTTTTTCCCCTCTACACCAAACCTATTTGCAGAAAATAGCCGGTCTACAAGCTCGGAACGCCTACTGCTACTACTGTATGCTTTCAGCCAACTCCCTCCCCACATTTTCACAAAATTCCAGGCGGACTTTTTTCCCCCCCTGGGGCAGTTCCTACAGTAGTTGATAATGCATTTATTAAAAGAAAGCCATGACTGCTTCGACACAAGCAATTTGCTGGGCCTCGGTTGATAATACTCTTTCTCACTCTATAATATATACCGTACCTAGAATATATATATATATATATATATATATATATATATATATATATATATATATATATATATATACACACAGTACATGCCAGGGACTCATTATAGCCCGTGCCATACAAAATCCAACTGGAACCCAACGGCAGACATGATTTGAAGGAAGCCAGGGAACAGAAGACAGACCATGAAGCCTGATCTATCGATACTTGCAGCATATCGTCGTTGTCGGAAAGAAAACCTTGTATGTCCAAAACCGTTCCTTTTGCATTTTCCATTTTAAAAATGATTTAAACTAGTGAAAACAGGCGATCTACAAGCACACAACGCCTCGCACCGCGAGGCGTTGTGTGCTTGTAGATGCTGTTTTCACTACTTTTGTGCGACGGCCTTGTATGATGAAGCAGGGCTTTACTTTGCGAAAGAACATACAAATTTGAAACTTGGAGATACGAGGTTTCCCCCCGACAACGACGATAAGTAGATCAAACAGCGGTTAGCTGCATGTGGGCATCGTGCACAATGCTTGGCCCCAAGACAGTTGTGCGCTTGTAGATCAGCTGTTGTCGGTGCGCGACACCCGCACACAACTAAGTATACGCCAGGCTTAACCCAGCTCTCCCCCAGCCTCCCTCCTGGCTGAGCAGGGGTTTCATCTCATCCCAGTAAATAATGGGGTTTGTGCCTCCAGTGAGCATCCCCAGCACCGAGGTGTCAACTGATATCTGGCTGGAGTCATTAGGCTCAGTCTGTTTGTTATGTTCTATCTCTACAACTACCTTCATCTCTATTTATACCTCTCTCTCTCTCTCTCTCTCTCTCTCTCTCTCTCTCTCTCTCTGTGCGTTCCTCTCTTTACATCCATCTACGGTATCTCTCTCTCTCTCTCGTTCTCTCCGTTTCGAGTTGTGCTCCCGCACTTTTCTCTGTGTATTCGTGTCACGCTTCGGCTCTCTTTCCCCCCCGTTCTAAAACTATCTTCGTCGCTGCTGCTTCACTCCTCTCAATTCCTCTCCATTCCATTCACTTCAATTCAATTTGATTCAATTCAGTTCAGTTCAATTCAATTCAAAGGCCTTTATTGTCATGAGAAAACATACGTTTACATTGCCATAGCAAAAGTGTACACAATTATGGACGGGACGATATGAAAATGTCATATCACGATTATTGTTACAAAAGAAATCACGATTTACGATATTATCACGATAATCAAAATCCATTATCCTTGGGCGGAACCTTTGCCAAAAAATAGCCGATCTACACATTTGATGGAGAGTGGAAAAAAAAGACTGTATCAAGTAGCCTACGTACATTATAAGTACCTTTTACCAATTATAGAGGGTTTTCACTTATCGTCCAATCCCTAAATACAATACAATACAATACAATACAATACAATACAATAAAAACACAATGGGTACAATTGAAGGGACTAAAACAGTTTTCATGCATCGAGGTTACTCAATGCAGACAGTGCAGGGATACACACAATGATTAGTAGTCTTTAAGGTGGTTGTGTTCCATTTGATATCCTTCTCCCATCACAGCAGCCCACGAATCTTGCCGCTGTGTTTGCACATCTCTCTCTCTCTCTCTCTCTCTCTCTCTCTCTCTCTCCCCCTCTCTCTCTCTCTCTCTCCCTCTCTCTCTCTCTATACCTCCCTTCCCTGTCTCTGGCTCATCTCCCTCTCCGTTTTGTCCACAAGCCTTTTCTTCTCCTCTACCGGGGAATACCGCCGCTGGTCTTTTGAGAAGAGATTAAAGTGTGTAAACAGGAGCATCAGTCACATGGTTGTCCTCTCTGACTGTTCTCTTTCATTATACCGTAAGATGTCAACATGCATTCTTGTTTTGTTTTGTCTGTTTGTTTTCCTCCTCCTGTCCTTCCTTTGTAACTGTGTCAGTTCCACTGGGCAAGAAATCGCAGCACAGCTGTGCGAGAACCCATTTGAATGCAAAAGCACACATCACACGCCTGCGTCCATAAGGGTCCACTTTTGATCACAATCGGAGTGAAAGCAACGACGAGGACTGAGTATTCAAATAAATCCACGCAGGGGTGGGACGATATGAACATTTCATATCACGACTATTGTGACAAAAGAAATCACGATTTACAATATTATCACGATATTCAAATCCATCATCCTGAGGTGGAACATTTGCCAAAAAATAGCAGATCTACAAGCTCACAACGCGTCGCGTTGCGACGCGTTGTGAGCTTGTAGATCGGCTATTTTTTGGCAAAGACATTTGATAGAGAGGGAAAAAAGACTATCAAGTATTATGTATATTATAAGTACCTTTTACCAATTATAGAGGGTTTAAGTGGTACCGGATATGCAGCACAAAGAAAAAAAGGTGAATTGATCCCTGTGCATGACGGAGGACGATATCACGATAATTTAAATTTACATGATATGATTATTGTGAGGTTTTTTTTTATCACGATAAACGGTAATATCGCTTATCGTTCCATCCCTAAAACCACGTCTCTATGGCTCAGTTTGAATATTCTGCCTCCTCTCCTGTCTGTCTCTTCAATTCAGTGGAGCTTTATTGGCACGAGAAAACATACGTTTACGTTGCCAAAGCAAAAGTGGGACAGAACTATCAAAACAAAACAGGGAATACAATTAATTGAGAAATGTTGTAAACATTGTATGCTATAAATACATTATACACACGTAGGAAAAGGTTAGCTTGGGATAACAAACCTTTGAAACAAACTGCAGCAATATTTCAAAGAATATAAAAAATATAGCAGATCTACAAGCTCACACTGCGTCGCGGTGGTAGCTCGGCAAATAAAAGGTGAATTGAACCCAATGCATGACGGAGGACGATATCACGATAATTTAAATCTCCACGATATGATTATTGTGAGTGTTTTTTATCACGCTTAACCGGGGGTCTTCAATGTTGAGAGAGAGATGAAGCAGGGACCCCCACAACCTTATCATAGATTCCATATAGTTTCATTGTTTGAGTGCACAATCGTCAGTGTATTTTGGATTCATATCAAGTTTTCAGATATTTAACCACTTGAACCGTCAATACATAATAAAGTTTGTACTTAGTCTGCTCTTTTTCCCCTCTACACCAAACCACTTTGCCAAAGGTTTTTGGCTAACATTTCAGAATAAGGACACTAGGGTTCAAGTGGTTAATATAAAAAAAGAAGAAAAAGGTTTCTAGCACACAAAGATTTGGAGGACCCCCTATAGTAACTCTGAGGAACCCCTGGGGGTCCCGGACCCCCTGTTGAAGACCCTTCGCGATAAGCGATAATATCGCCTATGGTCCCATCCCTAACTGAGATCATCTCTCCCCTCCGTCCCCAGGGTGCACGTGAGGAGGACAGACAAGGTGGGCACGGAGGCAGCCTTCCACCCCATCGAGGAGTACATGGTGCACGTGGAGGAGCACTACAAGCTGCTGGCCAGGCGCATGCACGTGGACAAGAAGCGCGTGTACCTGGCCACCGACGACCCCTCACTACTGCAGGAGGCTAAGACCAAGTGAGTGTGCGCACGTGTGTGCATGGGTGGATGGGTGTGTGTGTGTGTGTGTGTGTGTGTGTGTGTGTGTGTGTGTGTGTGTGTGTGTGTGTGTGTGTGTGTGTGTGTGTGTGTGTGTGTGTGTGTGTGTGTGTGTGTGTGTGTGTGTGTGTGTGTGTCCATATATGGAGATATAGAGATCCCTGTGATGCCAGGGGCACAAATCCCTTTTATGCCCATATACAGTATGGAGATCCCTGATGTCCACATCCCTCATATCCACATCACTGTGGCGCGACCTCGCCCTTGTCGCCCTGAGGCGTCATTACTAGTTATGTGTGTATGTTTGTCTCTGTGTGTGTGTGTGTGTGTGTGTGTGTGTGTGTGTGTATATGTGTGTGTGAGCGTGCAGTGTGTGTGTGTGTACTGTATGATGCATGTCTGTGCACAGTTTATGACATCTTTCTATGTACTGTGTGTGTGTGTGTGTGTGTGTGTGTGTGTGTGTGTGTGTGTGTGTGTGTGTGTGTGTGTGTGTGTGTGTGTGTGTGTGTGTGTGTGTGTGTGTGTGTGTGTGTGTGTGTGTGTGTGTGTGTGTGTGTGTGCGCGTGCGTGCGAGAGTGCACTCGCTCCTTCGCATGCCCATTAGTGCGTCTTTCTGCCTGCTTGCCTATCTGTCCCGTCTAACGTGCCATGAATCCTCCGCACGTGCACGTGGCCTCCCCGGCGTGCACGTGGCCTCGCCTGTGCCTTGTGTCCTCGTGGCTCCTCCTCCTGACTCCTCCTTGTTGCCCTGCAGGTACCCAGAGTACGAGTTCATCAGCGACAACTCCATCTCGTGGTCGGCGGGCCTCCACAACCGCTACACCGAGAACTCCCTGCGAGGAGTCATCCTCGACATCCACTTCCTGTCACAGACGGACTTCCTGGTCTGCACCTTCTCCTCACAGGTAGCTCGAAACTCTTAACCCATTGCAAACTCCATAACAAATCGTCGTTGTCGGGTGGAAACCTTGTATGTCTAAAACCGTTTAGCATTTTAAAAACTATTTAAAATCGATCTGAACTAGTGAAAATAGCCGATCTACAAGCACACAACGCCTCGCGGTGCGAGGCGTTGTGTGCTTGTAGATCGGCTGTTTTCACTAGTTTTGTGTGACGGTCTTGTATGATGAAGCAGGGCTTTACTTTACGAAAAAAACATACACATTTGAAACTTGGAGATACGAGATTTCTGCCCGACAGTGACGAAATGTAGAGTAAAATGTAATTATATATTTTGGTTAAATAAATATGCACCCACATAGCAAAATAGGTCTGGGCCAGTTAGTTTTCTGTTTATAAAGCGCCGAAGAGACATGGAGATTTTATAGGAACAGTACTATTCATAAAGTATAGCAATTTAACAAATGGTTGTTTTAATGAATATTTTGTCCATTTGGGGTTCGTTTTTGTGACTCTTGGCTAAACGAAATGCCTGCTATCTTCACTTGTTTGGGTCCCCGGGTAGACATCATCAAATGTTGCAAGCTTTGGGAACCACTGCTTTATAGAATCAAATATAACGCCACATTAAATGCCTATAAATTCCTTGCCTAGCGAGGAGTGTAATGGTTGAGATTGATGGATGTGTGTGCGGGTGTGTGCGTGTGTTTGTTTGTGTGTGTGTGTGTGTGTGTGTGTGTGTGTGTGTGTGTGTGTGTGTGTGTGTGTCCAATGGTACCCAACTCCCGTATCTTCTGGGTGAAGTGCAACAATATTCAAACACATCAAATAGAACAGAACCACCTTAAAGAGGTCGTGCCATGATCCCCCCCCCCCCCCCCCCTCTAAAACATGATTATCAGGTATTATGATTTTACTAGGAGGAAGATTTTTTCCAAAAAAGTATACAGAAAGAGTTAAAATTGGGTTTTTATGTGGCCACACCCCCAGTTCATTAAGTATGCATGGATGTCATGGTGGGTGGTGACCCAGCTGATATAGCCACACCCCACAGTGTTGGGTGAATGGTAAATGGGGAGGAGTTGATACTGTGACATGCTTACTATCTGTGTTTTTTAACTGACACTTTTGACCACAAGGTGGCAGCCTCCAAGAGAAAACAAACAAATACTAAGAGAATACATCATTTCTCAACAAAAAAAACACACCAGGGGGTCTAATGAAGTACTTTCAACCTCCTAGACACATGAAAAACAGAAAAAGTACAAAACTATGGCACCACCTCTTTAAAGACTACTAATCATTGTGTATATCCCTGGCCTGCACTGTCTGCATTGAGTAACCTCGATGCGTGAAAACTGTTTTAAGGGCCTGTTTTAAGGGCCGCGTCCTAGTAATTCATTTTCAATGAGAGGCGGGCGGTTATTTTTGCCGTGCGGAGAAGTTTAGGGGCGGCGAGGCGAGCGGCAGCGGTCCCGTGAAATCCCTGCGCACCTTCCCGCAACCTTCCCCCCCCAGAATAGGGATTCAGGGGTTTCAAGTGTTTAAATGTCAAGTTATTTCCAGTCAGTTCTGATGGAAACGGATATTTCTCCAATAAGATGTAATATTCTAAAAAATGTACAGTGTAATTCAGAGGTGCCGTGGATGAAAAGGTTATTTACAGGGGTGCCCTGAGTCAAAAACAAGTTTGAAAACCCCTTGTCCAGGGTTCCCCAATAGGCGGCCCGCGGGCCATTTGCGGCCCGCAGTGGGCTACTGTCTGGCCCCCACCAACCCCAGTAATAATGGTGGTATAAGAGCAGCAACAACACTAGTATATTGTCATTGTCGGGTGGAAAACCCGTATCTCAAAATGTGTACATTCTTTCGCAAAGTAAAGCTCTGCTTCATCAAACAAGGCCGTCGCACAAAACTAGTGAAAACAGCAGATCTACAAGCACACCGCGAGGCGTTGTGCGCTTGTAGATCGGCTGTTTTCACTAGTTTAAATATTTTTTTAAATGATAAATGCAAAACGAACGGTTTTGGACATACAAGATTTTCACCCAACAACAACAACAATATCTGAACTGTCGCTGGAGTAGCGGGAACGCCACCGTCGCCCCCTGCAATGCTGTGGCCCTCGGCTTGGTACCCTAGACATAATTCAATGTTGTGGCCCTCGGCTTGGTACCCTAGACATAATTCAATGTTGTGGCCCTCGGCTTGGTACCCTAGACATAATTCGGCCCTTGGGGAAAACTAATTGGGGAACCCTGCCCTAGTCTATGTGTGCACGTTCCTGCCCTTTGAATTGAATTGAATTGAATTGAATTGTGTGTATGTCTTTGTCGCCAGGTGTGCCGCGTGGCGTACGAGATCATGCAGACGCTGCACCCGGACGCCTCGTCCTTCTTCTACTCCCTGGACGACATCTACTACTTCGGCGGGCAGAACGCGCACAACCAGATCGCCATCTACCCGCACCAGCCGCGCAACGGCGAGGACATCCCCCTGGAGCCCGGCGACGTGATCGGCGTGGCGGGCAACCACTGGGACGGCTACTCCAAGGGCATCAACCGCAAGCTGGGCCGCACCGGCCTCTACCCGTCCTACAAGGTCAAGGAGAAGATCGAGACCGTCAAGTACCCCACGTACCCCGAGGCGGACAAACAGCTCAGCGCGCAGAAGAAATAAAAAATAAAAAAAGCTGAGAGATGATGAAGTGGGGGAAAAAAATACCGAACAACAAAAAAAAAGATTATAGGAAGGAGAAGGAGAACGTGAGGAGGAGGAAAGACACACTCCGACACGGGGAAGGAGACTGAACTGCTTTTTTTGTACAGAAACAAGAGAGCGCACTTACGTTGGCTGAGTGATGAGCTGGAAAAGAAATGAGAAACGTAAAAGCTATAGCTTGGAACCCAGGGGTGGTTAAAAAACGAAATGAAATAGGATGCACTGTGTGCGAGCGTGTGTGAATGTATGTATGTATGTATGTATGCGTGTTTGCGTGCGTGTTAGTGTGCGTGCATGTGCGTGCAATAGACAGTGTGCGGCACACTTGTTTGTGCTTGCGAAGCCTGTGCGCGCCGCGACGCGTGCATTTATGTACATGCCTGTGCATATACTATAAGGTCATGGAAGACTTGTACCCCGCCACCACCACCAACGGAACCCTACCCAACCAACCAACCAACCCTGCCCAAACCCCCCGTCCCCAAAGCCCCGATGCGCTAACGATCGAGGCGTGTAGAGATTTTAGACATTGAACATTGATTTGAGACAAAGCAGGAAAAACAATGAAGGCTCCGCGACTGAGTTCTCTCTCTCTCTCTTTCTCTCTTTCTTTCCCTCTCTGTCTATCTATTCCTTCCCCCTCTCCCGAGAGAGACTGGGACTGAAACTGGTACAGCTCACAGAGCCAGCTTTGGATCAATGGTTGGGGGAAAAGAAAAGAAAAGAAAAAAGAAAAAAAAACAATGACAAACTAATGACTTTAAAAAAAATGAGAAACTGTTATGAACTGGGGGAGGGTGGGGAAACAAATGTTTTTGATTTTTATTTAATTCCTTTCTGTGTGTGTTTTTTTTTTTTTTTTTAATTCTAATCTTGCCTTTTTTTCCTCCATTTTTTTCTTTCGTTTATTGAATGTACTGTATGTTCCTCTTGCCATGCTCACTGCTTTCCTGCCTTCCTGCCAGTGGCGTCAGTTAAGAAAAGGCTAAGGTATGGCAACATGACTGGTGTCTTGCACGCGTGCCAGACACCAGTCATGTTGCCATATCTTAGGCAACAGGCACGATAAAAAGTACATTTTAATATTTCCCCCCTGTAGCCAAGGTATGGCAGCTGCCGTAGCTTTGCCATACCCAATTGACGCCTCTGCCTTCCTACCCACCTTCCTTCTCATTCCATCCATCTCCACTGCCCCCCCCCCTCCCCCCATTGTCCATCACCCCTCTCACATGTGCAATTAATTTTAAATACTACCATGCTGTGCTTTTATCGGTTGTTTTTACCGTCTTAAATTTGTGTGTATGTGACTTGTGCATTGTATACTGTATTGTGTGTGTGTGTGTGTGTGTGTGTGTGTGTGTGTGTGTGTGTGTGTGTGTGTGTGTGTGTGTGTGTGTGTGTGTGTGTGTGTGTGTGTGTGTGTGTGTGTGTGTGTGTGTGTGTGTGTGTGTATGTGTATATGTGTGTGTGCGCGTGCGAGAAAGAGAGAGAGAGTGTGAGTGCGCCTGTGTATGTGTGCATGTGTAAAGCCCCTTTTACACTACAAGGCGGAACTAGAACTTTTCCAGAACCCGAACCAATTTTTTTTGGGACCTTCCCGGTTAGGTCTGCTTATATGGAAACGTAAGCAGAACTTGGTCCCGGAACTTCACAGGTCCTTGAAAGTTGTTGGTTCTGGAAAGTCCTGGTTCTAGTTCTGGTTTGGCCCCTGTAGTGGAGAAGGGGCTTAAGTCTTCTAAGGCAGTGGTTCTCAACCTTTTCAGGTCGCGACGACCCCCCCCACTAAGAGTTGAGGCATTACAATTTGTATATCACGGTTCTATTGTGAAAATAGATCGGCTATTTTCACAATTTCTGCCTCTAATATTTGACAATTAGGACAATGTGTCTTTTTAGAGGTAATTGAAAAGTCCTTAAAATGTCACTTTAGAAATGTGCATATACCCTCTACACTTTGCGTTGGTTTGTTCACTGTTCAGTGAGAAAACAATGTTGCACATTTAAGTTAATCATCTGGGGACCCCCCAAAATAATTTGGGGACCCCCCCTGGGGGTCCAGGACCCACAGGTTGAGAACCACTGTTCTAAGGGGCCATGTCATGAATCCAGTGCCTGTTGAACGGTGAGCACAGTGTGCTTTCTGGCCTCCCTGCTGAGTGAATAATGTTTCTGTGGCCAGAGGGACCCTGGCACTGGACTGTACTGTTATGACTGACCCCCGTTGACCCTTAGAACAATGGTGACCCCCACCAGCCACCACTGGTGACCCCTAGTGAACAATGGTAAGACTGTAGGTGGACTGCCATGAACTGACGTTGACGCACGCACGCACGCACACACACGCACACACGCACACACACACACACACCAGTGGTGGGAAAAAGTACTTGCATCTTTTACTTAAGTTAAATGTATCAATACTGCAATGTAGAAATAATGTAAAAGTCCGGAATTTAAAATGTACTTGAGTAAAAGTACAGAAGTATTGGCACCAAAATGTACTTAAATTGCCAAAAGTAAAACATACTCATTATGCAGAATGTCCCATTTCAAGTTTTCAATTAAAATGAAAATAGCAGATCTATAAGCTCACAATGCCTCGAATCGGCTATTTTCAAATGGCCGAAATGTATAATTAATGTAAGTTTTGTAATAATCAATCTAGGAAGTAACTAGTAAATAAAAACTACTCCACTACAAAAAAAATTGTGGAGTAAAAGTACAATATTTGCCTCTGATTTGCCTCTGAAAGTAAGTCAAAGTATTGTAAATAGTCAAAGTACAATTACCTAAAAATTGTACTTAAGTATAGTACTTAAGTAAATGTACTTAGTTAATTTCCACTACTGGTTGACACACACACACACACACACACACACACACACACACACACACACACACACACACACACACACACACACACACACACACACACACACACACAGTAGGGGTTGTCCCCAGGCTCACCAAATGAAACACTCCACTGAGCTACTCCAATGTCCTAATGTCATTTCCACATCTATTGTCTTTTCTGTCATTTTTTTTTTGTTGTTGTCGAATTCTTTATCTTTTGTTTGTTTGTCTTTTTACTTTTAACCTTGCTGTTTTAAAATAAACAAGAGGAAGATATGCCTATGTTTTAAAAAAAATGATGATGCTTTGTCATAGCAGTGCCCCACCCACCACGACACCCTTATCATGAAGGCTTTTTTATTTCATAACTTATGTTCTTGGGCATTGTCTTTGATAACCACAGATCGAATAAACTTGAGAAACCAAGGCTTGGTAATTTTTTTCTCCTGTTTGATTTGAAGCACCCAGGGGTGTCACAAGGGGGGGGGGGGGGGAAGTGGGACTGAGTTACTAGGGCCCCAAGGTGGAGGGATCTTAATTATTTTATACTTATGCTATTGGAAAATAGCAGATATACAAGCTCACAGCGCGGCACCGAGTGCCGCGCTGCGAGCTTGTAGATCTGCTATTTTTGAAAAGTCATGAAAATGTGTGCAAATCATTGAATATAATTTAAGCGAACATTTGTAACTCAAATTTTGCTTCTGGGGGGTTCCATTTTGGGGGTGAAAAAAGTTTGAACACCACTCACATAGAAACATAGGTTTTTCAAAAAATCTATAGGATTTGAAATATTCAAAGATTTTCACGATTTCTTTCAAAAATAGCAGATCTATAAGCTCGAGCTTGTATATCTGCTATTTTATCTGCTATTTTTCAATAGTTAAAGCACACAATAATGCGTTCCCAGTCTAAATGGATTTACCCCCTCCCCCTATGAAGAACATTGATGGGGGGCCCACAGTGAATCCTCGTACCCAGGGCCCAGAATTTGATGCGACACCCCTGGAAGCACCACCTGCTCCTCCGTCACTCTCCACTGGCCACACCTGCTCACTCAATCAGTCTTCACGTGCCTCACCTGTGCGACACACGTGCATGTTCAGCTGAGCATGAGGACCAAGCTCATCAATAGAGCTAGACTGCACTCTGCCAAGGTGCCAACTTACGACTTGTGCACTTGTACACAGGAGCGTGTCGATATTTCAACATAACATTTTGTTCTACGTCGCAGTATTTCGACGCGGGTGAATGTTAACCTGGTGAAATGCTAACCTGCCGACGCTGGTGAGTAGCTAACCTCCATGCCGACGCTGGTGAATGTTAACCTCTATGCCTAAACCTAACCCAAAAAGTGGTTTACAGTATCATTGTTACTTAGACTGACCAGAGAGATTTTTGAATACAAATATTTATTGAATTAGTTTACAATTGTACAGAAGGATTACAAAGGTCCATTCCTGGCCGGTCCAAGCCGGACATTAAAAAAGAGAGAGATCTCTCTCTATAGCGCTGAGTAGCAGCAGCCCACGGTGACGGATTCATCACATATTGGCCCCACTGGCCTGTCTATCATCTGAATATCGGCCCACTAATCCCTTGAGGCCTTGTGGCGTGTCTCGAAGGCGGAAAAATTGGTTGGCCGCGCGCAATGAGGACCTCCAACTCCTTTTCCCGGGCTGAATCAGGGGCCCAGCAAGTCCCTGGCTACGGGCCTAAACACAGATGTTCTTTCGGTAGAGGGGGGATTCTGGTCTGACTGTGAGGACTCCTAAGATGCCTATAGAGCAGGGGGTTTCAAAGTGGGTGACGGGGCACCCTGGGGTGCCGTGACGGCAGTCCAGGGGTGCCGCGAGATAGTCATTTCATACAATCATACAGGACTTTTCTGTTTGGATGTATGGGCTGTCAAGGCCAGAAAGTAGTATTTTGCCACTCAGTAGGCATTCCTGCATAACTTCCGGGTATGATGATGATGTCACGCGCATACCCTCTATTGTCCATTAGTTAAGAAGCAAATGATTTCATAAGAACAGATTCCTTTCTTCCCAATTGATAGCCATCTTATTTTGCAATGAAACCCATGTAGAATCTCCATACAGATGCTTAAAGATGCACCTTATCCAGCCACATTAATTCACGCTCCATATAGCAGCGTCTGAAAGCAGCCGGTGTTCTCCCAGTGGGCGCCCCACAAAAACAGGGGCGTCACACCAAATTCTGGGCCCTGGGTACAAGGATTCACTGCGGGCCCCCCATGAATGTTAACCATTGAAAAATAGCAGATATACAAGCTCACAGCGCGGCACCGAGTGCCGCTCGGTGCCGCGCTGGGGGGGGGGTTCCAGGGACTGGGGGGGGGGTTCGCGCTGGGGGGGGGGGGGGTTCCAGGGACCCCCCATGAAGAAAAATTTGAGTTACAAATGTTCACTTAAAAAATGGATATATTCAAAGATTTGCGCACATTTTCACAACTTTTCAAAAATAGCAGATCTACAAGCTTGTATATCTGCTATTTTTCAATATTGCTAGGGCCCCTCCACCTTGGGCCCTAGTAACTCAGTCCCACTTTCCCCCCCTGTGACGCCCCTGCCCACAAAAAAACAGGAATGGCAGAGAATCGTTATTGAACTGGTGTCTCTCTAGAGTAGACGGTCTAGTGTCCTACTTTCTGCCTGTCTGAAGCATTTATGATCTTCTCCTCCTGTCTTATTTATGATTTGTCCTGGTGGGGTTCCCAGAGTTTGGTTACAGACCCCAGCTTTAATAACATCAGTGATCCACATGCTCCGTTGGACAGCTTATAAACCAAATAGAGATGGGACGTTCCGACGGGATCCGGTTCGCAGTAGGGAGCCGCCGTTCCTTACTAATGAACAGTTGTGGAAAAAGTATAAACATATTCTTTACTTAAAGTAGGACTGTCATCTAAAGGGGTACTGTCACTTTAAAAAGTAATCTTAAAATATTAGTTAATATTATGTTTATGATGTCATTGTGAGAATGCACAATTATAAGCCAATCAAATTAATTGACTAGACTACTTACTGTACTGGTCAGCTGTTGTTGGGGAGCGAGGGGCAGATTACACTGTGACATGAGTTTCAGACTATTTCAGACCGTTTTCAAAGAGACCACGTGACCTACTGTATCATACTATTATAATTTCGGGGCATGTCAGCGGGCCTTTAAGTAAAAGTATCAATGTACTGCAATGTAGAAATACTCTGCCACAAGTATAAGTTTGGAATTAATGCAGGCTACTTGAGTAAAAGTGCAAAAGTATTGGTATCAAAATGCACTTAAAGTACCAATAGTAGAAAGTACTCATTATGCAGAATGTCCCATTTCACAGGTTTTCCAGTGAATTAAATGTAGAGAAAAAACATCTGAAAATAGCATATCTACAAGCTCACAATGCGTCACGTTGCGACACATTGTGAGCTTGTAGATCGGCTATCAGTCAGACACAAAGTGTTTTTTATTGCCTTTCTCCTGCCTTGCCTGGCAACAATTTGCAACCAATTTAGCCTGTGCGCATGGTCGCCAAGTTGCTCTTTGAACATCGTTGCACTGGGTTGGCGTGCCTCGTGGGCTTTCTAAATGCACGAGCCTAACTGAAGGGCACTTTAATTAAAACACAATTGCTGTCACAGTGGCCTGTAACAGTCATTTAAGAGAGACGTTAGTTCAGTTAATTATTCTGTTAATTGGCCTGTGTGCTCCTGCTCGAGAGCGTTCAGGTTTTAAGGCATCTCACCTGGAACGTGTCACCACCATTATTTTGTGCTTTAACTGTTGAAGAATAGCAGATATACAAGCTCACAGCACACGCTGCGAGCTTGTAAATCTGCTATTTTTTTTCTTAATCGTGAACATTTTTGCAAGTCTTCGAATATTTTGACCCGATTCCATAAACGTCTTCTAAATCCTCCTTCCAAATCAGTGGTTCTCAAACTTTTTCACGTCAAGGACCCCCAAAACTACATGTATTTGAATCATTGCCACGGCAGGTGCCGGTGCCGGAAAGTGTATTGGCTCTTTCTGGATCTACAAGCTCGCAGCGCGGCACAGCTTGTATATCTGCTATTTTTCAATAGCTAAAGTATAGAATAATTCCAAGTCTTAAGGGTTTAAGCGGGCAGATTCACTTCTCTTTATTTGTAGTCTTAACTATTAACTGGGGGCATCTCTGCTGCTGTGAAGGTGAGCCTTGGAGGGAGGCTGTGCCATCTCGCTGCTTGATCCGTATTTAAACACATCCAGTGTTGACAGGTTAAACGCTAGCCCAACGGGACGCCGTCGCCGCCGTCCCTCCTCCCACACACAGGGCCGCTTACATGCTGCGTTTGTTAATGGACGGATGTACCAAATGTGTCAACGCCATCACCTCTGTGTTTGAGCTATCAAGGTGTGAAAAACAACCCGGTCAACAACACGGTCAAGTGTTTTTGTAGTTGCGTATTCATGGGTTGCATTTGTAGTCCTAACCCGGCCATATTGAGTACCAACAAAGGTGCTCAATTTGTCTGATTGGCATAGAACCAATGTTCTACCTTAATCAAAACACCTGTGTCGGTCCTTAAAATGGCTGGTGTAGGACCACAAATGAAACCCATGAATACTCGCAATCGCTTTAACTTTTGATTTGATGGTAAGTTTGACTGATTTGAAGCATATACCATGCGGAAACTCCTGTTCAAAAGTGTTTTCTAAAGAATACAAGCTCGTAAAAGTAATATCGTTTACTGCTGGTGGTGTGCGCGGCCATGTTAATATGACATACATTTTTTTACTATCTGCAAACCGGGATTTGAGAATACGTTCCAGCAAGCTCCTAGACTAGAAACATTGATCTGAAGGGCCACGTTTGATTGAATTTTATGAGGTGGGCCAATCCTGAATTTCCGACTTAATATCGAATGCAGGAAAAAAACACACAGACCAGGCAGGAAGTGATGCGGCGGTGGTTTAACTGATTGGAATTCACATTGTATGTACGATAACTGCGAGGGTGCTGTGCTGACGCTTCATTGAATAGCAATCTAGTAAAGGGCAGGCAAAATCATTCCGACTGCCTCGCGAAGGAGAGTGGAAATGGAAAATGGCCATTGTAGCCTGGTGTCTGTCAGGTCCAATCAGTGGCCCCGGCTGCACCACAGTGCTAGATGAAACCAGCCTTGCACCACATTCTGGGCCCTGGGTACAAGGATTCACTGCGGGGCCCCCCGTGAATGTTCTTAACCCGTTTAGACTGGGAACGCATTATTACGCGTTATTTTGTTCTATTTTGTTCAGATATACAAGCTCACAGCGAGCTGGTAGATCTGCTATTTTTTTTGAAAAAGCGTGAAAATGTGTGCACGTCTTTGAATATTTCAAATGCTTCTATGTCAGTGGTGCCAGGGCAGGAATTTCAGGGAGGCCATGAAGGCCATGGCCGTCGTTGCCCCTCAGTTTGGCCTTGTGCCCCTCAAACCAATGGCATGACCTGAGGCCAAAGTGGCCTTAAAGCCCCAGCCCAGGTGACTGTACCACTTTCTGCTCTGTCTCTGTCAATATGTAGACACCAGACAGTGTCTCTTTCTTGTCATGTAGTCAACTTGTCTTTTGTTGAGATTCTTAATTCTTAACTCCCATCTTTAACGCAATCCAAACTTGCGTTAACTTTACTGTAGTTATGGTTAGGGTTAACCCTTAAATTCAATTAATTCTTTCAATGGACTAAAATCCTGTTATTTGATGGCCTTCCTGCCCTGGCATTTGGCCTTTGTGCCCTCAAAAAATAAACAGCACCAAAGGCCAAACTGGCCTTCCCCTAAAATTACGAAATTCCACGCCTGAGTGGTGCTCAAACTTTTTCATGTCAAGGACCCCCGAAATGATATGTATTTGGCCACGGACCCCCATCTCAAAATATTTTGTTCCAGCCAGGGACCCCCCAGAAGCAAAACTTGAGTTGCAAATGTTCACTTAAAAAATACATATATTCAAAGATTTGCACACATTTTCACGACTTTTCAAAAATAGCAGATCTACAAGCTCGCAGGTTCCGCGCTGTGAGCTTGTATATCTGCTATTTTTCAATAGCTAAAGTATAAAATAATCAAGGCCCCTCCACCTTGGGCCATGGTAACTCAGTCCCACTCCCCCCCCCCCCCTTGTGACGCCCCTGCTAGTAGCTGGTTTCTCACATCAAAGCTGAGCCCAACGATTTCCTTCAGAAAACGGTCAGGTGTTTGTCTGGGTGAAATGGATCGCATGCTATAGATTTTTCTTTCACCCTCGTGTACCAAGTATGTGTGTGAAACATATTTGACATTTGACTCCGCATGCCTCTGTGGGTACAATACCTATAACATACAGTAGCTGCGTACTCAAATTGCACTTGGGGGACCATTGACCTCACCAGCAGTAGGCTATACGGATATCTTTTCCTCCATAGGATATTTCTACTGATTCAGTTCTACTTTTACATGCCTCAGCCTCCTGTCCAGCGCCTTGTCAGCAGGGCTGAGCCCGGAGTTAAGCCTCTGAGTGGAGACGGGTGTTTTGTTTGGCTCACATACAGTACTTTTGTTTCCAATAAATCAATGCTCTTGGTTTTAATGCTGAGACAAAAGAAGGCACGAGAATAGGCAAAATCCCCTGAACGGCGTGCCAGAGCGCTCCGCTGTTCTGTAACGAATACATCTGCAGGAAGAAGAATAGTTTGTCACAATGGGAAGTAGAGAATATGGTTTCTTAAGTGCAATGTGACTTGGAAATGACGGTGCAGTTTTAATGGATTTCAAAAGACCCCGAATTCCCACATCTAACTTTGCACATAAATGTGCTACGGATGGGACGATACGCAATATTATCGTTTATCGTGATAAACACTTGCGATAATCGTATCTTGGAGATTTCGATTTATCGTGATATCGTCCTCCATTTTGCACTGGGATCAATTCACCTTTTATTTGCAGAGCTGCATATCCGGTACCACTTAAACCCTCTATAATTGGTAAAAAAGTACTTATAATATACATACTTGATACAGTCTTTTTTTCACTCCCTATCAAATGCACCTTGACCTTGTAGATCTGCTATTTTTTGGCAAATGTTCCGCCCAAGGCTAATGGATTTTGATTATCGCGATATCGTAAATCGCGATTTCTTTTGTCACAATAATCGTGATATGAAATGTTCATATCGTCCCATCCCTAGAATGAGCGTGTTAACCCTAGAATGAGCGTGTTAACTTTCCTATCAAGTAAGAAAAAGAAACGGTGCGAAAAAGAAACGGTGCGAAAAAGAAACGGTGCACTTAAGCAGTCTTTTTTTTTCTTTTTTTTCAACAGCTGCTATGTACTCTTAGAAATGACTTCAGCAGCTTAATCTGTTGACAGTGGGACAGATGCAGAGATAGGGAGGTGTCATGGGAACACTGCTGGTCATACTGTGTAGAGCACAGTGATGTCACTGATAACGGAACGGGCTGTAGTCAGCCAAGTTGTACTCTGCATTTCCCGTGTAGCGTATGGTGCAGTCAAAGAGGAAAAAGAATTAGGCTGTGTCATATAAATGGACCAACGAGTTAATAGCCACATGATTGTGATCAGGGACGTGCAGAGAATGTTAGAGAGGCAGGGGCTGACATTTCCAAAAGGGCCTTTTGGAGAAAATACTGCGACGTGTTGTGAGCTTGGAGGTCGGCTATTTTCGATGCTTGACTTCTACACAGAGAGGGCGATTCTTTCAACATAAGATGCAGCATTCAAGTTAAGGAGAGTTTGGACAAGGCAATTCTCTTGAACGCTGCCTTCAGGTATGGCATTGAAAGAGGGGCATTTGCTTTTCTTTCACCATATAGTAAAAACTGCATCCATGGTCTGGAGAGGGCACTTTTTACAGACAGAAAAAAAGGGCAGGGGCTCTAGCCCCCATTTGATGTCTATGTGTGTACGTGCCTGTAGACAGAGGGACATTCATCAACGATGACGGCGGCAATAACGATAATTACATGACGGCGCACGCGGCGTGGTGACACCACACTGTGATGCTATGAAGTTGCCAGCACTGTTTGATAGTGCTATTATCACAATGGCCTTAGTGCACTATCCTAACATGCCTTTGCGTCGATAGCGATACCCCTATTGTATGAGCACATAGAGTAATGTTCCCATTGACCCCCCCCCCCCCACACGCCATGTTCTGGTCATGGTAGCTGCAGCAGTGAGGAGTCCAGCAGAGGCGTCAATTGGGTATGGCAAGGTATGGCAGCTGCCATACCTTGGCCCCAGGGGGGAGAAATTGAATGTACTTCTTAAAATAAATTCACAAATGTCTCTATGACTATCTGCGTTGATTATTCTGTTATTAAATCACTTTAAACTAACTACAATGCAAATTAGAACAAAATGTTCGCTTTCACAATGTATTATATTCTCCGCAACACTTGAAGCCCCCCTATCACGACAAATGGTTTATTCCCCGATTCAGTAGGTCAGCACAGATGCAATGTATTATTGTAAATTAGCAGCAGAGGCACTTTTTTCTCCAAGTGTGGCAGTCAGTTGTGTACTTGTGCCTTGCCGTAAAATAATACTATCTACTACTTACCTGTTGCTAAGGTATGACCGTCAGATGACGTAGTGTTGTTATGTGTGGCTGGCTAGTGGCTAGTGTTGCTTGCTAGTGCTACTTGCTAACCAAAGAAACAGCAGGAATAGGAGCACAACAAATTAATAATCAAACACAACATAACATGTCTGCTACTGATGTTTCATAGCAAGATCGATGCGATCGCATTTTACCACGACGCGATGTGTGTGGTCAAGTCCAGAGGCGGAGAATCGCACATGAGTTCTGGGAAAACCCCACCCACACTGATCACAAGACGCTGATTCAGAACGCTGATTCGCCTTACGGATTTCCAAACGAGGAAAACCTCTTCAGTGAGAGCAACACCAGATTCCCTGAATCGCCGAAACAAAATTTTAAAGGGGTGTGGCTAGCGATTCAGTGTCTGAACCAGGCTAAGTTTACTTGTGCCTTGCGGTAAAATAATACTATCTACTACTTACTATCTACTACTTACCAGGCTGTTGCTAAGGTATGGCAACATGACTGGTGTCTTGGGCGCGCGTGCAAGACACCAGTCATGTTGCCACACCTTAGCTTTTGCTGAACCGACGCCACTGGTCCACAGACTGATTCCACCACGTCTCCTGCTCCCCACGCCGGCCGCTCCGCCCCTGTACCCCCCTCCCCGCTGCCTGCAGGGCTTCAGCCCCGCCGTGATGACCATTAGCGTCTGGCTGAGGCTGCAGGAGATAACGGGTGATTTAAGGCCCTGTACCCCTGCACAGCCAGAGAGAAATGGCCGGCTGCCGCTTATCTCCCCCTCCGCCATACTCCACACACTTTTACATTAGGCTCCCCTATTCAGAGCCATCTGTCTTCCCAGTCAGGGTTTGATAAAACAGCCTGCGTGCCTCCAAGAAGACGGGGTAGGAGGAGAGGAGGACGGGGAGACGTACTTATATATATTCTGCGGTGACATCGCGGGGACCAAGGGGTTGACACAGAGGAGGTGGGGAGGGTAAGGGGAGGGGGGGAGTTGCTCAGAGATGCCACTGCGGCCAGGGGATGTCGCACCAAATTCTGGGCCCTGGGTGCAAGAATTCGCTGACATTTTGTGCTTTAACTATTGAAAAATGGCAGATATACAAGCTCACAGCGCAAAATCGTGAAAATTTGTCTGAATATTTCAAATCCTTCTAAGGTTTTTTTTTTAAACGTATGTTTCTATGTCAGTGGTGCTCAGATATTTTCATGTGAAGGACCCCCAAAATGATATGTATTTGGTCACGGACCCCCATCAAAATATTCAGTTCCAGCGACCCCCCAGAAGCAAAATTTGAGTTACAGACGTTCGCTTTAAAAAGTACATATATTCAACGAATTGCTCAAGTTCGCAGCGCGGCACTCGGTTCCGCGCTGAGCTTGTATATCTGCTATTTTTCAATAGCTAAAGTATAAAATAATGAAGGCCCCTCCACCTTGGGCCCTAGTAACTCAGTCCCACTTTCCACCCCCCTTGTGACGCCCCTGACTACGGCCGCATACTTATCCACCATGACAACAACCGCTACGCTCGAGAGATACAGTATCGCTTTGTAAAAGTGAGACACAGAGTTTGTGGACGCCGACCGCCCCCCACCACCCCCCCATCCATCGCTCGCTGACTAATTGCAAATCGATGGTGGTCTCTTGGTGAGATGAATGGGGGTGAGGAGGATAATTGGCCCACGTTTTGCATCAGAGCCATACGTTCACTCTTATTCAGCAACACAGTGGCTAACTCTAATCGTACCGACTGCAGGTGAGCCTGTAATGGCGCCGGCGGTTGTTGTGTTTCTGCCAAGAGATTGAGAAAGAAAGAAAGAAATCATTTACTCTTAAAGCCTTTTGAGGCCGTTCTACCTCTGAGTGCTCTGTTGATCGCGATAAGAGTGCCTTTCCCCCCCGAGCATATCACCACGGCTGTAGACTGGTGATTAGATCTTAATGCCACTGCATATGCGGATGCTTCCAAGTTGGCATGGAAAGACGATTAATGCATATAGCCTGCATGTGCATTTTTATGTGATGAAATGTTCCCTAGCTTCAGGGCCTGGGTGGGTGTACAGGGATGCGGATACCTGTTATCTTAAGAAAAACACATTGGGGAGAAATCAAGAAAATGAGGGGAAATTCAGACGCTGAATCACATCATTGTCAGAGCGTTGCTGATTTCTCCCTTCGGTGCGGAGGCTTAGCGGCCAGTGGCTCGGTTCCCTCTGGTCCCTGCTGTGTAATTATGGTGTCATTGTGTGACAGCCGAGGAGCTCGGGGACGGCAAGAGAAGACGGTCTCGTGTCTCGGCCGCTCGCTGAGAGGAGGACGTTAAGATTGGAGGACAAGACGGCCCTGACAACCCATGACTGTCCCCTCTTTGTTCGGCATCCGTCTCCTGACCTTTCTTTCTCTGCCCTTTCTGTAACTGCCCTCATATCCTCCACCGCCATCTTCCACCAGCTCTCTGTTTTGTTAACTGCTGCTCTCTCGCTCGCCATCTCTCGTAGCCTTTGGTGCCCCTTTAACCCATTTAGGCCTAGAATAATTGAATGCTTTAACTATTGAAAAATAGCAGATCTACAAGCGAGCGCGGCACCGAGTGCCGCGCTGCGAGCTTGTAGATCTGCTATTTTTGAAAAATCGTAAATTTTTCAATATATATTTTTCAAAGCAAACTTTTGTAACTCAAATCTCTGCTTCTGGGGGGTCCCTGGAACAACATATTTTGAGAAGGGCTGATTTGGAGGAAGGATTTAGAAGTCGGGTCAAAGATCGGGTCAAAGATATTCAAAGACTTGCACACATTTTCACGATTTAAAAAAAATAGCAGATCTACAAGCTCGCAGCGCGGCACTCGGTGCCGCGCTGTGAGCTTGTATATCTGCTATTTTTCAATAGTTAAAGCATAAAATAATGGTTAAAGTGGTTTAAATCTAACACGGGCACGTTCCATGGTCTTTGAGGGTTTAATCTGATGACCAAGCAGAAGTGAAGAGCGCCAGTGCAATTAACGACGTTGCTTAGGTTAATGAGCTCCTACTTTTGGCAGATTGAGGAATGGAGTCTTGTATCGAAAGTGCATCTCGTTCCCAATCGCGGCGGAGTCACACAGAAGAGGGCTGGGCAGGCAAAGTGCTATCATCTTCCACGGGCAGTAAATCAGGAGTTGCAGGGGCTCTTTGGCTCGCCCTCAATGTCAAAGTAGCTCATCACTTCAACTCGTTCCTGCTGCAGTATGGGAAGGGTAATCAGGCAGATGTAACTCAGTCTGAACATGCTACCGCGCCTCCCTTTTCGGTTTGAGGAATGGGGACTGAAATGTCCTCGCTGAGAGTGGCTGGGGGAGAACCGAGGGAACGTGGTAACAATAAAAGAATCACACAGGTTCGAATGTTCGATCCTTGCCAGAGTCAAAAAGGTGCCTATCCCTCGTGAAAGTCTCCTTAAAGACGGGGTGCCGTGATTCTTTTCCCCCTAAAACATGATCATCAGCTATTATGATTATATAGGAGGAAGATTATTATCAAAAAAGTGTAAGTGTTAAGCCTCTATCATAGTCCAAGGTGAAGCGCTATCACCTCACCGCAGTGTAGTTTCTAGCTATCACATAAAAATGTGATAGCTTATCACCTAATCACCTACTGTAGGACGTGTAGGTGATAGCGGGGTCCGTAGGTGATAGCCGGTCCGTTGTTCCGAGTAGCCTTCGGCAGGTTAGTTACTCGTCTCGGTTACTGAGGTTAGGTTTAGGGTTAGGGTTGGGGTTAGGTTTAGTGTCGGCATACCGGCCCGTCAGCATATTGATGCGGACCCGGTGATAGCTAGAACACTACACCGCGGTGAGGTGATAGCTCTTCACCTTGGACTATGACAGAGGCTTTAAAGTTATGTTTTTTATGTGGCCACACCCACCAATTCATTAGGTATACCTGATTTTCACCTTAGCACCACCCACCTGAGGTTAGCCACGCCCACATCTGTTGTCGTATGATAATAAGGGGAGGGGTCACTAAAGCGGTGTATTTCGATTGGGCCTTTTGACTCAGAGGCTTTCAGCTTTCAGGAAGAAACCAAAAGTACACACACAAGTTGCATATTACAACCATACCCAGGATTCTATTAGAGCAAGAGTCTTCAACAGGGGGTCCAGGACCCCTAGGGGGTCTTCAGAGTTACTATAGGGGGTCCTCCAAATCTTTGTGTGATGTCCTTTTTGGAGCTGTGTGCAGCTCCCTATACGTGGCTGTGTGGGTCTGTGTGTGTGTCTGTCTGTGTGTCTGTCTGTGTGTATGTAGCCTGACTTCGGCGCGTAACTAGTGCCGCACCGTTTACGCCACTCGCGCAATATATACATCAAAATGTGCGGCTCGGCCGGGAATGGTGTTCTATTACCTTTCGTTCCGATCCGCCTTACCATGCCGACGTAATCGGCAAAAAACGACGCTTAATTGTCCCCATTGACTTATAATGGGACAATGCAAGAAATCACTTTCAAGTATTTTTCTCTCGTAAACCATAGGAGCTACAGTTTCAAACCTCGGAGAGGAGATTCATAATGATTTTAAGAATGAATCGAAAAATAATTACATCACTCGGCCTCATGGTGGCGCTATAACGGCCCACTTTACGTTTTGCCCCGTAACTCTTGAACCGTAGATCGGAAAATTAAAATTCTTTTTTTCCCTGGATTCCTTGGGTCAAGACGCATCTCCCCATATAGGCCACGCCCATTTGCGCCAGGATAGATTTTCCGCCATCTTGAATTTTCTCCAAAACACACTTTTTGCTCCTTTTCCTACATATTTTCTTCAAATGTCACAAAAATCGGTACACATGATCTACACACACACACACACACACACACACACACACACACACACACACACACACACACACACACACACACACACACACACACACAGCTCCACTTCACACGGGTGTGATTTTTATATTAACCACTTGAATACTAGTGTCCTTATTCTGAGAACTTTAGCCAAAAATAGCAGATCTACAAGCTCACAGCGCCTGCGCTGCGAGGCGTTGTGAGCTTGCAGATCGAGTGCCGCGCTGCGAGCTTGTAGATCTGCTATTTTTGAAAAATCGTGAAAATTTGTGCAAGTCTTTGAATATTTCAAATCTTTCTAAGGTTTTTGTTTTTTTAAAACCTATGTTTTCATGTGAAGGACTCCCAAAATGATGGCCACGGACCCCCATCTCAAAATATTTAGTTCCAGGGACCCCCAGAAGCAAAATTTGAGTTACAAATGTTCGCTTAAAAAATACATACATTCAAAGATTTGCACACATTTTCACAAGTTTTCAAAAATAGCAGACCTACAAGCTCGCAGCTCGGCACTCGGTGCCGCCCTGTGAGCTTGTAGATCTGCTATTTTTCAATAGCTAAAGTATAAAATAATTAAGGCCCCTCCACCTTGGGCCCTAGTAACTCAGTCCCACTCCTCGTCCCACGCCCCTGCATGACACGTTAGACACAATCACAATGCAGCGACCGGTCCCAGTACCAAAACAAAAGGCCAATGTTAGTTTGATTCGTCGCGGTCTAACTTTTATATTTATGGCTCACCGCTCATCTTGGCATCACCATGCAATTATCCCGTTAGCTTCTGGGAGGAGGAGCAGGTGTTTAAGGAGCCTTTTGATGACAGCCGTGTTGGATAAGTCACGTTAGGAGTGCAGTCCTAATGTTCCACTTCCATGTTAATTGTCAGATTCATTCAATGGTGTACAAGCCATCTGGCGACAATCCTGGTGGTTCGCCGTGAAAATGAATCCTTAACGTGTTTTACTGGCCGTCCAGCCCTTTCTGTCTCTTTACTGAACCTCCCCCCCAATCATTCAGGGTGTACTTGACAGTACAATGTCTTGGTTGTGATTGGCCATGTGGGCTCAGTGGCCAATCACAACAGGGACATGCAGGGCTCCTGATAGCCCGGGAAAAAGAGTTGGAGAGGCCCTCATTTATTTATTTTTAGTTATATTTCGTCGCTGTCGGGTGGAAACCTTTTATGTCGAAAACCGTTTGTTTTGTATTTATCATTTAAAAATGATTTAAACAAGTGAAAACAGCCGATCTACAAGCACACAACGCCTCGCACCGCGAGGCGTTGTGTGCTTTTAGATCTGCTGTTTTCACTACTTTTGTGCAACAGCCTTGTATGATGAAGCAGGGCTTTGCTTTGCGAAAAAAAATATACATTTGAAACTTGGAGATACGAGGTTTCTGCCCAACAGTGACGATTTACTTTGTTGGCCGCACAGCCCCCAAAATGGAACGAAGGCCGAAACTTTATTTTAATTTTTTTCCTAATGGCCGGCCTGGACCGGCCGGGAATGAACCGGCCGTTCGGGAGTTGTCCCGCTTTTCCCAATGGCCAGCTCGTCCCTGAATCACAACCAAGCTGGGCTCACATAATGAGTAGCTCTGTCACACTGATTACATAATCGCCAATTATGTATCGCAATTTTTTGGGATATTCGCAAGAATCTTTTGCATAATTGTTGTAATAATTTCCATGTTGAAATCGTCTGTTTCCACTATTCATAATTTAGTATAAGTATAAAATAATGTTATTTGTCATATCTGCCCTATATGCAACGTTTGTTTTGCGACAGGCAGCTCATCAAGCATAAATAACCTGACTCCGCCAGATGGTGGCAGCAGTGCGTACCGCCCTTCTACGCACTGCTGCCACCATCTGGCGGAGTCAGGTTACATCAAGCATCTCATAATCATGACAGCCTTAATAACAGGAGTGTTGTGCCAATGTGGGACAACTGCAGGCAAATGACCCGCCCGCGACGCCTGAGGAGGCAAATTTGATATCTTGTCGTATTGAATGTGGGAGAGGCGGAGGTGTCATTTGGAGCAACAGGGGATGGCAATTGTTATTTTATGCATAGGCTATTGCCCACAAATCTGAATTTCTTTTGCAGATTAATCTGATTTAATCGCGATCGATGCCCATCCAACTTCATGTGACATGTGTTATACTTTAGATAAGCCTTTTACTGATTGTATACAAACATTCATTTATTAACCACTTTCATCGTGGCATCCCAATTTTGGGATTGCAATTATAGGCAAACCTTTTCAAAGACTCTTTTCGCCCCCAAACCAAACAGTGAAAATTGTTGATCTACAAGCTGAATTGGTATCGTAGATCCACTATTTTCGCTATTTTGGAAATGGGGCTATTCTTTCTGAATTTACGCTTTTGGTGGGTGGTGCAGGATGTGATGCACACGGCATGCAGTTTGTAGTGGTTTGTAGTCTGTTTCAGTGCATGGCTTCAGTTCAGAAAAAGCTAAGGTATGGCAACATGACACTATGGCAACATGACTGGTGTCTTGCACGCGTGCGAACACCAGTCATGTTGCCATACCTTAGCAACAGGCATGATACATTTATTTTAAGAAGTACATTTTATTTTTCCCCAAGTTTCTACGGTTTCTTGGGCTGGATATGGCAGCCTGGAACGGTTGTTCAAGTGCAGCTAAACATGTAAACGTGTCACAATTAACAATAATGAATTGCACCTGTGCAGCTGACCTGGGAATATACCAATTTGTCAAGATGAGGAGAATAAAAGTGTGGAGAATATAATTATAATACCTTGTTAAAGGGTTGGTCTGACAATGGCCAAAATAATTATTTTATCATTATTTTATGCTTTTTGTGGTCATTTTTGAATAGAAACACATTATGAAGCTTATTTTTTTATAAAATATTTTCAAAACATTATTTTTATTTTAGCATCTGTTTTTCAAGAAAAAGTTGACTATAGCTCTTTTAAAGTGACCATTTTGTTAAATTTTGCATTTGTAGTCATTTACTGTAATTTAACAACATAATAACCAGCACAGATAGAGAAAGAGAAATTCATGGATTTATATTTAAAAGTAACTTTTATTTTCCCCCCTGGACCCAGGGTATGGCAGCTGCATACCCCTGCCATACCCAAATGACGCCCCTGGTCAGTTTAAGTGCATGTGGTCGTTGGTCATAAACAATAAGGCGTTGTAACTTGTGAGCATGAGATCGGCTATTTTCACAATTTCTGCCTTTAACTCTCCTACTGCCAGATTATTTATTTATTTATTGGGTCTGGTGCCATCAAAAAGCGGCTTACCTTTGCGACGTTATAGTAGATAGACAGACATTTATTTTTTAATTTTTTTTATTTTTTTTTATTGTGCAATAGTGCACTTTGGTCTGCCAGGCAGCAGAGGGCGGCGTCATGCGAGAATGAATGTGAATTTGCCTGTTATGTGTTGAAGAAGAAGAAGACCAGTCACTGGCCACAGAGCCTTACAGCCAGAGGAAATCAACAAGGAGGTGAATTGTTCTCCGTTGATGTTAACGCATAATGGATTTTTTACACCATCACCGCGGAAAATGTGTTTACAGTACACGGCCGCGCGACCCCTCATCAGCTTACAGTCAACAGACGAACGAACCGAACGAGCGCCGTATTGGCACAGAGGTCTCTTGGGAATTGGGGCGAACATGAACGTCCAAAGCGGTATAAGAGTTAATATTTGACAATATGGCCGATGTTTATTCATTTATTTGAGAAGAATTAAAAGAAAGAGTCCTTAAATTGTCACTTTAGGCTTCCCACAGACAGTCAGGCACTAAGTTGAGTGAGAGTTGTGTGGGGGAGGTGGGGGCAGAGACAGCACAATGCATTCCGGATGGAAGTCTAGTGGTTTGAAGTCTAGTGAGAGTCCTGTGGTTGCACAGAGCACCATCCAACAAGCACACAACACACACTAGACTTCAAACCACTAGACTTCCATCCGGAATGCGTTGTGCTGTCTCTGCCCCCCGCCTTCCCCACACAACTCTCACACAACTTAGTGCGTTCCAGTCTGAGTGCAGCCTTAGAAATGTGCAGATACCCTCTAGTCTATACACTTATACTGTATGTTTGTTTGTTTACTGTTGGGTGAGAAAATGTTTCACATTGTTTCACATTAAGCTAATCATCTGGGGAGTGGACCCCCCAAAATATTTTGGGTCCCGACCCGCAGGTTGAGAACCACTGGGTTACAGGGTTGCAATAGATGCATATAATGTAGGAAAACGCTACAAAACACCCCCTCCTCCTCAACTGTAACATCTTATACATCCCGACCTGAGCATAACCCTCCGGGGCGGTCCGAGTGGATAAACCCAGGGCTTATAATTTCTCCCCAGCGCACCCCTAGGATTCATCCTATAGATCTTTCAGCCCATTTTGTTTTGTTTTTCTCGAGGATTACAGGCCTACTGTGAGTCTAATTCCTGGGTTCTGATGGGCATTGTCCGGCATTTATTCTTCTCCAGATTCGTGTGATTTCTAACAGAATTCACGCTGTCTTTTTGGAGCTTTGATCAGTGAAAAGCGTTATCAATTACATGCTGTTATTGCGATTGTGTCAAGTCATGGAGTCTGAAGCTCCCTGTTACTGTATTCTGCCTGAGGCGCCGCTTTCCTTTTGATTATGCTGTTGCCCTTGACCTGGCTTCACTGATCTCACACAGAGAAGTGTGTGTGTGCGCGTGTGTGTGTGTGCGCGCGCGCATCTTCTCGCATGTGTATGTATCTTTTAGTGCAGTGGTTCTCAACCTTCTCAGGCTGCGACCCCCAAAATAATCATATTTTAACTGGGGACCCCCCCATCCCTGACAAGCACTAAGAGTTGAGGCATTACATTTGTATAACACGGTTCTATTGTGAAAATAGCAGATCTACATGCTCACAACCATAGATCTGCAATTTTCACAATTTTTGCCTCTAATATTTGACAATGTGGCCAACAGTGTTGTAGTGCTAAATTTGGAAGTGTGGGCACTCCCCGCCTTAGACCAGTGGTTCTCAACCAATAATTTGATGACCGGATCATCAGCCAAAGTTCCCTTGCAAAATAGCTCCACAACTGATATTTCCAATTAATTAATCCATTTTCAAATCTTATATTACCATCTGCTGTTAGTCATGCTCATTTCAGCACGGCTGGCGAGCCTATTTCAACCAATTGCTGGGTCAGAACAACCTGAAAATATAATATCAACTGACTTGACTTGAGAGAAGTGTGGGCACTCCGTACCCCCGCGTCCCCCCCCCCCCCCCCCCCCCCCCCCCCACTACTGTACATCCCTGGTGGCCAATGTTAAAGCCAAGGTATTAAAAAGTCCTTAAATTGTCACTTTAGAAATGTGCAGATACCCCCTATACACTTAAACTTTATGTTGGTTTCTTACTGTTGAGAGAGAAAACAGTGTTTCACATTAAGTTAATCATCTAGGGACCCCCAAAAATAATTTGGGGGCCCCCCTGGTGGTCCCGACCTACAGGTTGAGAACCACTGTTTTAGTGCAGTGATATTCGTGAGCCACTTCCGGCCCGTGGCACAATTTTGACTGGCCCACCGATCAACAAGTCAATCCCCAAATTAACCCAAAATGGACTGATTTTTTAGAGATATTTTGAGATTTTTCCCTCGCCATTGAAAGACAGAAGTTATCAAGTATCACAAATGTTGTCATTTTATCAACTGGCCCCTGGTCATTTTTGTAACGTGGCCCTCAGGTTCGGAAGTCTGAGTAACCCCTGTTTTAGTGTGTGGTGTCTGCATGTGATTGTTAGCATGTTAGCATGCAAATGATAGTTGTATAATAAATAATCATGTAGTCAGTATGTCAGCTAGTGTAAGCTACAGGGGGGCTGAAACCTTTCCATGCCAAGAACCCTGAAATAGCCATAGCCTCTGGCTGTATTGGCCCCCTGCTGTGACGTTTTTATTTATTTATATTTTGTATATCCACAACTTTCCAACATCCCATTGTGCATTGCGCAGAATGTGCAGGCAGCTTCCGGCGCCGCAGCCGAGAGTGATCTACAAGCTCACAACAATCTGCGACACGACGTAACCTTGTATGTCTGCTGTTAGCCGGAAGTGTCCCGCAAATAATGCTACAGTAAAGCCTCTATCAGAGTCCAGGGTGAAGAGCTATTCACTTCACCGCGTTGTAGTTTCACCTAGGCTTTGTTATGTATTTTTAGGTGATGGCTAGAAAACTACACCGCGGTGAAGTGAATAGCCCTTCACCCTGGACTCTGATAGAGGTTTTGCAAAAATAGCCAATCTCAAGCTCATAACATGTCACGGAGCAATGGGCTTTTAAAAAATATATTTTATTTTCATTTTATTTTATTTTTCACAGTCGGGGTGGCCTCCACTTAACCTGTAGCCTGCACACGGTTTCACATGGCCGAGATATTTCATACACTTGTGCTGCACACACACACACACACACACACACACACACACAGCCACACGCTTGTGTTTCAAATGACCTGTCCTCGAGGCACCCTCATCATCATTCTGTGTCTGGAAGCGCGACAGCGTTGCTCCGTTACCGGCCCCTCTTTTCAGTCCGCCCGGCCTCACCGCTCGTATTTCACTGTGGCCTCGCTGCGGTGGAGGCGTTTTGGGATCGATTGGCGCCAGCAGCACTCTGCTGTTGAAGGACTGGAGGCAGGGACGTGCTGGCCATTGGGAAAAGCGGGGCAACTCCCGGTCCAGCCGGCCATTAGGACAAAAATAAAAATAAAAATTTCGGCCTTCGTTCCATTTTGGGGGCTGGGCAGCCAACAAAGTAAATCGTCACTGTCGGGCAGAAACCTTGTATCTCCAAGTTTCAAATTTGTAAATTCTTTCGCAAAGCAAAGCCCTGCTTCATCATACAAGGCTGTCACACAAAAGTAGTGAAAACAGCAGATCTACAAGCACACAACGCCTCGCGGTGCGAGGCGTTGTGTGCTTGTAGATCGGCTGTTTTCACTAGTTTAAATCCTTTTTAAAATGGTTTTGGACATAAAAGGTTTCCACCTTGTATGTCACCCAAAATATAACTCATGTAATTGGCCCACTGGCTTGTCACTTGTCATGATCTGAAATGGCAAATCTTTGAGTAGCAGCAGCGCAATGAGGGCCTCTACAACTCTTTTTCCCGGGCTGAATCAGGGGCCCAGCATGTCCCTGACTGGAGGAGTCACAAGCGTTTGGATCTTCACACTGCGGTGCAGCGTGGGCGGGGGTGGGTAGTGGTCGACGACGGAGGAGAGCGGTGCCGTAATCTGAGTCTTGCTGTTGACACACGCCAAAGTTGCAGTCTGAGTCGATTCACCTTCAATTCAGTCTTTCGACGACAACACAAACAAAGCTCTTAAGATGCTGTTTTTGTGCGTGGAGTAAATTAGAGTTTAAGTGAGCTGACCCCCAACAACACCGACACAAGCTTTCACTTACCGCCGTTATTCTTATTGCTCCAAGCGCACACTACTCAGTATTCCTAGACCCTTATCCTCTCTGGTCAAGAATTCATGAACTAATTAAGAAGCTTTGGCTTGGCATTCATCGAGCACACAGTATGACTAAATAATGCTGCCAGTTAACACGATGTACAAGTCTAAAAGCCCTGTTAGTGGGTCTCTTACCCACCAGTTGATGGCTCTAGGAGGCCAAGTGGTTCAAAAGTTATTTATCACTGACCAACAGTAAGAAAGGTATAAGTAAGTCCCAGGAAAATCCTGGTTTGTGAACTGTATAACTAAGGTAAGGATTAGCATTTTAGGATGCTTTACTTACAAAGAGCAGAGACAGGGCCTATACTAACAGTGTTCAACGCATTTCGACCCCATGGCCTCTCTCAAACAATACTGTTTGAGCTCCAATTAAATTTGATCCAATTAAATGTATTTGAATCCAGTTTTATTTCAATATGTGACTGCACTGTTGAAAAGGCCTAATAAGCAGGGGCAGCCAGTGTTGTTTTTTATTTAGTTTTAGTCAGTCTTTTGAATAAAATGTAATTTAGTTTTAGTCGTAATTTAGTCAACTGAAAAGTTTTAGTTTTTAGTCTAATTTTAGTCGACTAAATATCATAAGATTTTAGGCGACTAAATCTACAGTTGATTTAGTCAACTGAAATGCATTTTGGCAGGCATTGATGGCATCGTAATGACTGAATTTACCCTTGGTTATGTGCTGAAAATAGCAGATCTACAAGCTCACAACGCGTTGCCTGGCTGAGAGCAACCAAACATAACATTACTCTCTTCAGCACTAGTAACGTTTTAGTCTAGTTTTTATTTTGTTTGTTATTTTGTTGACGAAATTATCAATATATCTAGTCTTGGTTTTAGTGATCATAGCTTAGTTTTTATTTAGTTTTCGTCAGTGAAAAAAACGCAGTCGACAAACATTTTTCGTCATAGTTTTAGTCGACAAAATCAACACTGGGGGCAGCTGCGTGCGTGCGTGCGTGCGTGCGTGCGTGTGTGCGTGACTTATTTTCAAAAAGTACATTGTGTCTTTACATCTGATGTAACGCTGTGCCACAGTAAATGTTTCTTCCAGACATTCCATTGTGGGAGTAAGTAGCCTACTTACCTTCACAGACAAACTCCTTCAGCCAATGGGCATAACACAATATGACGCCGTCTCAATACCAAGAATGTAAAGAATGTTATTTGGGAGGAACGTTGTCATCAAGTTAACATCATGGGGAGAATGTTCTCTCCAGTTAAGATAAGATGAGACCCTCATTGATCCCCCTGGGCCCTGGGGAAAATCAATCGCCAAAGACAGTACATCACTTTAAAGTAGGGGTCTTCAACGTTTTCAGGCCAAGGACCCCTTAGCTGAGAGAGAGAGAGAGACATGAAGCAGGGACGCCCTCTGCATATTGTATAAATGTGTGATACAGATTTTCATTGATTTCATAGATTGTTTGACAGCACTGTCATCAGTCTGTTAGATTTGTGTTAATGTGTTTTTTTCATAATTTTGACCACTTAAATCGTTGTTACTTACTAAACCTGACCTTTCGCTTTGTACTTTTTTACCTCTACATCAAACTTATTTGCCGAAAATAGACGATCTACAAGAGGCGTTGAGAGCTTGGTAGATCTGCTATTCTTGGCTAAAGTATGCGAGGGTTCAAGTTGTTAATTTTAAAAGAAGTATCCTATCACACAAAGATTTGGCAGCCCCCCTGTCGTAACTCTGAGGACCCCCTAGGGGTCCCGGAACTCTTGTTTAAGACCCCTGGTTTAAAGGAAAAAGATTACAGTGCAAAGAAAATAGTAATGTAGAGATACAGCATTGATGGAAGTTCACGAGACCTTCCATTTCCAAGACAGCTGCTGTACCTCCCGAACCACTGCTGCCCGTACATATTGAAGTTGTTATGAAACTGGTGGTGATAAAAGGATTGTTTTTGTTACTAAACGCATCTCTAAAAGTGTCTGTTTTCACCATAGCCTCAGTAGTTGCAATTACCACATCAAAGATTCCCTTTGGGTCAGCGTGTCAACCCAGTGTCAAGTTTGAAAGCAAGTCGTTTGTCCTCGTTTGCTGGGGCCCCTGTGAAGCGGAAGCCCTGGAGGTTCATTGAGTATCTCCCACAAAGAATTTTCACACTTAATGATGTCCCAGTTTTTCCTTATATATATGTTTATGTGTCCGGCTTCTTTGAAATGGTGTGTAACAAAGAAGTATTGTATATGGTTTCTGGGTTTGCTCTTGTTTTGGTTTGGGGCTGAGCAATTAACCCGTCATATCATGTGTCAGAGCTCTGTTGTGAGTCTGAGTGAGAATCTGGGGTCGATACCCTCACTGTGGCGCCGCTGCTGCATGTCCATAGATTGAGTCTGGAAATACAGATCGGAACTTGCACTGATTGTGCACAGGGGCGTCACAAGGGGGGGAAAAGTGGGACTGGGTTACCAGGGCCCAAGGTGGAGGGGCCTTAATTATTTGATACTTTAGCTATTGAAAAATAGCAGATATATAAGCTCAAGCCGCGCTGCAAGCTTGTAGATCAGCTATTTTTGAAAAAGTCGTGAAAATGTGTGCACATTTTTGAATTTATGTATTTTTTTAAGCGAACATTTGTAACTCAAATTTTGCTTCTGGGGCGTTCCTGGAACTAAATATTTTGAGATGGGGATCCGTGGCCAAATACATGTCATTTTGGGGGTCCCTCATATGAAAATGTTTGAGCACCACTGACATAGAAACATAGGTTTTTCAAAAAACCTTAGAAGGATTTGAAATATATTTGAAAAATGCACACTTCACGATTTTTCAACAATAGCAGATCTACAAGCTCGCAGCGCGGCACTGTGAGCTTGTATATCTGCTATTTTTCAATAGTTAAAGTACCCATGGCCCAGAATTTGATGCGACACCCCTGATGGTGCATATGGGACAATATGTGTTGCAGATCAGTATGGTTGCTCCTGTCCTCTGAGGTGAAGCCAGCCATCACTAACCGAGATGGATGGCTGTAAATAGGAGCTCAGTCTAATGGTGACGGCTGCTTCCAACACAGATCTGAGGGGAGAGGGACGACTGTCTTCAAGGTGTCAGGGTAGATAGTGAACTTTTTAAAATATGTATTCTTCCTAGGGAAGGTTTTAGCTGAGCACGCATTATCTTTTGCGCACGTGGTCTTCTTTTTCAAGCTCTCCCCTAGCTTCGCCCTCACCGAACATGGCGACACAATGGAGCAGCCGATTACGACCGCAATATTCTCTCGCAGCTCAAACTGGAGCTTTATGTAAGAAGAGCCTTGCTCAAGGGCATGTCAGTACTAAGGAGGTCATTTCTTGTTCACTGTCCCTACAGACCTTCCGGATCAGTTCGGGGATTTGAAACAATGACTTGCGCCCGGTGTGACACGCCTGCTTTTCTAACCATACAATAATGTGTTAGGAGACAACAGAAACACATTTAACCACCTTCTAGATCAGGGGTTGTCAAAGTGGGTGACGGGGCACCCTGGGGTGCTGCGATGACAGTCCAAGGGTGCCGCGAGATAATTTGATATTATATTTTGAATTTATTTGGACACTTAAAAATATATTTTGTATCATATTCAACTACAGTACAAAGTTGTTTTCACTTACCAAAATGGCTATCTCAACGTTTTCCTCGCAACATAATATTGGGGAGAATAATGGCAACAATGCCCTTATGTTTCCCCTTATATGGAGGTGAATTCATTTGAATGTACAATGCAATTCTGATTTACTCAATTAAACACTATAATTCATTCAGATGTTGTCATCATCTTATAATAATGTAGGGGTGACTCGGAGGGAAAACACATTTATAGGGGTGCCCTGAGCCAAAAAAGTTTGCGAACCCCTGTTCTAGATTAACAACACATTGCATCGGTTTCAACATGATTTTAAGTCTTGTCACATCCAGAAGAACTCGGCGCTTTCCCCAAACGCCACGCATGGGCTTTGCAACTCTAACAAAGAATTCTAATGTTTACACTCTGGGAAAAAAACCTCCCTTGCCTCATGATGGAGCAATATATTTGCTGGTCCACGCGGTCCTTCTGTGTATACTGCAGCTGCTGAGAAGGCCTGAGAGTGTCATGATCAATATTCCTCAGAGTGCTTGCCAAGGCTCCTCTGAGATGAGGTAAAGACAGATTTTATCTACCGTGTGTGCGTGCGTGCGTGCGTGCGTGTGTGTGCGTGCGTGCGTGCGTGCGTGCGTGCGTGCGTGCGTGTGTGCGTGTACACGCACACACTCCTGCAAGTATGCATGCTTGCATGTGTGCGAGAGAAGGAGGGATCCATTATAAAGAAGAGAAATAGACAGATAGAAGTTAGACGGGAGAGAGAGCGAGAGAGAGAGACCCACCAAAGAGCCAGCCTCCCATCACAGATAAATGTACGGGAATGCACTCTGAATAATTTATATGCACCAAAAATAAAATCAAAACCCTTGATTTCTCTGTGCCGCGGAGAGACGAGTTCCCTAGGAATCCTGGTTGCTAGATCATACAGACAGAGTATAAGGACAGATTGAGCCAGGCTATGGCTGCAAGGAGGCCTTCTACCTTTTTATCCATTAACCCATTTAGGCCTAGGATTATTGACTGCTTTAACCATTGAAAAATAGCAGATATACAAGCTCACAGCGCGGCACCGAGTGCCGCGCTGCGAGCTTGTAGATCTGCTATTTTTGAAAAATCGTGATTTTTCTTTGCAAGTCTTTGAATATATCTATTTAAAAGCGAACATTTGTAACTCAAATATTTGCTTCTGGGGGGTCCCTGGAACAACATATTTTGAGATGGGAGTCCGTGGCCAAATACCTGCGGTTTTGGGGGTCCTTGACAAGAAACAGTTTGAGAACCACTGATTTAGAGGAAGGATTTAGAAGTCGGGTCAAAGATCGGGTGAAAGATATTCAAAGACTTGCACACATTTTCACCTTTTTTCAAAAATAGCAGATCTACAAGCTCGCAGCGCGGCACTCGGTGCCGCGCTGTGAGCTTGTATATCTGCTATTTTTCAATGGTTAATGCATAAAATAGTGGTTGAAGTGGTTAAGATCTAACGCAACTCGGGCGCGTTCCAGGTATTTGAATGTTAATGATAGATGCTTCATAACTAGTTCATGAACATGTATATTTGATCGTCAGATTAATTTTTGCTTCCTCCAGCTCCAAACAGCGGGTATGAATTTACAAGGAAATAATAGTGTGCTTGATCGTGCGAGTCGTGCTCACTTACATAAACGCTTCTACTGTATGCAGAGAATTATGTGCTGAGCAGCGAGCAAGGTTGTTTTGCATGCAAGGTCATAACCTCCATGTAGTGCAAAACTGTTGTTAATGGCATGGTCCTTATAGACAAGTCGCTTGTGTAATTTCGTCAAATTTTCGGGGGAATATGAAAACTATATATTTTTTGGAGACTTCAGAGTATAACGAATCAGAAAATCCGTGATTCCATTTGCAAAATCCGTAGGGGAATTTTTGACAGCTGCTGAAAGTTTGTGTCTCATTCACTTACTATACACTATACTATAAAGGAAATAAATACCCCCCAAAATGTGAGGGGTCAAACTAATGTTTAATGATTCTGAATCCATTGCAAGCATTTGCAAGAAAAACATTCCTTGGGCTAAAAAATAGCCCCCACAAAACTGTGAAAAGTGATGACTCATCACTAAACCATAGATTTGTCGGGCCGTTTTTTGCGCAAAACAAATCCTTGCATTGGATTCAGAATCATTAAAACCCCTAGTTTGATCCCTCACATGCTACTTAAAGCAGATTTCTTTGGGAGTATTCTTTTCCTTTTTATTATAGTGTACAGTAAGTGAATGAGACACAAACTTTCAGCAGCTGTCAAACATTCACCTATGGATTTTGCAAATGGAATCATGGATTTTCTGATTAGTTATTCTGATTAGTACTCTTTCCATGTCATACCTGAAGGCAGCATTCAAGAGAATCGCCTTGTCCAAACTCTCCTGAACTTGAATGCAGCGTCTTATGTTGAAAGAATTGCCTGCAATGTTTGCCTACAATAACATTGTGAGCTTGGAGGTCTGCTATTATCGATATTTTCACCAAAAGGCCTTTTTATTAATGTCAGCCCCTGCCTCTATAACATTCTCTGCACGTCCCTGCTGGGCAGTTTAGGTAGTTACGACCTAAAGTCCTAAACTGCAGCCAGCTCTTTGCGATGACTGCTGCTGCTGCTGCATACTGTTGCTGCATACAGTATTCCTCGTGCGTCTTCTGCTTCTTTCTGCCAACAAAATATAATGACTCTCTAAAATCTTTAATGCACAGCAAGGGAAACATCAAAAGTAGCCCTTTAAAATTAAAATTAAGCTCCGGTTCAATGTGAAAAACACACAGGTCATGTTGTCTGGGGTTTATTTGTTATCATCAATCATCGTTCTCTGAAACACACACTTCCAGAAGTGAGCAGGGAGTCTGGGACCATTTATTGTTAACAATATTAAACAACAAAATCTATTATCTATTCTATATGAGCATGCCATCGCTGAATTGTGCACAATAAGTTCTGCGTACATGGGTAAGGGCCCCGTTCATTTAACTCATTTAGGCCTAGAATTATTGAATGCTTTAACCAGTGAAAAATGGCAGATATACAAGCTCACAGCGCGGCACCGAGTGCCGCGCTGCAAGCTTGTAGATCTGCTATTTTTGAAAAAAGTCGCGTAAATGTGTGCAAATCTTTGAATATATGTATTTTCAAAGCGAACGTTTGTAAATCAAATTTTGCTTCCGGGTGGTCCCTGGAACTAAATATTTTGAGATGGGGGTCCGTGGCCAAATACATATCATTTTGGGGGTCCTTCACATGAAAAGGTTTGAGAACCACTGACATAGTAGTCTCTCAAGAACAGACTAACTGAGCTCCAGTTAAGTGAAAAGGACCTTTTCTTTGACGATGGCTGGCCAGATTGCTGACACAGAAACACAGGTTTTTCAGAAAGTCTTACAAGGATTCAAAAGACACTTATAGAATCGGGTCAAAATTGAAATTTTCACGATTTAAAAAAAATAGCAGATCTACAAGCTCGCAGCACGGCACTCGGTGCCGCGCTGTGAGCTTGTAGATCTGCTATTTTTCAATAGTTAAAGCATAAAATAATGATAATGTGTACGCGTTCTGAATGGGTTTTAATTAATGCCTATATCGAACCTCAATCAATGGCACCTTGTTCCTCGACGTCTCAACTGTTAGATCGTATCGATCTTATCTTTTGGTTCAGAGACTGTATGTTCTAGAAGTCGATGTCCCGAGCATAATGCTGCTTTTATAGGTGCAGTGCAACATGGGCACTTTTGGCCCGCATCCTTGATGTCAGTCGTGTGGACGTGGAGAAAAAAAAAATCCCAGTAAATGCTGGCCATGAAAGTGCTCTCTTATTATGGTTTCCATTAGTAAATAAATAGCCTCTAAAAATGACATCATTTATATTGTTGTTTTCCAACATGCTTATTCATGCCTTAATTGAATCTCATATTGATTATTCTAACTTCCTGTACTCTGCCTTAATTATAAATGTCTTCCTTGTGCTGTGAAAATGTACTGTACTCGCTGTTGGAATGACCTCAGACTGTTCCAGGCTCTTGGCACGAAGCAATGTACCCTATAAGGCAGTGGTTATCAACCTTTTCAGGCAGCGACCCCCAAAATAATCATATTTTAACTGGGTACCTTGACAAGTACTAAGAGTTGAGGCATTACATTTTGTATAACACGGTTCTATTGTGAAAATAGCAGATCTACATGTTCACAACGCCTTAACACGAGGCGCTGTGAGCATGTAGATCTGCTATTTTCACAATTTCTGCCTCTAATATTTGACCATTTGTCCAATGTTTAATTTGTAATTTTAGTGGTATTAAAAAGTCCTTAAATTGTCACTTTACAAATGTGCAGATACCCTCTGCACACTTACACTTTATGTTGGTTTGTTTACTGTTGAATGAGAAAACAATGTTGCACATTAAGTTAATCATCTGGGGACCCCCCCCAAAATAATTTGGGGACGCCCCTGGGGGTCCCGACCCACAGCTTGAGAACCAATGACCTAAGGTAACAGCAGGGAGCAGGAATGCTGTGAACAGTAAAATAAAATGTATTAATGTTTTACCTCATTCTAATTATTCATTACGCTCCACTGTTCGCACCTGATGCAACTGCTTTTGTTATGCCGAAGGCCGAGACACCTATAAGGGTTTGATTGTATGTGCGCACACACACGCACACGCGCATGCACACACACACACGCTCACACACACTAGGCATGGGACAATATGAAAATGTCATATCACGATTATTGTGACAAAATAAATCTCGATTTACGATATTATCGTGATAATCAAAATCCATTATCCTGGGGTGGAACATTAGCCAAAGAAATAGCAGATCTCCAAGCTCACAACGCGCCGCGAGCTTGTAGATCGGCTATTTTTGGCAAAGACATTTGATAGAGAGTGAATAAAAGACTGTATCAAGTACATTATATTATAAGTACCTTTTACAAATTATAGAGGGTTTAACTGGCACCGGATATGCAGCTCGGCAAATAAAAGGTGAATTGATCCCAGTGCATGACAGAGGACGATATCACGATAAATTAAATCTCGACGATACGATTATCGTGGGTGTTTTTTATCACGATAAACGATAATGTCACTTATCGTCCCATCAACACACACACACACACACACACACACACACACACACACACACACACACACACACACACACACACACACACACACAGTCTAGCTTTTGGCAACAGACCACGTGATGACTGCAGAACTGGGCCAATGATGAGAATTTCAGGTTTGTCGGGAGTTCATTTGAAGGAAATGATTCGACCTCCAGTGTTAAACCACTTTCATGCCGGCGTGTGTCAAACATAGCAGAAATTGCAGATCTATTTGTGAGCTTGAGATATATTGCTATGTTTTTGTTATTGTCGTATAAGCTAGACAGAACATGGGCACCCAGTAAGCACGTTCAGGACCTGGACCAATCAGTGACGTTTCGATTGGGGCCAGATCAAGTCAAACCATGACCGATTTCAAACAACATAAATCCTGCCCACGAAAACGGACGTCCTGGATTAATCGGAGAGGGTCCGATCGAGGCCAGATAAATAGCATAACTAGTCAGATATGTCCCAGAATATAACCTTACATGCTCATATTTCAACTAACATTACTGGTAAGACGCCTCAGGGCGACATGCGACGGTCGTGCCATGTCTTGGCTGTCCAGTTACCCATATATGGAGATCCATGTACTGTATATGGAGATATGCTGTGAGACCCCAAACATGCTTACTCAGTTATTCGTTATCCTATGACGTCTATCACACCAGCTACAAAGATATGGGCTGTCTTCCTCCCTCCATATATGGGCATTCCTATATGAAGTCCTGTTAGATATGGGCTCAATATTGATGACATCAGGGATCTCCATATATGGGAATAAAAGGGATTCTGAGTGGTTCCCACAACATCACAACATACTGTTAGGGTAAGTGTCTTAGACCCAAAAGCAGAACTCAGAACCAGAGAATGACAAGTTGAATGTGTCTTTAATTCAACGTACAGTATTTTCTGGACTATAAGGCGCACCTGACTATAAGGCGCACTGTCAATGAATGGTCTATTTTCAAACTGTTTTCATATATAAGGCGCACCTGACTATAAGGCGCACATAATAGACGGTACCGTTGCGTTATGCATCCAACAGATGGAGCTGTGCTAAAGGGAATGTCAATGTCAATGAATGATCCATATATAAGGCGCACTGGACTATAAGGCGCACTGTAGTTTTTTGAGAAAATTAAAGGCTTTTAAGTGCGCCTTATAGTCCGGAAAATACGGGTAGTTCAAAAATCAAAGAGTTCAATAATCAAAATTAGACATTCAAGTTAGGGCTGTTGGCTGTAGAAAGCTGGTCTGGCGGGCCGGCAGCAGGCGTGGAGAAATGGGAGCGATCTGAGTGAGAGAGACAGGGGGTATTAGTAATACGTAAAAACGCAGCCCAAAACACACTGAAGAGCAGAGGCACAGTGACTTTTACCGGTCGGCAACTGAACAAACTGGCAAGGGCTGGGGTGGAGAGCCAGGCTTTTATCCTCTCAGCTTGATTAGAGGAACCACCCCAGGAGAACAGCCAGCCAACAGGAGGATGATTCAGGAAGAGAGAACGCCGCCCAGGTAGACCTCCACACGCCCACATACCAGCCAGGCCAGACCCTATAAGGAAAAATAGACTAAAACAAAATGAAAAACAGCCAGCCCATAACACATACATTTTAACATTTAAACATGTTATACCCATACATGGAGATCCCTGTTTGAACTAGTCACACCACTGTGATGTCACCTGTTTATGCCCATATATGGTGATCCCTGCTCTGAGTATCTTACTGTGATGTCACCTGTGATGTCACAGTGATGTGTCAGGGGAACCACAGTATTAGGCGTTATCCCTGCTCTGAGCCTGTGATGTCACAGTGATGTGTCAGGCGAACCACGTGTCAGGCGTGACGCACAGACAGACAGACAGACAGACAGACAGAGATACGTGGACAAGATGTGCCGGTTTCCATAGTTAACTGCGATCTACGGTCGCAACAACAAATAATAACATTAATCCTATAGTCCATTTGAAGTCCTGGTAATGACGTCAAGATCATCCCCATATGGGCTGTGATCTGGCCTAGTTCTGAACGTCACTGGAGTCACTGGAGGACGTTATCATAACGTCATCATGACGTCATTTGGCTTGCAGGGCAAGTTTAAAAAAAAAAAAAAAAAAACACAGAATGAAGTGAGATTAAAAACAACCAGTAAGACGCCTATAAGGGTGCAATATGGCCTTAATATTGATGGCATAAAAGGGATTCTATTGTATCCCAGATAGAACTATACAAAAACATGGAGAAAGAATAGGAGAAATGGGGGTGGGATGAACAAAACCAATGAACAGGGAAAACAGCAGTGGCTGATTGCAAAACCAGAGGCAGGCGAGTAGCCTAATTGGCAGGGATTGGGAGCAGGTCTGTATTATCAAGGGAGTGGAAAGACACATGGCAGGCTAGGAACTGAAATGACAACAGAGGTGAGTATACCACAAAGCTGTAAAGTGTTAGACTTAGAACTTAAATAATACAGTACACCATAAAATATTACTACAGAACACAGTGAACACAACACTACAGGCAAATATTAACATAGGCCTGTAGGCTATTGTCTGCTGTCTGCATGCATTGTAGTCTACTTCGAAGCTGTTTTTCATCCACTTTGTGAACATCCAGTGCCTGAAAATATGACTATATAATCTACATGTTTCAGATGGCTAGGCTTTTAATTTGATGTCCTACAATCGCATACAGGACCTTCTGACTGAAGGCTTTGGTGGGAGGAGAGCAGGAGAAGGGATAGATTTAAAAGCACGATTATGGTTAAACGACCTCCATTGCAGTACTGGTGAGTCATGTTGATCTCATGCTGGGGGTCCCTGGGGGAACCCTGAGGCTCCACAAGTTATAGTGGGGGGGAGGGGAGAGTCCGAGAGACCCAAGAAACCTGTGACATAAATATGATGTCAACTGTGGACCGTGGCACATGATACTGACCCACTGCACTGCTGTGCTGGGTCGCAGTTTACTATCAGAACCGTCACAGCTTGTCCGTAGACATCCGTCCAGACGGGTATGGCTAGCCTGATCCAGAAAACCTTGAGAACCACTGCTCTATGGGGCGCCACCAAAATGACGGCATTGTGACGTTGATGTTGACGTCGGCAATGGAGCCCTTCATTAATTAAACCGGGAGTGTTCCCAGCGTCGATGTTGACGTGACGTTCGACACGCCCGGTGAAGCCGGGGGTAACGCCTGACACTGTGGTTCCCCTGACACATCACTGTGACATCACAGGTGACATCACAGTGATGTCAGATACTCAGAGCAGGGATCTCCATATGGGCATAAAAGGGACTCTGTTAGGGATCTCCATACATGGGCATAAAAGGGATTGTATCCCAGATGATGCCCTGTTAGGAGAACCACACTAACAGAATCCATATATGGCCAGGACAGATGGCCAAGACTTTCGCCCTTACTGGTATGCTGTACTGTGATGAATCTGAAGTCCAACAAGACGAGAATGGAACAGTCACCACCAGCAGTTTCAGCATTCATAAATGATTGATTGTGACTGTAATAACTGCATGCAGTTCTGGTATTTGTGTTATTCTGTCAAACTCGTTAATGAAATGTGGTTATCTCTCATGGCTGCAATAAATTCTAATGAAAGCATCTTTCCCAGAATTGGTCAATGAATATAAATTGGCCTATAGGCTAGTTATTGCAATTGGATGGAAAACTTTTCTTTTGAGAAAAGGACACATACACACAAGCAATCTATGAAGTCAATAATTGAGTATAATAATGCAGACTGAACTATCAGTGAAAATGAATGGAAGATTTCTCCTTTTTCCATAATATTCTCATTTCAGTACCAACCATAGAGGTGTGTAAGAGGTAGTCATGTTCTGAAACAAAGCAAATATAGTATTATGTGAGGCGACAAAAAACCCTTAACGTTTTCAGGCCAAGGACCCCTTAGTTGAGAAAGAGATGAAGCAGGGACCCGCACAACCTGTTCATTGCGACCGTAGGTCGCATTTACTATCAAAACCTCCACAAAGTGTAAGTAGTGTAAGTAGTGTAAGTAGTGTCAGTCCCTCTGTCTGTCACACCTCACACGTCACACTCTTGCCCTGCTCATATCTCCGCAACCGTTGCCCCGATCCATGCCAAATTTTGCACACACGTTCCTTGCCTCCAAACTACAACCTCCAAGGACCCCCGGAGCTCCAGGGACCCCCAGGTCCCTGGGGGACCCCCAGATGTAAAAAATGACCAAATGTGCAAAAATGACCAAATGACCACGCCAACGGGGCTGCTCACAGGGAATTCCCGGGGACCACCGACTCCTGGTGCTCCAGAACGGATGCAAAAGTGGTGGCGCCCCCAGTGGAGGACCCCCTCCACTGCAGCTCACATAAAATGCCGTAACTCCTACAGATTTTGCCCTAAAATCACGAAAATCACTACACAGCATGTCTACACTCATGTCATCAACATGGATCAGGTCCCTGGGGGACCCCCAGATGTAAAAAATGACCAAATGTGCCAAAAATGACCAAATGACCACGCCAACGGGGCTGCTCACGGGGAATTCCCGGGGACCACCGACTCCTGGTGCTCCAGAACGGATGCAAAAGTGGTGGCGCCCCCAGTGGAGGACCCCCTCCACTGCAGCTCACATAAAATGCCGTAACTCCTACAGATTTTGCCCTAAAATCACGAAAATCACTACACAGCATGTCTACACTCATGTCATCAACATGGATCAGGAAGATTTAGGAAAAACAAATTTTTGCCCTATTTGTGGAGATAAGCGACCTACGGTCGCTTATCTCCCGATTAGGGAGTCTTACTGGTAGATTCCATATAGTTTCATCGTTTGACAGCGCAAGCGTCAGTGTATTCTGGATTCATGTCAATTTATGTTTTCAGATATTTAACCACTTGAACTGTCAATACTTAATAAAGTTGACCTTTCACTCTGTACTTAGTCTGCTCTTTTTCCCCTCTGCACCAAAGCTCTTTGCTGCGAGGCGTTGTGAGCTTGTAGATCTGCTATTTTTGGCTTAAGTTCTCCTAATATGGACACTAGGGTTCAAGTGGTTAATATAAAAAAGGAGAAAAAAAGGTTTCTATCACACAAAGATTTGGAGGACCCCCTGTAATAACTCTGGGGACCCCCTGTTGAAGACCCCTGCTTTAAAGTAGTATAGTAGATGTGAGAACAGGTGAGGACATTTTTCTTCATTGTTATGGGGAGTGGGGACTCAGTCTGAACCGCTCCATGATAAAACTCACAAGAGAGTCGACAAAACATTGTTAGCGTCTAACTATGACTGATGTGACTGACTGTGAAGGACCAGGCCTAAGCATACGACTGGGAACGACAGGTAAAGGTGGAAAAATACGGGTTTTATTCACCAAAAGTACTTGCACATTTTAAGATGACGTACAAAGGATAGGCCCTACACTACAGCCTACATCAGTGGTTCTCAACCTGTGGACCCTGGGGGTCCCGACCCCCAAATTATTTTTGGGGGTCCACAGATGATTAGCTTAATGTGCAACATTGTTTTCTCACTCAACAGTAAACAAACCAACAAAAAGTTTTAGTGTATAGAGGGTGTCTGCACATTTCTGAAGTGACAATTTAAGGATGTTTTAATACCTCTAAAATGACAAATTAAACATTGGCCAAATTGTCAAATATTAGAGGCTAAAAATGTTTGAAAATAGGCGATCTACATGCATGTGAGCTATTTTCACAATAGAATCGTGTTATACAAAATGTAATGTCTCAACTTAGTGTTACAGTTTAGGCATAGGGTTACAGTTTAGGCATTTTACAGTTTAGGGTGGGGGGGCTCTCCAGTTAAAATATGATTATTTTGGGGGTCGCGGCCTGAAAAAGTTGAGAACCTTTGGCCTACTTCAACTAAACAAAACTTAGTAAACCACTTAAACCCTATATCATTGTACATCAAATAAAGGAAATAGCCATTTTCACCAAAATTAATGTTTGCTTATTTCCTCTTCTCTGACCAAGAGACATTGCCTTCATCTCCTAAATTCTGGTCTAGATTATGCTGTCCAGACTATGCTGGGCTACTATTCCACGTCAATTGCATTTTTGCTGGAGAGAGAATGTTCTTCTTTAAAAAGGGGTGGCGTAGAGATGAAGCGTCTCCTGAGAACCCCCTCTGGCTGTTGTTCGTACTTTCCATTAACACCTAACTGAATTTATCTCGATTGCTTGCACTCAGTCTGGAAACATAAAGTGGGCCTAAAAAGGGTTGTATCCTGAAGTTAACAAAAGAACTGAAAAAGCATCACTTTCTTTCAGCATATGCGTTTGATGCTGGCGTTGGCTGATAGTTACAGCCGCCACAAGAAGGATAAGCACCGTGCATTGCACACAGCCACCAACCAGAACCCGAGCAGAACCAAACAAAGCCCAATCTCGCTAACTGTCCTAACTACCCTGACCTATACTGCACCAATATCCCATACAGTACCTAACTAGGGATGGGACGATAAGCGATATTATCATTTATCGTGATAAAAAATGCTCAGGATAATCGTATTGTGGATTTTATTGTGATATCGTCCTCCGACCTTTTATTTGCCGAGCTGCATGTGGTATTTAAATAGTCTATAATTGGTAAAACACACCTGTAAATAACGTACTTGATACAGTAATTTTTTTTTTCACTCTCTACCAAATCTTTGCCAAAAAATAGCAGATCTACAAGCTCACAACTTCAAGCTCAGAGTTTGTAGATCGGCTATTTTTGGGGAAATGTTCCGCCCAAGGATATGGATGTTGGGGATATTTTGATTATCGCGATAATATCATTGCGACCATCAGGTCTCATTTACTATCAAAACCTCGACCAGCTGTCCGTCAGTCAGTCAGTCTGTCTGTCACACGTCACACGTCACACTTTTGCCCTGCTCATATCTCCGCAACCGTTGCCCGATCCATGCCAAATTTTGCACACACACTCCTTGCCTGCCAAACCACAACCTCCACCCATCAATTCTCACATGGCCCTCTTCTAGCGCCACCATGAGGCTGATTCTTGCAAAACACATTTTTGGACACTGCTTCTACAAATTTGGCCCGAAAATCACGCAAATCGGTACACACTTGCTTTACACTCATCTCCTCAACATGGATCTGTCCCATATAGCGCCACCATCAGGCCGATTTTTTCAAACACATTTTTGGACACTGCTCCTACACATTTTGCCCTAAAATCACGCTGCGACCTGACGGTCGCTTATCTCCCGATTAGGGAGTCTTACTGGTAAATCGTGGTTTCTTTGGTCACAATAATCGTGATATGACATTTTCAGGTCGTCCCATCCCTATACCTAACTACTGTAATGCCTAAAAATAACCATCTCTGACTGTTCATGCAATGCATGGTGGGTAATAGTGCTGCACACAATATTCTAAGTAGGCTATGTTACCATTTCATGTTTTAAGGTACTGCAGCTTATTGTGTGTGAACTACAGTATGGTACCCTAAAGCAGGGGTTCCCAAACTTTTTTTGTCTCGGGGCACCCCATAAATATTATTTTTTTAATCCGAGGCATCATAATTTTCACTCCCAGCACCTTGTATTTATTGCATATCGTCGTTGTCGGGTGGAAACCTTGTATGTCCAAAACCGTTCGTTTTGTATTTATCATCTACAGTATAAAATGTACTAAACTAGTGAAAACAGCGCGATGCGAGGCGTTGTGTGCTTGTAGATCGGCTGTTTTCACTAGTTGTGTGCGACGGTCTTGTATGATGAAGCAGGGCTTTGCTTTACCAAAAGACCTACACATTTGAAACTTGGAGATACGTTTTCTGCCCGACAGTGACGACGACAGTGACGTGATTATGTTGCAAGGAAAACATTGAGATAATAGCCATTTTGGTTAGAACTGACTGAAAATAACTTTGTACTTCAAGTTTGTCCAAATAAATTCCAAATATTATCAAATTATCTCGCGGCACCCCTGGACTACCGTCACGGCACCCCAGGGTGCCCCGTCACCCACTTTGAAAACCGCTGCCCTAAAGTCAAGAGTTTACATCCTCGCCCCTTTACTACACACACACAAGCTCATCCACCATCATGCCTTTCTAATGGTAAATTATACTCCTGTGATTCAGTGCCCACTCTTCCTTTTTGTCCGTAAAGGGTCCATTCAGTAGTGGGACCACACTGTAGAATCCTCTATGTTCATTTAACTCTGTGTGTACACTGTTAAATTAACCGTGAGCATTTCACTGTGCAGGTGAATCTAATTAAATTACATCCAAAACACTTTCTTTGTCCCGAGGCGTAATTAAGGCTTTCGTTGTACACTGTCAGGACAAACCAACATACGGATTTATAGTACGATAAATATAGCATGAACAGTACAACAGGGTGCACAAACCATACCCTATAGATGTACTGTGTAAAATGTATAACGTCCAAAACCGTTTGTTTTGTATTTATCATTTTTAAAATGATTTAAACTAGTGAAAACAGCCGATCTACAAGCACACAACGCCTCGCACCGCGAGGAGTTGTGTGCTTGTAGATCTGCTGTTTTCACTACTTTTGTGCGACAGCCTTGTATGATGAAGCAGGGCTTTGCTTCGTGATTTTTTTTTACAAATTTGAAACTTGGCGATACAAGGTTTTCCGCCCGACAGTGACGATAAAACATGGGGGCAACTGTGCACATCCTACTCTGTATGTGCACTGTGCACATCCTACTCTGTATGTGCACAGAGTAAAGACCTGTCTGGTACCAATTGAATGTTCAACCTCAGCACAATCAGAATGCCCCCTAGTCCTCCTCCAGCACTGCAGGTACCCAATTTAATTTGGGATATGGTTGCAAATGATTTTAATTACACAGTGACACTAGGATATTACAATTATTTACTTTGTGATTACCATAGCTAAAATGGAAATGTACCCATTGGCTAGCACGGTAGTTACAAAAAGAAAAACAAAACAACTTAATTAAACAAACTGATTAGATTCACTTTTAGCATGGTTTACGGCTGATGGTTACTGTACTTTTTGATAGTGATTATAGTTGTAATTTATTTATAATTATTGTACGGCACAATTCAGATGTTCTGCTGCTGTTTGCATGCACTTTACTGTATATGATGGTAGTCTGTAGGGCTATAGAAATATGCTAATACTGTATGCCAGGGGTCTTCAACAGGGGGTCTGGGACCCCTAGGGGGTCCTCAGAGTTACTACAGGGGGTCCTCCAAATTGTTGTGTGATGGAAACCTTTTTCTCCTTTTTTTAACATGAACCGCTTGAACCCTAGTGTCCACATTAGGAGAACTTAAGCCAAAAATAGCAGATCTACAAGCTCACAATGCCTCGCAACGCCGCGTTGCGAGGCATTGTGAGCGTGTAGATTGGCGTGTAGATTGGCTATTTTCGGCAAAGAGGTTTGGTGTAGAGGGGAAAAAGAACAGACTAAGTACAGAGTGAAAGGTCAAGTTTATTAAAGTATTGACGGTTCAAGTGGTTAAATATCTGAAAACACAGATTGACATGAATCCAAAATACATACACTGATTATTGTGCTGTCAAATGAAGAAACTATATGGAACCTATGAAAAGGTTGTGGGGGTCCCTGCTTCATCTCTCTTTCAACTAAGGGGTCCTTGGGCATGAAAACTGCTGTATGCTATAACAATGTATTGTTGCAGGGTTGTTTGGGGGAATGCATTTGGCAGTTGACAAAGTATGGAATGCATTCTAAGAAGCAAACGAATGCCCTCCGCCAACACTGTGCAGGGTCCTGGCTTCATGTCCGATAACTTACACAGTAGCTGTGACAATTTGTGCAATCTTTCTAAAGCCATCTCACATTATGGTAATTACCCATTTAGGCCTAGAATTACTGAATGCTTTAACCAGTGAAAAATAGCAGATATACAAGCTCACAGCGCGGCCGGCACCGAGTGCCGCGCTGCGAGCTTGTAGATCTGCTATTTTTGAAAAAGTCGTGAAAATGTGTGCAAATCTTTGAATATATGTATTTTCAAAGCGAACAATTGTAACTCAAATGTTGCTTCTGGGTGGTCCCTGGAACTAAATATTTTGAGATCCATGGCCAAATAAATATCATTTTGGGGGTCCATCACATGAAAAGGTTTGAGAACCACTTACATAGTAGTCTCTCAAGAACAGACTAACCGAGCTCCAGTTAAGTGAAAAGGACCTTAATTTTCTTTGACGATGGCTGGCCAGATTGCTGACATAGAAACATAGGTTTTTCAAAAAAATCTTAGAAGGATTCAAAAGACACTTATAGAATCGGGTCAAAATTCAAATTTTCACGATTTTTCAAAAATAGCAGATCTACAAGCTCGCAGCGCGGCACTCGGTGCCGCGCTGTGAGCTTGTATATCTGCTATTTTTCAATAGTTAAAGCATAAAATAATGATACACAATAATGTGTACCCGTTCTGAATCGGTTACAGTATACTCATCCTTCCCTCTCCCACTCTCTCTCCTCTTTCTCTCTCTCTCTCTCTCTCTCTCTCTCTCTCTCTCTCTCTCTCTCTCTCTCTCTCTCTCTCTCTCCCACTCGCTCCGCCAGGGACCTGCTGAGTGTGGGATAGATGGTGAATACTGCTGACGAATGGAAATTCAATTATTTGATGTGACAGAGAAGTGCTGACTTCACGGCGAGAGAGGAGACGGCTTGCCTGCCTGCTGGATCCCCCCCCCTCCCTGGACATCTGCTGGCTTCTGTCTGCTCTGCTGGCTGCTGGTGAGATGACACGCGCACGCACGCACACACACACACGCACAGTATCCACTTAATGGTAGGAGGTTAATTGCTTACAATACACTGTTTGTGTGTGTGTGTGTGTGTGGTGGGGGGTGTTAAGTGCTGTACTTGACATATTCCTTATGTTCCCCTACTGATTTTTTTATATTACTATTTCAAAAGATTTTCACAAAGTAAAAAAAAAAGTAGTGAAAATAGCAGATCTTCAAGCTCACCATACGTTGTATTCACGACACACTGTGAGCTTGTAGATCTGCTATTTTCACTACTTTGGGTCCTGGAGAGATATGAAATGTCTCTTTTGGGTCTCGTTTTGGGAACCACTGGTCGAGGGAGGCGCACCGTCGCGACCGAATCGGCTCTGTGCATAACTGGAGCAAAGATGTAATTTAGCAAGACCCGCCATCCCAATTGTAGCCACTAGAGGCGAAATGGTACACAAATCCTACAAATGTTCTCCTAAAAAGTCATTTTACTATCAACATTTTAGGTGGTCTAACCAAAGGGAGGTCTAACCAATGCCATGTTACCGTCTATAGCTCCATGGTCACTGAACTAAATATTGGACCCGATCGCTTGGGAAGATTGTGTGGCTTGTGCCCGGGTCCAATATTTAGTTAACTGACCATGGAGCTATAGACTCGTTCTGAAGCTGTGTTCACATTCACTCTTCCATTGGAATTATTGCGACCGAAGGTCGCAGTATACCATGAGAAATGTCATAGCTTGTCCTTCCGTTACGGAAGTGATGTCAGGTTACATCACCTAAACAAAGATCAAACCCTGGATAGCCATACTGTCACTGTGACATCACTTCCTGTTCCACTTTCTTATGTCATCAATCCACTTTACTCTGATTTACACCCTACCTTCCGTTATATAGTCCATATGTATATGGATATATATTAATAAAGGACCCCTTATGCCCATAATTATATGGAGATCCCCAGGCATCAAACCCAGGCCCTAACTCGCCAAGACATATCTGGGAATGCCCATATTTGGTAATGCCCATATATGGGCATGTTTTGACATAACATTGTTGACTATCATGCAGGGTATCCATATATGAGTAACTGGTCCCATATACATCACTGGCCAGATGGCCAAGAATTGGCGCGACCTCACCCTTTAGGGCCAGGTGAGGTCGCATGGCACTCTGAGGTGTCTTACTAGTTAGACTCCAATCTGCTTCCAGTCCCGAGATACGGGAAGTAAATCGGAGATGGCAGCTCTTTCGATTTCATTTATTGGACTGTAGGACGCGTTTCCTGTTCCAGTTAAATTTGCCGTTGCTTCGTTTGATTGGCTTAGCAGCAGGTCACCCGGAATCACATTACACCTTCACGTCTAATTTAAATCTGCTTCTGTGCCAATCAAATGAAGCTACGGTATTGGAAAATGGCCTGGAACAGGAGAGGTGTACAATATGTCAACTTCTGCGTTTATTGGTCAGCACCGAGACTAAATGTCAGAAACATATATAATACTTTAAAATATTTTTTTTAAGGAATGTTTAGTTTTCACCGTCGGGCAGAAACCCTGTATCTCCAAGTTTCAAATTTGTATGTCTTTTTGCAAAGTAAAGCCCTGCTTCATCATACAAGGCCGTCACACAAAGGTAGTGAAAATAGCAGATCTACAAGCTTGTAGATCAGCTGTTTTCACTAGATTAAATCATTTTTAAAATGATAAATGAAAAACGAAGAGTTTTGGACATACAAGGTTTCCACCCGACAACGGCGATTTATGAAATAAGCGGACTGAACATCACCATATTGAGGTTTGCACGTGCCTGTCCATATTGCACAGGCACGTGCACTCCCAGAAACTGTGTGTGTGTGTGTGTGTGTGTGTGTGTGTGTGTGTGTGTGTGTGTGTGTGTGTGTGTGTGTGTGTGTGTGTGTGTGTGTGTGTGTGTGTGTGTGTGTGTGTGTGTGTGTGTGTGTGTGTGTGTGTGTGTGTGTGTGTGTGTGTGTGTGTGCGGAGATGTCACACAGAAGAAATTGGGTATTAGTCATAGCTCAGCAAGGATTTATTGCACTCCATATAGTGAGTAGGCGGGATAACAGCCTACAGTGTTGTTTGAATCACACGTCAGCTTAAAGGTCAGCCTATAGGTCATGAGGAGGCCCGCAGCATACCGTCGTTGTCGGGTGAAAACCTTGTATGTCCAAAACTGTTTGTTTTGTATTTATCATTTTTAAAATGATAAACTAGTGAAAACAGCCGATCTACAATAGAGGATGACATTTTGATGAATTTTCACTCCTGTCCCGTCCCACTCCCGCAGAAAAAATCCTGTCCCATCCCAATCCTGGGCTAGAGTGGGGAAAAAAATCCCATCCTGTCCCACTCCTGTAAAATGACTGCTGGTCCCATCCCGCTCCTGGTCAAAATCACTCCCGTTCACATCCCGCTCCCGAAAAAATAAATAAAATAAAAAATCGCGCAGATGTTTTTCTATTTTGATCCATATTATATTTGATATCATGTTTATTATTATATAATGTATAATCTTATAATGTTCGCAGTTCAAAGACCTCACTTTCCTGTGCAATTTATTTCTGCGATTTGATGAACTGGTCTGGGATGATTCCCGCTCCTGCCCACTCCTGTTGATTTTCAATCCTGTCCCGTCCCGATCCTGGCATTAATACAAATTTGACCTGTCCCACGGGAATCCCGCGGGACCCACGGGACCCACGGGAACGGGAATAAAATGTCATCCTCTACACACACAACACACAACACACAACGCCTCGCACCGCGAGGCGTTGTGTGCTTGTAGATCGGCTGTTTTCACTACTTTTGTGCGACGGCCTTGTATGATGAAGCAGGGCTTTCCTTTGCGATAGAACGTACACATTTGAAACTTGGAGATACGAGGTTTCCACCCGACAACGACGATATGCTGTAGTGCCAGGTTTGTACCTCGTTGTGGGGGAGTGTCGCTCACTGCGACACAATTCAATTCAAAGGAGCTTTATTGGCATGAGAAAACATACGTTTTACATTGCCAAAGCAAGTGTCAAAATATAATAGAAACTGTTGAAAATGGGGAACACTTATACATTCGCATTATGTAAACAGAGCTATGTCACATTGTGACTTGTAGATATGCTTTGTTTTGGCTTTTTCAGTGCATGACACCCACGTACAAGTAGAACTAACTATTGTTTTTCCTCACAGCATATAGAAACTAGAAAAGATGTGGTTGCTGACGTGACTATATTCTGCAGTAGAGATGGACCGATTGCAAAATTCTTGGCCGATACCGATCCACCGGTTTTATGAAGGTCTGACCTGCCAAAACCAATAGTGCAATATCCAAAATCACAGACAATATCCAGTCTAATATGACCGTCTGGACTAGGCAGGAGGAAAGCAGGTGACGCATGCTTTTTTTTCCTTTTTGGAGACGACATTGACACAGGATTATGGAATATATCCTTACATTGCAAAGGTAATCAGCACCATCTGTATTCTGTAGGCCAGGGGTCTTCAACAGGGGGTCCGCGACCCCTAGGGGGTCCGCGGAGGTACTGCAGGGGGTCCGCGAAATTATTGCTTAAAAAAAAAAAAAAAAAAAAAAAAAAGATTTCAAAAAATGTTTTTTTTTTCTTTTTTTTGCCTTTTTGCCTTTTTCCACATTTATTTAAAAAATAAATCATGATTCTATCCATTTTGAATAGCTTGAATACATGATTACTATGCAATTGACATATTGTTGATAGTATTGACATTTGTTCTCAGTTAATAAGTAGTATGTTTAGAAATGGTTGTGGTACGGCCCACCCTGCTCGCAGTAACTTGAACATGTTTAAAATAAAAAATATGTCGTAGCCCCGACCCCCCCACCCTACGAGGTGGTAGGGGGTCCCTGCTCCATCTCCCCATCAGTTTGGGGGTCCCCGGCCTGAAAACGTTGAAGACCCCTGCTGTAGGCTACCACTAAGTAGACTGGCTGCTACTTGCTAATGTTTACTTTAGTCACAGGACCAGAGCATCATGCTGTGCAGTGCCATAGACACAATTGGCATAAAACCGGTATTTATGTCAGTGACCTGGCGGTCACCGATTCGGCCAGTTTGATATCATTTTATATTGGCCGATTCCGATTTCCATCCAGCTAACTGTCATGTGAAGCTCGACCAATTGTTTCCCTATTGATTATTGATTCCCACTCCCATTGATTCCCTATTGATTCCCTATCCGATTGATTCCCTATTGATTCCCATTCCCATTGATTCCATCAATATCCAATGGAGGTGGAAAAGTTACCCTAGTAATCAATAAAGTTACGTCATTTTTGAGGAGTTACCCTCTCATTTCCAATGGCAGCAGAAAAGTTACCGTAGTAATAGATAAAGTTTCCCCAGGACTATAATGTGTTGCCCTGTTGGGCAACCACACTAATTATGCCCAAAAGCATAGTTACCGCCCCAGTCCCTCCCACCTAGAGTAATGTGCTTTGAATGTTGCTCTAAAGTCAAAGCTTTGTGTGACAGAGTGACGGGCTGTCCTCTACCGACGTAATGTGCTTTTGTCGACCTGCGCCGCTTGTCTTTGCAATTCACGTCTTCCTTTAGTCTGCTGCATTTTTCTTCATCTATCCAGACTCCCACCTGTCTTCTTTTCTATTCCCTTTGTCTGATCAAAGAAACCTTTCGGAGTCTATCCTGGGAGAGGCTCATTGACTAACATAGTAGGGCCCTTAACGTAGACCTGATTGCCATTAACCCCTTGTGGTCCCGACAAGTGCAGCCTGAGAGCCAAGTTCACAGTCCAATCACGGCGCTTCCCGCCGTTCCCGGCGGCATGTCAAAGTGTCCTTGAGCAAGACTCAGTCTGAACCCTGAAGTGCTCTGTTCAGTAGCTTACAGGGACGTGCTGGGCCCCTGATTCAGCCCGGGAAAAAGAGTTGTAGAGGCCCTCATTGCGCGCTATAGAGAGAGATCTCTCTCTATAGCGCTGCTTGCCATTTCAGATCATGACAAGTGACAAGCCATTGGGCCGATTACTGTACATGAGTTATATTTCATCGTTGTCGGGTGGAAACCTTGTATGTCCAAAACCGTTTGTTTTGTATTTATCATTTTAAAAATGATTTAAACTAGTGAAAACAGCCGATCTACAAGCACACAACGCCTCGCACCGCGAGGCGTTGTGTGCTTGTAGATCTGCTGTTTTCACTACTTTTGTGCAACGGCCTTGATGAAGCAGGGCTTTGCTCTGCGAAAAAATGTATACATTTGAAACTTGGAGATACAAGGTTTCTGCCCGACAGTGACAATTTACTTTGTTGGCCGCAAAGCCCCCAAAATGGAACAACCGGCCTGGACCGGCCGGGAATGAACCGGCCGTATGGAAGTTGTCCCGCTTTTCCCAATGGACAGCACGTCCCTGGTAGCTTATATTATACAGATCCATCTAAAAAATGAATATTATGTACAAAAGCATGCAGATGCCCTAGCACCCCAAATCATAACTGACTGCGGAAACTTCCCACTGGACTTCTTCAAGCAACTCTGACTTCAGAAGTTTGACATTTCTCTATTATAAATCCTTGTTTTGAGTGGTCTCGTGTAATATTGTAATATTTTGGGATATATGGATTTTTTATATTCACAATTATTATTATTATATTATGCCATAAAAATTCTAAATTTGAGCAAAAAAGATTTGGAATATTTCACTGCATGCGCAATGTATCTAGAATATATGAATGTTTAAATTGTTGAATTATATTCCAGAATAAGAATTTACTTTGTCACCATATTCTATTTTTTTTAGATGGATCTGTATACTGTATACAGCAAATATAATATGTGTGTGTGCACACACATCGGTACATTAGATATGTTATATAGTAGCCTACTATATAAATAGCACAGTCACCTACAGTACATAGCTGCAGTGGTGGCAGTAAAGTGTTGACCGTTAATTGAGAAGTACAGAACTAAACAATTGATGTAGAAGTCAGACATTTCCATACAAAATGTGTATGGAATTTGTACAGTCTGTATCTTTAGATTGTAGAAAGCTACTGTTGCAGTTTATATCACAGTTCATAGGTTCTTATGGCCTTCAGATACAGTAGAAACTGTACTTGAGCCTTCTGGGTTGAGGCCTTATGCCCCGTACTGTAGCATTTTCCAGACGTGAACTCTCCCTTGCTGGGGTGACTAGGATCTTTGATGATCTCTGGGCCGTTATCCTAATGCACTGGTTGTAGGTCCTGTATGGCTGTCAGCTCAGTTTGCAGGATTTGTCTGTTTTGAACAAAATGCCTCAAATCATGAACACAGCGTGCAATTCTGGTGATATTGTGTACGCTCATTCCCACCAGGCCGAGGAAGACCTAAAATGTTTCAAATCAGGTCATGGAAATAATAAGAGCCCTAGTTAGGATGAGGAATTTGAGTAGACCGGGGCTAATAGTTCAAAACAATATATCAGTGTCATGCGTTACTTAAAAGCATTGTGATATTAACTTGAAAGCCTTCAGAGGTATTGAAAAGCATCAGGATGTTGGATCCTGGGAGTAGGACGTACGTCACTCACCAGCCTGAAGACATTTCTGTCTGGAAAATAACTGAGCATGGTCGGAGTCCATTAAAGCATATCGTCGTTGTCGGGTGGAAACCTTGTATGTCCAAAAGGGACATAGCATTTATCATTTTAAAAATGATTTAAACTAGTGAACACAGCCGATCTACAAGCACACAACGCCTCGCACCGCGAGGCCTTGTAGATCTGCTGTTTACTACTTTTGTTTGACGGCCTTGTATGATGAAGCGGGGCTTTACTTGGCGAGAGAACATACAAATTTGAAACTTGGAGATACAAGTTTCCACCCGACAATGACGATATGAACAAATTACAGTATAACTATTTCCTCTGCTGGAGAGAGAGGCATTATCCCACCCTTCCCTTTTTTATACAAAGAAGTGTAAGAGTGAGCTTAAGCCATTACAACACGCATTAATTCCAAAACGCCAGTGGACATCATTCATATTAAACGATTTAGGCCTGAACGCAAATCTGTGTCACTATAGATTTGAACCACTTTAACCATTATTTTATGCTTTAACTATTACAAAATAGCAGATTCAAGCTCACAGCGCGGCACCGAGTGCTGCGCTGTGAGCTTGTAGATCTGCTATTTTCGAAAAATCGTGAACATTTGTGCAAGTCTTTGAATATTTTTGACCCGATTCTATAAATGTCTTCTAAAATCCTTCTTCTAAATGAGTGGTTCTCAAACCTTTTCATGTCAAGGACCCCCAAAATTACATGCATTTGGCCGCGGACCCCCATCTCAATTATGTTGTTCCAGGGACCATCCGGAAGCAAATATTTGAGTTACCAATGTTCGCTTATATTCAAAAAAATATTTTTCAAAAATAGCAGATCTACAAGCTCGCAGCGCGGCACTCGGTGCCGCGCTGTGAGCTTGTATATCTGCTATTTTTCAATAGCTAAAACATTAAATAATTCTAGACCTAAATGCGTTAAATTATTTTCAATAATATCAGCTTTTTTTGTGCCCTGAACTCCGTCTGACCTGGATGCTCGTGGGTATGGGGGGGAGAAAGTGTGATGTGTTGTTTTTTTACCACATAAAGTAGGTTACTATAAGTATAGCCTCGCAGCATCGTTTTATTTTTAATGACATGCCTAAGTGACGGATGCCAGGGTTCGCTGAGGAACAGCTTTTGTCTTGGACTATAATGACTGCTCTTTGCGGTGATGATGTCAGATTTTTAGGGTTTCGAATTCATTCATTTGCACAAAAGTCACCAAATAATTTACATATCAGGTAACAAAATGAGCCAGAAGGGCAAAAAAAAAACTCACTGCAATGAGATGGGCATACTCTGTTTTGATCATTCGCAGTGGGATGTCTAGTTCCTGTTGTTTCCTGAATTACATTGTATTGATTTATATATTCCACTTTGTTGGCTGCTGTATCCACTTTGGCTACTGAAATAATGTAATTTATCCCTGGGCCTGGAATGAAAAGTTCTCTTCATTTAGTTTTCTCTTTTCTAGTAGGTTATGTGATGTAATCTGCCTTTTCATGGACAGTTTTAATGCATTTTTTAAGGCAAGATTTAGAGGGAAGAAAAGAGTGGACCAAGTACAGATTAAGGGCAGATTCACACCCTTAGTTTGGTAGACTCGGTGCGATTTTATTTGCGGATTAGAATTTGGTTGTTTGATCCGCACCAGAATTCGCATGAGCCATGCCACTTATATGACTGCTTTACATTTCTTTTTTGTGGAGGTTTCCCACAATATGCGAACAAGTTACACGTCACGTCACATCACACTTTTCCCCTACTCAAATCTCCGCCACCGTTGCCCCTATCCATGCCAAACTTTGCACACACACTCCTTGGCTGCCAAACCACAACCAAACCACCTCATTTCTTACATGGCCCTCTTCTAGCACCACCATGAGGACGATTCTTGCTGAAGAATTTGCCCTAAAATCACGCAAAGCGGTACACAGTATCTCTAAAGTCATGTCATCAACATGGATCTGTCCCATTTCCCATATTCCCTCCTGATTGCCTACTATTGCCTAAAGTTTGTGCATGCGACCTGACGGTCGCTTATCTCCCGATTAGGGAGTCTTACTGGTGTACAGTAGTGTATGCCCTGAATCTCAAGTAAACAAAACTGTGAAAAAAATTAAAAATAATAATTCGCATGAGACTTCACACCAGCCCAAACGAAGTGCACTTTCCGACAATACGCTCCAGACTTCGTTTTTTAATCGCGGTAAACCATCGTGGTGTGAATGAGTTTAGTGGAGTATAGAGGATTTAAGTGATTCAATGATAGATTGTAATAGTTTGGTGCCTTTCTTTCATCCACTGACTTGACTGCCTCTTTATGGATGATTGCTGATTCTGGTGGATGGCAGGCAGGCAGGCGGGCACACATGGTGGAGAGAGAGCTGACGAAATGTTCACTTTGCCTTGGAGCGAAATGAAGCACATTGCTGTCACAACCACAAGGTGAAGTGAGGAATGAACTTTCCTGCTAGAATGTCAAGGGGCATTTATTTAGAGCGGCCTAGCTGAGATGGCAGCAGCGTCGGGGGTATTTGACGTTCATGATTATTAGACGTGTTTGACAATAACCAGTTCTGATTTGTTAAGAGAGAAGGCGCTCGAGACGCTGCATTGGAACGGTGCTGGTTTTTGGTGATAATGTAGATGACTGATGAAGGTCTGTCCGTAAGGAACCTGTGTGCCAGCCCACCAAGTGAGAAATTGTGGAGAAAGTGACTATGATCGAGGCTGTGGTGGTTTTGATTGATTGATGGAATACTTGATTAGTCAGGATTGTAAACAGCACAAGTCAGACATTTGGGCTAAAAGGATAACACAAAAATGTCCTGGGGACTTGTTTCCATTGTGGTCTCATATCGTCACTGTCGCGCAGAAACCTCGTATCTCCAAGTTTCAAATTTGTACCTTCTTTCCCAAAGTAAAGCCCTGCTTCATCATACAAGGCCACCGCACAAAAGTCGTGAAAAACAGCAGATCTACAAGCACACAACGCCTCGCGGTGCGAGGCGTTGTGTGCTTGTAGATCGGCTGTTTTCACTAGTTTAAATCATTTCTAAAATGATAATGCAAAAGAACGGTTTTGGACATACAAGGTTTTCACCTGACAACGACGATATGGTGGTGCTGTAGATCTTGTTAATGTCTGGCAGTGTTAAGGTTTTGCAATAAAGTTCATTGTAGCAAATGAAGATTTACCTCAACAATGATGCCCAGATGTCTCTAAATGCTCCTGTAACAGCCAATTCTTTTTGTCCCTTCGTATTCCAGAGTGTGATAACATATTTTATCACATACCCAACTTTTATTTGAGAATAATCCTCTGGCAGTTGACAAATCAGTGCAAGCTAAAGTGCCACCGCATGCTGAACTGTCACTAGAGGCTGGGTGATATGGACAAAATCGTATTTTTTTTTCCAAATACCTCGAGAGCAGATCTACAAGCTCATATTACGATGCATTAGGCCTATAGATCAGTAGTCTAACCTAACGCGGCACATTCTATGCTGCCCGGCGGATCTCGCCGGGTCCTCCGGCGTCTCGAAATGACGTGGAGGGTGACATGACTCCTGCTGCTGTCCGCTTTGAGTAAATGAGGAAGTGATCCGTGGTGGAAAACGAGTGATAAATCATAGCGATTTTATAATTATAATGGATAAGCCTAAACAAACCAGTTCACATGAACAATACTGATGTAAAATAAGATATCTGAACGGCTACATTTTTTTCTACAATTAAAATGTCATGAACCAGCACAGCTATAGGGGGGCTTGACCAGACTTATTTTTCTTTTCCGATCGCCAAAATAAGCCTGGGTTTCCGAGGCTAATAGATCAGGTACTTTTGTTAATTTTGAAAATGTTTGACACTTTTTTAAAGTATTAGATAAAGCTTAGAGGTCAACTTCAGCCATTTTCAACCTATCTTCATAGAATTGATCCTCACCCCTCACTAATGCTCATGATAATATGGTAGCCTACCATTTCTTTCCTACCCAGTCTGTGATTCAGAGGAGGGCTGTGGACAGTTCAGAAACCCATCTATGATGTCACTAGTAGGCAGGTTTTTGAACCGTCCACACTCCACAGCCCTCCTCTGGACGAACTATGTGAAGATAGTCGGGGTGTAACGATATAGTAACTGCATCGAAATATCGTTTTAATTAAAAAAATCGAAGTAAATTGAAATGAAAACAGCTCAAATCGAATCGTATCGTTTGAATTTGTATCGCATCGAATCATCAGTGCAAATAATCAATTGTGTCGATACTACCTACTTGGGCATTGTATTTAGCATTTTTAAGAAGACAAAATTAAAAGGAGTGGTTTCATTACTTTTCCTTTACATATAGCAACACTGATCTATCGATGAATGTGTGTAATCTCTGGGTTCATGTGTCAAGGTGCAGGTTTGTCCATATGTGTTCAAATAGAATGTATATGTAATGTATGTAACGGCCAGATAATCACTGTGTTTAATTAGGCTATTATTTATATCCATAATAATACATGTTTTCCTTAAAAACCTGCACTATCCACACTTTTCACACAGATTTAATTTCTTTGCTAAATGGTTACTATCGATTTTAAATCATTGAATCGAATCGTATCGCATGAATGAACCAATATCGTCCATGTATCGTATCGTCAACCATGTATCGTGATATGTATGGAATCGCTATTAAAATGTATCGTTACACCCCTAGAAGATAGTCCTTTAAATGATTAAAACCAGGAGCAAAACAACGTCATGTCATATCACAACATTACAATATCCAAATCCCAGACTATTATCTAGTCTCGTATCACAATACCAAGTTCATCCAATCGCAAAGGAAGCGCAGTGCGGGGGGAGGAGGGGGGGTGGACGCAACCTTTGACGGTTCACTGAATTTGAGGACTGGTTTCATCAAAATGTCCCAGATGTTTGTCACTGCATGCTGCAGAGAGAGGAGAGCAAAACAAGCCAACGGTGTCCCCTGACACCCATTAGCTGTGTCCCTGGTCTGCGTCCCTGGGTAATACTCACTTGGTTCTCAAGGTGAGGTCCAGTGACCTTCAGGGTTCCTTTAGGCAGTGGTGGAAAAAGTACTAATTTCTTTTACTTGAGTTAAAGTATATCAATACTGCAATGTACTCCGTTAGGGTGCCCTCAGACCAAAATATGGTCGGCAGTGGATAAACTCTTCTGGTGCGCGGCTGGCTAAAAACGCAGAGAGCGTACTTGCCCTTGCTTTATTGGAAGGGGAGATGCAACAAGCTAAAAAGAGAAGAGTCTGGGTGCATGAGACTCTTCAAAACAAAACATCTCCCAGTCCCTTCCTGATTCTCAGAATGTTACGCCTTCGACTCACCCGATTAGACAGAGGGGGGGAACCTAATCTGCATGGAGAATTTCTTTGCTCCAGCATAAACGCAAGGTCTGCGCGGAGCGCAGATATCCTCCACTGACATGAAACCGCCCCCTTCCCATTGAAATGCATTGGCGGAACGCGGATTCCACTCTCATAGGTAGTTTGGTCACCCTTGGGCACCCTTACAAGTAAAAGTCCAGAACTCAAAATGTACTTGAGTAAAAGTACGAAAGTATTGGCATCACAATGTACTTCAAGTATCAAAAGTAAAAGTACCAAATGTTTGAAAATAGCTGATCTACAAGCTCTACAAGCGATGCGACGTGTTGTGAGCTTGTAGATCGGCTATTTTCAAATAGCCCAAGGTATAAAATAGAGCTAAAGTGGTTAATGTATGTTTTGTAATATTATGCTTTATAACTGCAAAGTAACTAGTAACTAAAGTTTTCAAATAAATGTAGTGGAGTAAAAGTACAGGATTTGGATCCGAGATGTAGTGGAGTAGAAGTAAAAGTATTGGAAATTGGAAATACTCAAGTAAAGTACAAATGTCTCAAAATTGTACTTAAGTACAGTACTTAAAGGGCAAGACCACCCATTTTCAATATTGAACTATGTCATTAATATACCTTCAGTGGTGAAAGTGGTTTGAAATTCTTGCCGGAACTGTCATAAATTGGCCGCGCGGCCGAAAAAAATTTGGGAGGCTCTAATCCCCCAAAACCCCTGAAATGCATAGAAAACTGCATTTTGGGAGGCCCACCTGCTGCCCTTCTATAATAAGCCTCTTCATATTGTTCATTGTTCCATACAGAAGGGTAAGCATATATATATATATATATATTATTATTATATTTATTATATTATTATTAATATTATTATAACCAGTTATCTAAAGTAACTAAGTAGACCTACATTTACTAAAGTACTGTATTTAAGTACAGGTTTTAAGTATAGCCTAGCCTACTTTACTGGAGTATTTCCAATACTTTTAATTCTACTCCACTACATCTCCCATTCCCAGATGCAGAATTGAATCATTTTGGTCTATTCTGCATTTATTGCCGCATGCAGGCACAGACACGAGTCCTCCTAGAGATGGGATTTATGGCTCTTTGAAGTGAGCCGGATCTCTGGGATCCGTTCCTTTCAAAGAGCCGTTCAAAAGACGTAGGCCTACATTTTGATACTTCTACTACTCAAGTACATTAACACTCCAAACTTCTACTTGATTGCAGTATTGATATTTCTAAAGAAATTGAGTAATTTTCCCACCACTGTTCATTAGAAAGGAACGGCTCCCTACTGTGAACCGAATCATATCGTTCATTTCAAAGAGCCGTTCAAAAGACTCGAATCGTTCGCGAACGTCCCACCCACTCGCTCCGTGTCAAACAAACACTGAAACGCAAACAGACTGGATCACACTGACCTACACAAACCCACGGGAATAATTTAGAAGCACTTTATCAGAAAATATAACTAGTAACACTTGTGTACTGTATGTTAATCTGACTTTAGTATAGGCTATTGTTTTCTTCCTGGACGTGCGTTTGTGGCTGGCTATTTAACATGGGATTTTGACAGCTGGCTTCTCCTCTTCTTAACGGAACGCCGTTCCGGCCCCGAATGTTTTAACGGAACGGGGGTTCCGGCAGTTCGGCTCACTTTCACCACTGTATACCTTAGAGGAGTTGTGTGGAAATAGAAAAAAAGTTCCCCCCCTTCTGTGTTGCCTAGAACTGGAGGATTGATTTTGGGGTTTGTATTGTAAAGTACAACTTGATGACATCACACCGTTGTACTTTACAATACAAACCCCAAAATCAAAAATAAATGTACTTAGTTACTTTACACCACTGCCTTGAGGGCATGAGGGGGAAATGCAAATGGACACTTACAGTTTACAGTTTAGGCATTTAGCAGACGCTCTTAATCCAGAGCGATTTACAATAAGCAAGGTAAATACCTCAATACATGAATTGCATGGAAATATCAATCTAGAACGGGAACCACAAAATCCTTGGTTCCTCTGGTTCAATCATGGTTCAATCTGGTGGAAACACAAGCCGGTTCGCAAGAACGAACCAAGGTTCCAAGAAAATTGAACCTGCACTGGTTCTGGAACCAGTTCTGGTTCTTTCTCCCACCAATGGGATGAACCAGAGGTGAGCTGGAACCAAATGGACCCTTATTCATGCACTCTCAGGGGCCTTTTCGGGAGTGCCGGTTCAACTTTCTTGGAACCTTGGTTCGTTCTTGTGAACCGGCTTGCGTTTCCACCAGATTGAACCATGATTGAACCAGAGGAACCAAGGATTTTGTGGTTCCTGTTCGGAACCAACTTTGGTTCTCGTTGGAAAAGCTCACTTCTGGTTCATCCCATAGGCGGGAGAAAGAACCCAAACCGGTTCTTTGCCGGTGGAAAAGGCCCCTCAGAGTTATCGGGGTCCTTGAAATTTAAAAGTTCTAGAATCACAACACTACACTACACATGACAGCCAAAAGATGTTGTGATGGATAACGAAGGGAAGAGGAAGCCAACATCTGGGGCGTGCTCGGAGTGGGAGGAGGTTAACTGTCACTGTTATCAGTGGCTCAGGCTGCGGGGTTCACTCTCCCAGGTATACACACACACACACACACACACACACACACACACACACACACACACACACACACACACACACACACACACACACACAGGTATTTCCGCTCGGCTGCCTTCCATCTATCGCGCGTGACAGGCACTCGGGAGCTCGCGCACTGTATATGATGACATTGTTGCAGGGCCTAGGCAGGTGACGGAGCACAACACCCAATCAATCGCTCATCTGACGCACGCACGGTCGCACGCGCACACACACCCTTCACATGTTCTGCCATTCCTGATCATCTTTACTCTATTTATTTCTTCCATCTGCCTCTCCCCCTCCTTAACCCCCCACGGCCATTGGATCTCCCAGGTGGCCGGGGGATTAGCTAATGACACCAGTTTATAGCACATACTGTAAATCACCGACGGTATGCCAGTGGAAAGTATGAATTCTGATGGCATTTTCACATTGCGGTGATTAAATAATGTTGTGGGCTTTACTTTACAGCCTATTGAGTCTGTAGTTATGGCAATAGTGAGCTATTGGGACTGTTCAATAAAGTTTAGCATTCGTATACTGTAAATATGTGCACGGGCACAACACGTGCGCTCAAATATACACACAAAGCCCACAAAGGGTTTGTTTATTATGTGTATATTTGACATTTTGAATAGAGGTCCTTCATATTTTGTGTGTATGCTTGTGCCTACACAACACTGCAACAACAATGCAAATGCATTTATTGCAGGAGTATTCATAAAACATGCCATATTTTCGTGTGTTAATGGTCATGTGCGTTTGTGCATGCTTTTATCAGCAGGAACAGCTTAACCTACTGTAAGGCCGGCTTTACACTGCCACTGAAATCTAGCCTGAATCAGATCTGAGTCACTTCAAAAGTGGAATCCGATTTTTTTTAAATAGTCTAAATCCAAACATGTCACATTCAGGTCACATGAAATCCGATTTTGAAAAACCACATCCAGAGGTAGTTTCAAATCCGATCCATATCGGATCTGAGGACATCTGACTCAGTCTGAAAGCAGCAACCACATCCACCCCATTGAGTTATATGCAGGTCACATGCAAGTCACATCAAACTGGCCAAGCGTCACTTGCTGCGCGAGCAGCGAGACCCGAGCGCGGCTGTAAATTACATCATTACAGAGCGCGAGTATTTACTATTTGATTACAGCGCACTGAGCACATGAGAAAAACAAAAGAGAAGAGAGAAAACACGTGAGCTAAACAGTGAAAACGAGAGAGAAGAGCGAAACACAAGAGTAAAGAAAAGAAGAGAGAAAAACAATATTAACGTGTGTTTACAAAGGTCTATTATGTCGCATTTCCTGAACGTAATCAGAACGTAATCAGCCAGCGTCGACGTAGTGACGTAACGTCATGACGCCTACGTCGTTACCACGGTAACCAAAGCATACATGTCGCCACAGGGCAGCTTTGGGCTGACGCTGTCTGAATGCACAGATCAGATCTGTGTCACTTGCAAATGCAGTGTGAAAAGTCGGGCCAAAAGATCAGATTTGAGAACAAATCGGATTTGGGCTGGATTTGACTGCAGTGTAAAGCCGGCCTAAGTAGGCCTCTAGTTTTTCCACCTATAACCAATTAGGAATGTCCAAATGTGCAGATGACATTTCGTTGTGAATCGCTGTCTGCATAGTGGTGGGCATGGGAACACTCGGGGACATGCTGGGCCCCTGATTCACCCTGGGAAAAAGAGTTGGAGAGGCCCTCATTGTGCGCTATAGAGAGATTTGTGACAATGTGACAAGCCAGTGGGCCAATTACATGAGTTATATTTCGTCGTTGTCGGGTGGAAACCTTGTATGCCCAAAACCGTTTGTTTTGTATTTATCATTTTAAAAATGATTTAAACTAGATCTACAAGCACACAACGCCGAGGCGTTGTGTGCTTGTAGATTGGCTGTTTCCACTACTTTTGTGCAACGGCCTTATATGATGAAGCAGGGCTTTGCTTGGCGAAAAAATGTATACATTTTAAACTTGGAGATACGAGGTTTCTGCCAGACAGTGACGATTTACTTTGTTGGCCGCCCTTCCCCCAAAATGGAACGAAGGTCGACATTTTATTTTAATTTTTTTTCCTAATGGCCGGCCTGGACTGGCTGGGAATGAACCGGCAGTTCGGGAGTTGTCCCGCTTTTCCCAATGGCCAGCACGTCCCTGCCTATAACCAATTATCCTTTAGGAATGTCCAAATGTGCAGATGACATTTGGTTAATGTGAATCACTGTCTGCACAGTGGTGGGCATGGGCAGGGACGTGCTGGGCTCAAAGATTTGCCATTTCAGATCACGACAAGTGACAAGCCAGTGGGCCAGTTACTGTAAATGAGTTATATTTCGTCGTTGTCGGGTGGAAACCTTGTATGTCCAAAACCGTTTGTTTTGTATTTATCATTTTAAAAATGATTTAAACTAGTGAAAACAGCCGATCTACAAGCACACAACGCCTCGCACCGCGAGGCGTTGTGTGCTTGTAGATCTGCTGTTTTCACTACTTTTGTGCAACAGCCTTATATGATGAAGCAGGGCTTTGCTTGGCGAAAAAATATATACATTTTAAACTTGGAGATACGAGGTTTCTGCCAGACAGTGACGATTTACTTTGTTTTACACACACACACACACACATTATTGTTAAATATCTGCATTACTGCATTTACAAGAAGTCTACACGATTAGAGAATTTAGAAGAATTGTTATTTTGATCAACGTTTGCCTGTTGTCTCTCCTATGGTACCAACATCAATACAGCACGGAATTGTGTCCAAAATGCATATTATCCAACGATAACTAAAATATAATACCTTTTGGGTCTGAGAGGCTAAATCTCATCAAATGGTTGTCCGTGGCTCAAATGCCGAATAAATAATGCACCTTGATTTGAAGAAGGTTGAAAAGCACTGCCCCAGAGGACCAGTTGCACTTGGCATAAATATTGTTCATGGATTGGTCTGGCTTGAACCATGCCTACTTTTGGTACTTTTCCGTATTCTCAGAAATTGTGCACTTTGCATTAATATTAAATATCTGGCCCAATCCCCACTAAGGCGCCCAGAGCTATTGAGATAGGAAGAGTTATGCCATCTCCGTTCACTGACATTGCAAATTTGGCAGAGCAACTTTCACTTAGTAGTTCGAGTAGCATTTGACCAGGAATATCTATACTTAGTATAGAAGTACTGATGTTGTTGTCCACCACTGCTGGCCACAGACAGTGGACACATTGTGTGCTATTTATCTCTATTAATTAATTATCATGTGGATTGTCTTTGTTGTACCTGGCTTAACCCATTAAGGGCTGAGGCTGATTCTACAAATTTCTTCTAAATCCGTCAAACTTTTGTGTGCCATTAAGGATCCCCCAAATCGATATATATTTAGCCACAGACCCCCATCTGAAAATATGTTGTGTCAGGAACCTCCAGAAAAAGATTTGTATCAAAAATCCATTTAAGAAATACAGATGTACAAGCTCGCAGCACAGCAGAAAGTGACACTTGTAGCTTGTACGTCTGCTATTTTATTTTGCAGTAGCCTCAGCCTGCCACAGACCAGACGCCACGTTAGAGTGTTGTTTATTATCTCATGTGGTGGAGAGGGAATATCCATATCCGCAGCCAACCTTATATGTTAACTGACAGATTGAATAAATAACATAATATCGTCTGTGCACAGACCAACTACACACACACACTGGACTATGTACTGTAGATGCTGAAATATTATAGTGAAAAGAATGATAAGTCCCATCCCCATCACCACGGCCTCAGTTTGTTTTCACTCATGGCAAGTTCAGCACAACTTCTCCAGGGGAAAGAGAACCCGCAACATTTCTTTTGTTTTTTATTGTGACAGATGAGGAAGGAATTATTCTATTATCAATGAATATTCATTGATATATCAATGAATGAATATTCATTGATATAGAGTAGACTATACATCAGAGTCATTCAGTTCCAATGCAGATGCTGTATCTAATAGTGATTCAGTATTTAATTTTGTTTATTTATTTTTGCTAACCGCTCCTACAAGTACAGTACATCTGACTTTGTATGTACTGTATGTACAGTATGTATGTCCCACACTTGGCTCATTGGCCAAGCTTCGCGGGACGCTTAAAGGCACCACTCACTTCACACTGGGTGTGTTTTATTTAATTTTGGGGGAGGGGTCCTGATTCTTACTCTTAAAGGACAACTCCGCCCTAAATAACATCTAGATTCATTTCCCTACTTATATTGATCTCAAATTACTGTCCATGATATGCTATTTGTTGCGTTTTTTTCTTTCATCAATCTGTCATTAGTTGTCATTCCACACTTCCATGCCATTGTTGTCCCACACGAGCCTCCACACTCCGCTAAACAGATATGCTGTTATGTGTTTTGCCAAGTCCCTCAAGGAAAAGACGCGCTGTGATTGGCCAGTACAGTCACTTTGATTGGCAATTGTGCCGAATCCTCACCCCAAAACATATGAGACTGTGCCGGCAATTGTGTGTGGGACAACCAAGGCATGGATGTGTTTGTAAGGACAACTAGTAACTAAATCCCTTTCGTACACACCAAACAGTGTAAAAGCGATAGGCTTATGTGCTCCACTTTATGCTATGAGAGCTGCTGGGTTCTGCCGGGGAAACTGGACAACAGGTGCATGTCTGCCTAATAGACCCCATGGACTGTAATTTGGGATCAATATAAGTAGGGAAATGAGCCTATAGATGTTATTTTGGGGCGGAGTTGTCCTTTTACTATAATATCTCTCTTGTGTTTCATTGCCGCTATGACACCTGAATTTCCCCCCGGGGATCAATAAAGGTTATCTTCTCCCATCTTATATCTTATAAATTCTTAAAAATGAAAAGTGAGGACACCCTCGCTGATGACCGACGCTTTGGCAAATGGCACTCTGCGTTTCATCTTGAGTAATGAAGATTAGGTTTCTCTGCTTGCAGAAATGACCCCAAAGATGAAGCATCCCTTCATTTCTCTCCACCCTTTCATCCGGCAATGATTATTGATTCATGAATGTAAATGATCATTCATCGTTTGATCTGCCCTTGAAGGTAGGTCTCACACTTCCATCTGTGAAAGCCTCATAACAAAGTCTACAGTATGCTCGCCACCAGGGGCGTCACAAGGGGGGGAAAGTGGGACTGAGTTGCTAGGGCCCAAGGTGGAGGGGCCTTATTTTTCTTGCTTTAACTATTGAAAAATAGCAGATATACAAGCTCACAGCGCGGCACCGAGTGCCGCGCTGCGAGCTTGTAGATCTGCTATTTTTGAAAAGTTGTGAAAATGTGTGTAAATCTTTCGCACACATTTGTAACTTGTAATTTGTAAATGTTGCTTCTGGGGGGGTCCCTGGAACTAAATATTTTGAGATGGGGGTCCGTGGCCAAATACATATCATTTTGGGGGTCCTTCACATGAAAAAGTTTGAGCACCACTGACATACAGTAGAAACATAGGTTTTTCAAAAAACCTTAGAAGGATTTGAGATCTACAAGCTCGCAGCGCGGCACTCGGTGCCGCGCTGTGAGCTTGTATATCTGCTATTTTTCAATAGTTAAAGCACTAAAGCCCGCAGTGAATCCTTGTACCCAGGGCCCAGAATTTGGTGCGACACCCCTGTGCTCGCCGCAGTTGGCTAAGAGGGGAAGTGTAATGGGGGGCGGCGGAGATCTGAGATTTTCCTGCAATATTCATTTGCCCCGCTGTATTATTATTCGAGTACCTGTCATCTTAATGGGAATCCAACATTTGCTCTGCGTGTCAGTAAAAGCGGGTTCCCTTTCCCGACGTTTCAGTGCGGTTTGATGGACAGCTAGCCGCCTTTCACGGAGCGCCCGGCTAATCTGTTGTCTGATGTCACACTCATCATCATCATGAATCTCATTTGCCATTCCATTTGAGACGCAAACACTTCCAGCAGGAGCCAAACCTGTTGATTGCCAACGCTGGCCCTCCTCGTGTAACACACCAGAGAGCCGCGCGTCTCCCTTTCTCTCTCTCTCACACACACACACACACACACACACACACACACACACACACACACACACACACACACACACACACACACACACACACACACACACACACACACACACACACAGGGGTGTCGCACCAAATTCTGGGCCCTGGGTACAAGGATTCACTTCGGGCCCCCATGAATGTTCTTCATTATTTTGTGCTTTAACTTTTGAAAAATAGCAGATATACGAGTGCCGTGCTGCGAGCTTGTAGATCTGCTATTTTTGAAAAATCGTGAATATCTTTGAACATTTCAAATCCCTCTAAGTTTTTTTTTGAAAAAACTATGTTTCTATGTCAGTGATGCTCAAACATTTTCATGTGAAGGACCCCCAAAATGATATGTATTTGGCCACGGACCCCAATCTCAAAATATTTAGTTCCAGGGACCCCCCCCCCCCCCCCCTCCCAGAAGTTGCAAATGTCTGCTTAAAAAATACATATATACAAAGATTTGCACACATTTTCACGACTTTTCAAAAATAACAGATCTACAAGCTTGCTGTGAGCTTGTAGATCTGCTATTTTTCAATAGTTAAAGCATAAAATAATTAAGACTCCACCTTGGCCCTCCACCTTGGGCCCTATTAACTCAGTCCCACTTTCCCCAGCCTTGTGACACCCCTGCACGCACACACACACACACACACACACACGCACACGCACACGCACGCGCGCGCGCTCCTGCGCCAGCTAAAATGGTTTCTCCCACATCGTTACCATAGCAACAGTCCGGTTTTAGTGTTTTGTTGTGTTCCTAGTGGCAGCGAGAGGGGGCTAATTTCTCAAAAACGAGGCTCTTTGATGTTATGGCTCAGGTAGCGGTGGCTCTCTCTGCATAATGAATGGACGACGCCACGCAAGATCAGTCACCACACCGGCAGCAGCACTGATTATGGCCTGTTTTTTTTTTATGACTTTCTCTGGGCTCCAGTCCCCTGTCACCTTAGCTGTGGAGACCCATTGTGTCCACGGAGTACACACGCATTCATCTTTGTAGGTCAGGCTTTGTGTCCCTGAGCACTCACAGCTTTAACCTATTTAGTCCTAGAATTACTGACTGCTTTAACTATTGAAAAATAGCAGTTATACAAGCTCACAGCGCGGCACCGAGTGCCGCGCTGTGAGCTTGTAGATCTGCTATTTTTGAAAAATCGTGAAAATGTGTGCAAATCTTTGAATATACGTATTTTTAAAGCAAACGTTTGTAACTCAAATTTTGCTTCTGGGTGGTTCCTGGAACTAGATATTTTGACATGGGGGTCCCTGGCCAAATAGATATCAGTTTGGGGGCCCTTCACATGAAAAGTTTGAGAACCACTGAAATAGTAGTCTCTCAAGAACAGACTAACTGAGCTCCGGTTAAGTGAAAAGGACCTTTTCTTTGACGATGGCTGGCCAGATTGCTGACATAGAAACATCGGTTTTTCAAAAAATCTTAGAAGGATTCAAAAGACACTTATAGAATCGGGTCAAAATTCTAATTTTCACGATTTTTCAAAAATAGCAGATCTACAAGCTCGCAGCGCGGCACTCGGTGCCGCGCTGTGAGCTTGTATATCTGCTGTTTTTCATTAGTTAAAGCATAAAATAATAATACGCTATAATGTGTGCCGTTCTAAATGGGTTAATTATTTCCTCAAGTGTAGTCATGTTGCATTTTGACTTAAGGGCTGGGTGTCATAGTGTCTTCACAGGCCTACATTTGGTTTCTTTTGAAAAAAGAAAGGAAAAAAGGCGAACCGCACGCATTATGCTGACTGTGGTGAACTGGGTGTTTTTGAGGTCACACACTGGGAGAGACGTACAGTACTGTATATACCTCGAGGAAAACTTAACACTTCAATACAAAAGGCCTTTTTCTCAGGTGGGCCTTGAACTCCCTCTCATGTTTCCTTTGCCAAGTGGCAGGGTTGTGGTCGACTGCCTGTGTGCGTGCGTGTGTGTGTGTGTGTGTGTGTGTGTGTGTGTGCGTGTGTGTGTGTGTGTGTGTGTGTGCATATAAGGGTGGTGGGGGTTTATGTGCAGTGGTGTAACTAAGTACATTTACTCAAGTACTACTGTACTTAAGTACACGTTTGAGGTATTTGTACTTTACTTGAGTATTTCCAATTTCCAATACTTTTACTTCTACTCCACTACATCTGGTATCCAAATATTGTACTTTTACTCCACTACATTCATTTGAAAACTTAAAGGGCGATTTCACCTCTGGGACAACCCAATCTTATTTTATTGTTGTTTGGGACACAATCAACACAATCCTTATTATTTTTTGTGTTTAACATGTGTTTCTAGATATTTTAGTATTTCAGCATGTACTAGTGATGCATTTTGCATCATCAGTGATGCGTTTTGCATCATACAGTATGATGCAAAACGCATCACTAGTACATGCTGAAATACTAAAATATCTCAAAAAACAGATTGAACACAAAAAATAACTCTTAAAATAATAATAACTGGGATTGTGTTGATCGTGTTCCAAACAACAATAAAATAAGATCTGGTTGTCCCAGAGGTGAAGTTGCCCTTTAAGTTACTAGTTACTTTGCAGATATAAATGATTATATTATAAAACATACATTAATCCACTTTAGCCCTATTTTACACCTTGGCTATTTGAAATTAGCCGATCTACAAGCTCACAACGCGTCGCGATGCGACGCGTTGTGAGCTTGTAGATCTGCTATTTTCAAAACATTTTGTACTTTTACTTTTGGTACTTTAAGTACATTTTGATGCCAATACTTTTGGACTTTTACTAGTACATTTTGAATTCTGGACATTTACTTGTAACGGAGTACATCTAGAGTGCAGTATTGATACTTTAACTTAAGTACAAAATGTGAGTACTTTTTCCACCTCTGGGCTTGTGTGCCTGGGTCACTGGGTGCAGTTGTTTTTGCAAGGATGTTTTCCGTGTGTGAATGTGTCTATCTGTATTTGTGTGTGAGCGTGCATGCGCGCATGCATGTGTGTGTGTCTGTGTGTGTGTGTGTGTGTGTGTGTGCGTGCGCGCTTGGGGACTGCGCATTTTTAATCCCATCCTGACAGATGTGTGTGGTTATTGATTTGGGAGCGTTTGGTGAGCACTGCTCACAGCCCTCAGGGGAGGAGCAATGCACCACCTCTGTCAGAGCGACCTCCCCGCAGGGGTGCACTCCATGACACACCACGTCTCTGTGTGTGTGTGTGTGTGTGTGTGTGTGTGTGTGTGTGTGTGTGTGTGTGTGTGTGTGTGTGTGTGTGTGTGTGTGTGTGTGTGTGTGTGTGTGTGTGTGTGTGTGTGTGTGTGTGTAAAGCAGTGGTTCTCAATCTTTTTTGCCTGCAGTACCCCCTCCAAAGCCAAGTTCCCCCTTCCCCTGACTACAGAAAAATGTACATCAGAAGTCCAGTTCCAATGCCAATACGTTCAAAATAAAACAGAATAATAAAGGCAAATAAACATTGCTTTCTATTAAATAACAGTTACTACTAGTCAAGTACGGTAATTTATCTAATTTGTTTTAGGAATGTACAGATGAGGAGGTTCACACAAACTTGGTCAGTGTTTTATCATAATCATAACAGTAAAAGACATATTCCCATTTTCTAGTTTTTCCTCATGTACCCCCTGCAGTACCCTCACGTACCCCCATTTGTGAAACACTGGTGTGAAGTAACAAAGTAAATTTACTTAAGTACTGTACTTAAACAGCCACTTCACCTCTGGGACAACCCTATCTTATTTTATTGTTGTTTGGGACACGATCAACACAATCCTGAGTTATTTTTTGTGTTCAATCTGTGTTTTTAGATATTTTAGCATTTCAGCATGACTAGTGATGCATTTTGCATCATCAGTGATGCATTTTGCATCATCAGTGATGCGTTTTGCAAAACGCATCACTAGTACATGCTGAAATACTAAAATATCTCAAAAAACAGATTGAACACAAAAAATAACTCAGGATTGTGTTGATCGTGTCCCAAACAACAATAAAATAAGATCGGGTTGTCCTAGGGGTGAAGTGGCCCTTTAGGACAGTTTTGAGGTGTTTGTACTTTACTTGAGTATTTCCAATTTCCAATACTTTTACTTCTACTCCACTACATCTCGTAATCAGATATTGTACTTTTACTCCATCACGTGTATCTGTATTTGAATTTTAGTTACTAGTTACTTTGTATTTTAAAACATACATTAACCACTTTAATAACCTATTGTATACCTACTGTATAGGCCATTCAAACATGTACTTTTACTTTTGGTACTTTTAGTATAAATTTTGATGCCAATACTTTTGAACTTTTACTCAAGTACATTTTGAATTCCGGACTTGTAACAAGAGTATTTTCTATATTGCAGTATTGATAATTTTCCTTAAAGACCCAGTTCAGTCAAATAAATATGAGTACATTACCACTCTCTCTCTCTGTGTGTGTGTGTGTGTGTGTGTGTGTGTGTGTGTGTGTGTGTGTGTGTGTGTGTGTGTGTGTGTGTGTGTGTGTGTGTGTGTGTGTGTGTGTGTGTGTGTGTGTGTGTGTGTGTGTGTGTGTGTGTGTGTGTGTGTGTGTGTGTGTGTGTGTGTGTGTGTGTGTGTGTGTGTGTGTGCGTGCGTGCGTGCGTGCGTGCGTGCGTGCGTGTACTAGCTACTGCACAAAAGGTGAACTTGAGGCACTCATTCAACCACTGTACTACTCGCCAGGGGAAACGTTTACCCTCTCTACGGACCCATAAAAAACTTGAAAAAAAGAAACTCTGTGGTAAACAAATTTCAGAGGTGGTTGGCGCTCCTCCGTTCCGGGGCACAGCCATTTCTGCAGGGATGGTTAACGAGCAGGCTGTAGTTAATGAGGACGTACCGTCGTGATGAATAGCGAGGGCCAATGTGCCCAATGAGGTTTTGCTGCTTTGTTCTCAGTGCATGCTAACAGAGACTGTTTTTTATTTATTTATTTGTTCTTTTCTGGCCTAAAATGACCCCCAGCGTGTACAGGTGCCTGAACCGATGAAGCCCTTCCTGGGGTGAAACCTTGTTTGTTTAACCCATTTAGACCTGAACGCAAATCTCTGTCACTTTGGATTTGAAACACTTTAACCATTATTTTATGCTTTAACTATTAAAAATAGCAGATCTACAAGCTCACAGCGCGGCACCGAGTTGGTGAGCTTGTAGACCAGTGGTTTCAGGCCACGACCTCCACAAAAATATTACTGGGGACCAACCTGACAAGCACAATTGTAAGATTTGAGGCATAACATTTTGTTTGACTCGATTTCACATGTAGATAAAAGTTATAGATTTTTCTTTTTTCCGTATCAGTATAGTTCGAGTATTTCAAAAGGTCTAAAAAGTCCTTAAGTCCACTTTAAATACATTTATACTTTGTTTACTGTTGAGTGAGAAAACAATCATCTGGGGACCCCTGAAAATCATCCAGTGGCCCCCCCCCCCCCCCCCCCCCCCCCCCCCCCGACCCACAGGTTGAGAACCACCATTGTAGACTATAGCTGCTATTTTCACCAAATGTTCATCGTCCGAGACTCGGGGGAGCCACACCACCAGGGCTCATGTGGTTAAGAGTGTTTTCCTCAGCAGCCTAATGGCAGTTTGATGGAGAGAAGAAAAAGCCCGTCACGCCAGCCTCCCCTCACCTACAAGCTGTGTTGCAAAGCGGCTGGGAGAGAGAGACGGTGTTTACTGCTGCAGCTAACACCCTCGTTAACAACTAATCTGTAGGGAGTGTGAAAGAGAGATGGGGGGGAGAGTGGGGTAGAGGGCAAATCGCCGTTGTCGGGTAGAAACCTTGAATGTCCAAAACGCGTCTGGCTGATACGCAAGCTTGTCCAAGTTCCGGTCCCCGCCGAGCCCCCTGTGATTGGCTGAACCGGAGGTAGGGAGCGCTCCATTGTAGTCACTTGGACCGCGCAGAGGAGGTGAATAGAATGCGTTAGGAGGTTATCGTGGCGTTTATCGTGGGCTTGCCCAGGCCGCGATTGCATTCACCACGGCTTCGTAACTCGCGCGGCGCTCCGCCGGCCACGCGGCCCTGGCCCGCTCTTCGCGGCCCTGGTCCGCTGGCCTTCGCGCCGCTTGCAATGTCGTGGACAATAACTGAGCGTCGTGGACAATAACTGTGACATCTAACCATAAAACGAGTGCTCCCTTCATAGACACGCTTGGACATAGACTAGACGCGTCCAAAACCGTTTGTTCAAGTGTTTGTCATTTAAAAGTGATTTAAGCTAGTGAAAACAGCCGATCTACAAGATGCGAGGCGTGGTGTGCTTGTAGATCTTCTATTTTCACTTGTTTTGCACGACAGTCATGTATGATGAAAGCAGGGCTTTACTTTACAAAACAACATATACATTCGAAACATGGAGATTCGAGGTTTCTGCCCGCCGGTGACGAAATGATGAAGTCAGAGAGAGAGAGAGCATGCAGGGGAGAGAGAGAGAGACGGAGAGAGGGCTTGTATAAAAGACGGGCACAGAAATAATGAAGATGCGATGAGTGGAGAGAGGGGAAGGGGAGGGAGGGAGAGAGTGTGGCATGAGAAGAGTAGCCTATAGGCTGGGATAAACACAATTTTCTGGTTTCTGATCCGGTTCGGGAGCGGAAATAACTTTACGTCATGTTGTAGTCATCTATATGTGTGTCTTGCTGTGTCACCATTTTTTTTTTTTTTTTTTTCTTGCACTGACCAATGGACACTTTTTGTTTGGTTCTGCACTATTAGGTTGTGTTAGTAGTATTGAGTATTTTGCTTGTGTTTGACATGGCGGTGAGATATTTGTAGCACTGACTAGCAATGACTGTTATGGACACTTTTGTTTGGCACCGTATTGATAAGTTGTGTAAGTAAAAAAAAAATCACACCCGTGTGAAGTGGAGCTGTGTGTGTGTGTGTGTGTGTGTGTGTGTGTGTGTGTGTGTGTGTGTGTGTGTGTGTGTGTGTGTGTGTGTGTGTGTGTGTGTGTGTGTGTGTGTGTGTGTGTGTGTGTGTGTGTGTGTGTGTGTGTGTGTGTGTGTACCGATTTGTGTGACATTTGAAGAAAATATGTAGGAAAAGGAGCAAAAAGTGTGTTTTGGAGAAAATTCAAGATGGCGGAAAATCTATCATGGCGCAAATGGGCGTGGCCTATATGGGGAGATGCGTCATGACCCAAGGAATCCAGGGAAAAAATATTTTTAATTTTCCGACCTACGGTTCAAGAGTTACAGGCCAAAACGTAAAGTGGGGTGTTATGGCGCCACCATGCGGCCAAATGACACAATTATTTTTTATTTAATCCTTGAAACCATTATGAACCTCCTCTCCAAGTCTTGAAACTCTAGCCCCTATGGTTTGCGAGAGACAAATAATTGAATGTGAGTTTTTGCGATTGCCATTATAAGTCAATGGGGAAAATTAATTCACTAATAAATTAATATCAATTAAACTATTGAACCTTTCTCTTAGCAAGTTACTAGCCCACTATTCCCGAGTAAGCCGGTCGATTTGACATATGGCGCGAGTGTGTGGTGGCAAAACTGTGGGACTAGTAGCGTGCCGAAGTCAGGCTACATACAGACACACACACAGACAGACAGACACACAGACAGACAGACCCACAAAGCTACGTATAGGGAGCCTGTGTTTCACACAGCTCCAAAAATCACACCCGTGTGAACTGAGCGGTGGTTGTGTGTGTGTGTGTGTGCGTGCGTGTGTGTGTGTGTGTGTGTGTGTGTGTGTGAGAAAGAGAGAGAGAGAATATTGCAGTTGATGCTCAGACTAGACTCAAGAGCACCCTCTCTGGTCACTGAGTGGTAGTTCAGGCTACATACACACATACATACACGGATACATACACGGATACACACACGGCCATGCTATGGAGCGGTCTACCACCGCTCAAAAATGAGCATTGACTGTTTTGACACTTTATGTACCTTGCTCTATACTGTACACTGCACAATTTTTGGAGCTGTGTGCAGCTCCCTATACGTGGCTGTGTGGGTCTGTCTGTCTGTGTGTGTGTCTGTGTGTGTGTGTGTGTGTGTATGTAGCCTGACTTCGGCACGTAACTAGTGCCGCACCATTTACGCCACTCGCGCAATATATACATCAAAATGTGCGGCTCGGCCGGGAATGGTGTTCTATTACCTTTCGTTCCGATCCGCCTTACCATGCCGACGTAATCGGCAAAAAACGACGCTTAATTGTCCCCATTGACTTATAATGGGACAATGCAAGAAATCACTTTCAAGTATTTTTCTCTCGTAAACCATAGGAGCTACAGTTTCAAACCTCGGAGAGGAGATTCATAATGATTTTAAGAATGAATCGAAAAATAATTACATCACTCGGCCTCATGGTGGCGCTATAACGGCCCACTTTACGTTTTGCCCCGTAACTCTTGAACCGTAGATCGGAAAATTAAAATTCTTTTTTCCCTGGATTCCTTGGGTCAAGACGCATCTCCCCATATAGGCCACGCCCATTTGCGCCAGGATAGATTTTCCGCCATCTTGAATTTTCTCCAAAACACACTTTTTGCTCCTTTTCCTACATATTTTCTTCAAATGTCACAAAAATCGGTACACATGATCTACACACACACACACACACACACACACACACACACACACACACACACACACACACAGCTCCACTTCACACGGGTGTGATTTTGCTGTGCTACCTACCGATCTACAAGCTCACAACACGTTGTGAGACAGACAGACCAGTTGAGCTAAGGAGTAAAAGAGCAGTGTACTCATCTGGGCAGATGATAAACTCCCTGATGGACCATGATTTGTCCATTAACCCCTCCTCTTCAAACCACAAGAACAAGATGACACACACACACACACACACACACACACACACACACACACACACACACACACACACACACACACACACACACACACTATTCTTGTAAGGACATCAGCATTGTGCGACGACGATATTAATTCTTTTTTACGTCGCACTGCTGATCCGACCACTATGTCTGAGGCATAGTGTCAGGGCTTGTCAGAGTACCCGTGTTGCCCGTCTGTCTTTGTCCTTTTTTTGCCCATGAATGGAGATCTCTGTATTAGGTATTAGGTTAGATTTATGTCTCGGAAAAGTTGATTTTCGATGTATTTTTGTAAAAAGAATACATTGTTACAAAAATGTAAATTAATAATAAAAAAATGTAAACAAATGTGATATTTATTTTCTTTTGTTAATAAAGTCCAAACCATAGACAAAGAAAGATCAATTTGGGGATTAATAAAGTGACACGTCAGGTCAGAGAGAAATTTACATTAATTCGCCTGACACTGGTTCCCCTGACACATCACTGTGACATTACTGGTGACATCACAGTGATGTCAGATACTCAGAGCAGGGATCTCCATATATGAACATAAACAGATCACAGCCTGGTCCTCCTAAAGCGCGACAAGGTTCTGCAATATAATAATCAAAATATCCCCAACATCCATTATTCTGGGGCGGAAACACTTGACTAAAAATAGCAGATCTAAAAGCGTCGCAAAGCAACCAATAGAGGGTTTAAATGGTACCGGATATGCAGCTCGGCAAATAAAAGGTGAATTTGCAAAGGGCCTTTGCAGTTTGCACACAGGGTCCCATTCTCCGCACGGCGTGAGGGCCTCATGGTGGTAGAAGTGTGAGTCAGGCATAACTCCAACCCCTAAACGTAACCTCGAAATGCCTCATTCTAACCCTAACACCACCCTGGACCTTTTCCTAATTCTAAATTTAAACTCCTAAATCATTTTAACCACAATACGACCATAAAACACCCATAAAACACCCATAAAAGCACCACTGAGGGAAAATTGCACTCACAACTTGTAGAGACATTTGGCCCTCACAAGTATAGTAATATATATACACGCACGCACGCACGCACGCACGTGCCCACTCAAACGATTTTATACGCACACATTCACACATGTGCGCACCCCCCCCCCCCCCCCCCCACACACACACACACACACACACACATCTAACATATAATTTTGCGAATGTCTGTCTGTCTGAGTGAGTGAGTGAGTGTCTGTCTGAGTGAGTGTCTGTCACAGCGTTTCTCCTCAGTGGCTGGAGCAATTGATCTGAAATCGCATCACCATTAGCATATGAACACACCTGGCACAACTGTGAAGCCCTTTTTTCACTTTCACAAATCGTTTAATTGATATTAATTTATTAGTGAATTAATTTTTCCCATTGACTTATAATGGGAATCGCAAAAACTCACATTCAATATTTTTTTTCTCGCAAACCATAGGGGCTACAGTTACAAAACTCTGAGAGGAGATTTATAATGATATCAAGGATTAAATAAAAAATAACTTTGTCAGTTGGCCTCATGGTGGCGCTATAACAGTCCACTTTACGTTTCGGCCTGTAACTCTTGAACCGTAGGTCGAAAAATTAAAATTCTTTTTTCCCTGGATTCCTTGGGTCAATACGCATCTCCCCATATAGGCCCCGCCCATTTGCGTCAGGATAGATTTTCCGCCATTTTGAATTTTCTCCAAAACACACTTTTTGCTCCTTTTCCTACATATTTTCTTCAAATGTCACGAGAATGGGTACACATGATCTCTGAACCCATGCAATGAACATAGTCAAGGGATATTTTGATAGTCCATACCGTTCGTTCGTAACGGGCTTCCAAAGTTAGCGGGAGGGGCACGTTTTGCAAACAATAGCCATAAATCACAAACAAAACGTCGAGTCAACACTGAATTTCTGCCACAGGTTGCGGGTGGCTTACTCAACGAATCCCCAGAAGCATTTCCAATTCCACCCGTAGAGGGCGTCACAAACGCGCAAAACGTAACCGTTTCGTTCCAAAACGCGTTTTTCAGGCGGACCGACCCTCTCAAAAAGAAACACAGACTACTCTGCGGATGGTCTCGCGGTCCAAACCGCTGCACGCACACACACACACACACACACACACACACACACACACACACACACACACACACACACACACACACATAGCCATTAAACGAAACGGGTATTTCTTACATTGATGCTCCTACATATTATCATGCAAGTACCAGTTAAAGTTACTTTCCATCCCTCATATACCGTGTGCACACTGCACATCATTTCGGAGCTCATATCTTTGAACGGGTAAGGACTAGTGCTCATTAACAAGCCAATGTAGTGGGCGAGCATAATCTATTTCTTCATTAGAGAAAGACACACACACACACACACACACACACACACACACACACACACACACACACACACACACACACACACACACACACACACAGCTGACGGATCATTACTCTAAGTATGTTCTCAATCTCAACCAAGCTTGAACCCTGAACAACAACAACCCCTGTGTGATGCAGTGCCATGGAAAGTTCAAGCCTGTCCCCATACGGCCCTCCAGTGAATGGCCGCTTCCATCTTATTACAAGGTTCCATCTGGCACCTCGGACATGTGTGAGTGAGTTGTCCACGCCATGTCGCTCTGTTAGTTAATGCTTCTTTATAAGTAGAGGATGTTTTTGGAAATGTATTTGATTCATTTTTATACCTGTGTTATATAACGAATGCGTGCAGCTCCTGCGTACACAGGTACTCTAGTCTGGACTCTGTGATTTATGTCTGTACGATAAAGCTGGGAAAGCATTCCCATTTAAGGTTTTAGCTATATACTGTATTTAGCGTTATATGTTTTTCAGAAAAATCTGTTAGGATTAGAACATTGGTTTAGAACAGCGGTTTGCAAAAATAGCAGATATACAAGCTCACAGTGAGCTTGTACATCTGGTATTTTTGAAACTTTTTGAACAATATCGACATAACACAAGCACACAACACTACAAGCACACAACGCCTCGCCTCGCACACAAGGCGTTGTGTGCTTGTAGATCTGATGTTTTCACTACTTTTGTGCGATGGCCTTGAATGATGAAGCAGGGCTATACTTTAAGAACGTACAAATTTGAAACTTGGAGATACGAGGTTTCCACCCGACAACGACGATATGTAAAGAAGGAGAGGACAGATCTTCCAATCTCCAGCTTAACGTGCCATAGACGCACTGGGAGGCAAACTGTGGCCAGAAGTTAGATGGAATGCATTAAAGTCAATGAGAGCGTATGAATAAACAATACTTCTTAATGATTACAACCTTGAGAGATGAATGGTTCAGGAAAATAAAAGAAGGACATACTGTAGGACACTTTTTATCTGTATATATAATTTTATTGAGATATCTAAAAAAGCACTTTTTTTTTTACTGTGGTATTCACTCTTGGCAGTTTATTCATTTATTTTTTCAGTCAGTCAATCTCTTAGTTACACCAACATTGTTTTTGCAAGTTTTGTAATAGGAGTCTTTTCTCTTTCTTTTAAGATTTGTTTTCGGGCTTTTTATGCCTTTATTGATAGGACAGTAGACTAGACAGAAAATGGGGAGAGAGATGGGGAGAGACACGCATCAAAGTTTGGTGGGGTCAGGATTCGAACCCGCAACACACTGTCTGGCACCAGAGCCTATGTGGTCTGCGTCTGGACCGCTAGGCACTTTTTTTTTTTTTTTTTTTTAATAATTTTTATCCCACAATTTTGTAACCCATTTTTTCACCCAGTGCTAATTGCCTATGTAATCCTGGGCTCTGCTCTCCCTCTGCCGCGCCAAGGGAGACAACGGACTGACCTCATGCTTCCTTCTATGCATGAGGAGTCCAAGTTGCTTCTTTTCACCTGACAGTGGAGATTTCCCTGGTTTGGACGTAGCGCGTGGAAGGAACACGTTATTCCAACCAGTTCCTTTCCCCTCCATCAGGCGCCCCGGCTGGCCAGGGGGAGGCATTATTGAGACCAGGATTACGTGCATGTTTTTGTGAGGGTATCAACCCTAGGAGACACGGGGAGAACATGCAAACTCCACACAGAAAGGCCCTATTGCTAGGCACTTTCAAGTGCAATTTATTTTTTGTACGATTATTTCTCCTGCTTTACTATTGATATTGGCAGTGAGAGAGAAAGACAGAGCAGGGAGAGGTGGGACATAGCAAAGAGTCTCGGATATGTTTCGATTTTTCAAACTCGGGGCCAAGTGCAGGAAGTAGTACTGTAGCTTTATTTATGTGGTACAGAATGCACGCTTAACAGCTGAGCCAAAATGGCAATTTCCTAATTTGTCCAAAGGGGACAGGGACACAGTGGCGTCAGTTCAGAAAAAGCTAATGGCAACATGTCTGGTGTCTTGCATGCGCGCCTTTGCGCACATGCAAGACACCAGTCATGTTGCCATACCTTAGCAACAGGCATGATACATTTATTTTAAGTACATTTTATTTTCTCCCGTCGTTTCTATGGTTTCTTGGGCTGGATATATGGCAGCCTGGAATGGTTGTTCAAGTACAGCTAAACATGGCATGTTAGTAAACGTGCCACAATTAACAATAATGCATTGCACCTTGTGTAGCTGACCTGCAGAACCTCGGAATATACCATTTTGTCAAGATGGGGAGAATACAAGTGTGGAGAATACAATTATAATACCTTGTTTAAGTGACCAATTTAAGTAAAATTTTGCATTTGTAGTTATTTTACTGTTATTTAACAACATAATAACCAGCACAGATAGACAAAGAGACATTCATGGATTTATATTTAAAAGTAACTTTTATTTCCCCCCCTGGACCCAGGGTATGGCAGATGCATACCCCTCCCATACCCAATTGACGCCCCTGGTCTCAGATAGGTTTCGATTTTCAAACCCAGGCCAAGTGCAGGAAGTAGTACAGTAGCTTTATTTATGCGGTACAGAATGCACTCTTAACAGCTGAGCCAAAATGGCAATTTCCTAATTTGTCCAAAGGGGACAGGGACACCATCACCGCACTAGAGGCTGCCCACAAGCAGCCCATTTGTGATTTGTTCCAGCTTCTTTCACAATTGAACACATCGCTACTTTACAGTGCTACATTCTATTGATACAGTACAGTAGCTAAAGATTGGACAGGGAGGCCGTGCCCATTATTAGACACTGTCTTGTTTTTTTGCGCGCCTCTGCGGGATTCAACCCTGGAACTAAAAGTCAAACTGTGCGTCACACGGCAGGCAGTAAGGAAACAGAGGATGAGAGCACTTGTTCTGTCAAATTGACTGGTTATCCCTTGTTCCCCCATTCCTCAAATGCGGGCCAAGCGCTTTGCTGTTGCTGTTTTCTTCCTGATGGCATATCTCTCCGCATCAAACCTAGAGAGCTATTTTCCGCTCTGCCATGAATCATCGTCGCAGATCTGTGTCACATGTTTCAAATAAATTGCAGCGGTGGAAAAAGTACTCACATGTTTTACTCATGTAAAAGTATCAATACTGCACTGTAGATGAACTCCGTTAGAAGAAAAAGTCCAGAATTCAAAATGCACAAGGATGATGATACACGAAAGAAGAAGAAGCAATGTGTTCAGGGCAGGAATTTCATGGAGGACATGAAGGCCACGGCCATCGTTGCCCCTCAGTTTAGCCTTGTGCCCCTCAAACCAATGCCATGACTTGAGGCCACAGTGGCCTTAATGCCCCAGCTGACTGTACTACTTTATCCTCTGTCTCTCTTCTTGTCATATGTAGACAGTAGACACCGGTGTCTCCTTCTTGTCATGTAGACACAAGTGTTTATTTGTTTTAGGGTTTTATTAGATTCTGAAATCTTAACTACCCCGAGTCCCCATCTTTAACTGACTTGATTTGGTGCTGCATGGGCTGAGCATCAGATTGAGGATCAGATTTTAAATACCTTAATGTATCTATTTCACTGCAGATTCGGTTATTATCCCTAACCCTTAAATTCAACAAATTATTTCAATGGACTAAAATCGTGTTTTATTTTATGGCATTCCTGCCCTGGCATTTGGCCTTTGTGCCCTAAGAAAATGGACAACACCAAAGGCCAAGTGGCCTTGCCCCTAAAATGACGAAATTCCAGGCCTGAATGTGTTTCAAGCTATTTTCAAAAACATTTGACAATGTTTTGTACTTTGGTACTAAGTAAGCATATTTGATGCCAACAAGTAACATTTTGAATACAGGACCTTTATTGTAACACAGTATTTTTATATTTTGGTATTGCTAAATCTGAGTACTTCTTCCACCATGTGCTGTCCATTGTGTCCAAAGTGCTGCTGCACCAGGCAGCTACTGTAGTATCTGCATGCCTTGCATATCCTTCACATATCCTCCTTTATGTTGTGGATTAAGTAGGTTGTTAAAATAACTGATTGCACACATCAGTCACGCATCACATTCAGAATCTCCATGACGCTCCATCAGTGGCATGCTTGTCGTGATTACCTGCATGGCAGCAGAGATAGAATGACCGCCAGGTTGTTAATGCTGAACGCCACGGCTTGTGTTTTATTATGGCATCGCTGTCAGAATTATGGCGCTCGGTGCTCGAGTTTTGATCGTCATAAATCCCAGGGACAAGGTTGGAGAGGTGATCGTCAAATTGTAAAACATCCGGCGTTGTTCTTTCACCCGAGGGTGTTTGCGTGCTAGAGGAGGATGAGGGTGGGGTGCAGATGGAGTAGGCATGAGGTCTATGAAAGATCTTGTAAAAGCATAATTTGATATTTTGAATTTAAAGGCATCATGACAAAAATAAAAATATTTCTTTTGTAGCTTTTTTCATGTTTCCTTACATCAATTACACCCAAAAAAAATTACATTCAACATACAGTGTTTTTTTCTGTAATCTGTAGTTTTTTGTATAACAAGGCTCAGAAAAGTGAGTTCATTTCCGTCTAGAGTCTAGACTGACGCATCATCATCCAGGGGAGGATGTGGTTGTAGGGGAGGGTTTATCACCTTTAATGTTACTTTCCACTGTGTTTGTATCGTTCCAATGCACCATTTACCATTTACCAGTTCAGTTGTTGCGTTTACCCTTACCTACAACCACATCCTCCCCTGGATGATGATGCGTCAGTCCAGACAAAAATGAACTCAGCCTTGTTATTCAAAAAACTATATTACAGAAAAAACACTGAATGTTGAATGTTCATTTTTTTGGGTGTAATTGAGGTCAGGAAACGTGAAAAATAAATATTTTTTTTATTTTCTTGATGTCATGACCCCTTTAACCCTGCAAGACCCGAATTAATTTCTACTGGCCAAAACATTTTTTTTTTTAAATCTGGTGGTGTTGTAGGAGTCCTAATCACAGGAAAATGTAATGTTAACTAGACCAGGTCAACCTGGTTGTGCCAGACCCCCTGTCTGTCATCATCATTTATGACATCATGCCTTTTGTAGGCATGTCATCATCATGTCATCATCATATATACCCTTTATATAGAAAACCAGGACAGACAGACAGACCGACATTTGCTTATGTAGGCCTACCCATTTCATGGGTCTGGCAAAAACTTAATAATGTTTTTGTAAGATTTTATAGACATAAATCATAAATCATGCTTTATTTTGCATTTGGGGGGTATTTTTCACAATAATAACACATGTACATGTTCTAGACATTCTAATGATCACAAAAAAAATATTACAGGCATTTTACTCATGTTTTTGTGAGGAATAGCTTCAGTTAAAAAGTGAGATGTTGTTTGTCCAGACACTGGAATTTCAACTTCTCTGGGAGGTGTAAATGTCACTCTCTGTGGGGGGTATTTATATGCCAATATCGTGGCCAATGGCATTGTAATACTAAACAATAGGATTTAATGGTGATGTTAATGTGAAAAAAGAACAGGAAAACTAATTATAACATTTTTTTAAAAATGATTTAAAAAATGTTGCCAAAAAGCAACAATGGGCCTTGCAGGGCTAAGTTGGTTGTTTTTGTCTTTACCAGCCACTTGCCACTTGGGAGGAGGGAAGTTGTCTTTTTAGAATGTATAGCACTCAGTTAAACCACATTAGGATTGGACCCAAAACTAAAAGAATAAATAAAATGCAATGTAAACATGAAGAGAGGCGCTTCATTTGGGGATGGCTACAGCTTTAAGCACACAGGAATTATGAATTCCAAGTTTTATTTTTATTTAGGATGAAATGATTAATCGAATGATTGATGGTCTCTCTGTGTGCCATATTTCCTTTTTTCCATTTATTTTTTATTCTTTTACCCCAGTGCCCGCTTTGGATATGTGGGCTTGGCTTTTTCATGATGCGTTCAGCCAACTTGTGATTTGCATTTACATCATTTTGTGCTTTATTACCTTACAGTATTTTACCATCATTTTATGGTCTTTAATCACAGAGGGAATGGTATTTGCGACTGTTCCCGCATAAAGCCAGCACCAAATTAATATTTTACTAGCCTCTCATCACTACCAAGAGATTCTGTAACCTTCCAAAATGTTTTTGACTAGAAGATGTACCTAACCCACACTGCAAACTCATCAAATTTTATATCCATTTCTCATCAGCCAATTTGCTTTGCTAAATGTCAGATTCTATATAACTTGAGCTTGTTCTGAAGTGGAACCGGGTTAGGCTAAAACAGAAGCAGTGCTCTTCCGAGTACAGGTCTCCGCCAGGTCAGGTAGGTTGTGACCTCCTGGTGGCGCTATAATAGGCCAATGTGAAAAGGGTGCTCTTAGGCCTTTCATGGCAATCGGACACTGCATTCATGATTTGAGGCATTTTGTTCCAGAAGTTTGTTTTGCAAAAGTTAACCTGCTGGTGTCGCTATAACAGGCCAATGTGAAAAGGGTGGCATTCGTTCCTTGACCTAGTGGGAATATGCACGCAAAATGTCACACACAGCGCAGGCATTCATGATTTGAGGCATTTTGTTCAAAAAGGAGCAATCCTGCCAACTTTGGAATCCAATGTTGGCCGATAGAATATGACATATCGGACAAATCCATTGTGATCACATCACTATAGAGATACTGTCAGAGACTATGCGGTATGCGCTGGGACCATGAAGCCAGCGGGCATCCCAATTTGAACACGTTTCTCTTGTTATTGAAATGTTAACCACAAGTTTTACAGTTAAATACTAAGTACCCTATATCTACTTTATTGTATGTCAAATAGTGAAAATAGCACATCTACAATCTCACTACTTGTTGTGAGCTTGTGGGTCTGCTATTTTCGCAGAATGTTGGCCTATTATGACATGCTCAGAACAGAGAAGCTACAGCTCATGTGGTTAACTACAGAGGCGTCAATTGGGTATGGCAAGGTATGGCAGCTGCCATGGCTACAGAGGAAAATAATTAAATGCACTTCTTAAAGTTCACAATGAATTGTGAACTTGTAGATCGGCTATTTTTGGCAAAGAGACTTGATGTATGAGGGGGGACCAAGTATGGTCGACTGGCGGACTAAGTACAGTGTATAGGGTTTATTATCATACCTCCAGACAAGGTCCCCCTATGGGATATCAGCGCCATCTGGCGGTGCAACAGAGTAAAACTCATATCCTCCCGTACGAGAAATGTCATTTGTCGGAAGGGCTGTCAATCACAAAACGAGGGCACCGCCCCCGAGTGTATATAAGCCCTGTGGGCTATCATGACTTCCTCTTTCCGCACCTCTGCCATTGCAACTAGAGTGTCGCGAACTCAGCCATATAGTAATTAAATTCTCTAAAGTATAGCCTATAGCGACGGCTAGGAAGTCGGCCACTGGTCTTTATAGAATCCCTCCTGTACGTTTCTCTTCTATCTTCTCTCTACAGTTCGTGGTTTTCTCTTCCTTTGTCTTTGAGTCTTTACCTTCTTCTCTGTACGCTCTGCCACGTGTTTCCCTGCCCTAGCTTAGCTTCGCCTAGCTTCGGTTAGCTTCACGATGGCGGCTCGTCGGCCCACGGTTAGCAGCCTGCTAGCCAGGGTCCCTAAGAAGTGCGGCCTTCCCAGCTGCAAAGGACTCATCGCCAACGAAGACACCCACCCGTTCTGCATTGTCTGCATGGGGGTAGGACACGCCTTGGCTTCTCTGTCCCCTCCGGCCCCGGCCACGGGTGTGAACTGTGCTGAATGCCTCCAGTACGACGTTCCAGCCCTCGAGGCCCGCTGTGAGATCGCTGCCGCAGGCTACGGCCTTCACGCTACGGTCTCCGCCGGAACCCTCCCAGACACCTCTCCTCGTGTGCCGGACAGCGCTGTACGCCACAGCCATGCGGCCACCTAGCCCCGTCTCCTGGCATGCTAGCGACGGTGACGAACCGGAGCCAGAGGACTACGACATGTCCGAGGTGGACTCGGAGGGTGAGTACTCGGAAGAAGACGAGTCCACGCTTCCCTCCGGTCAGGGCGGAGGCGCGGCCGGGTCGGTTCCTCACGCCGAGGTTCCTACCTCCGCCGCGTCCTCCCCAGCCCCTTCTGCCTCTCTCCCCCCTTCCATGCCGGCTGGGGCGAGAGGGGCAGAGGCACAAGACCCAGACTCTATCCCCATGGACGAGCTCTCGGTGCTGGAACGTGCTACCATCCGTTGCGGCCTGGAGCTGCCGCTCGGAGACGCGCCACTCGGACCACGGGCTAGGGTTCCCATCCTAGGCCAGGATTTGGAACCTTCCCCCCCGCCACGCATGGATAAGCTCCCACTGGTCCCAGGCTTTGCAGAGGCCCTGCATTCGACCTGGACTTCGCACAAGGACCCCCCCAAGCTCCCCTTCTTGGTCGACTGCCGCGACGCAGAGAAGGCGGGAATCCCCTTGTGCCCTCCCATGGACAAACTGATGGCTCAGTCCCTTATCGGGAGCCTCAAGCCAGCTCATGAGCGGACCGGTCCTGGAGGCCGCAGTCCCTTCATCTTGTCCGTGGGGAAGAAGCCTCCTGGTTTTGCCATCGCCTACGACGACAAGCAGTCGTCCAGGGTCAGGAACTCTTACAGAGCCTCCGCGCTGGCTGCCAGGACGATGAATGCCACCCAGCTGCTGCTCTCCTCCACCAGGCGCCTCCTTAGCGGGTTGCGGGAGGTGCCTAACGATACGGCGGAGGAGATCGACAAGTCGCTGCGCATGCTGATGGACCTGAATGTCCACGCCATCGAGTGGCTTGGACACGGTATGGATTACTGCATCCAGGCGGAACGTGCCAGGTGGCTTGAGAAGGTGAAATGTCCTGGCAGTTCCGAAGGGGAGACCGAGAAGGTCCTGCAAGACCTCCCCGGCCACCCTACCTCCCTCATGGGCGGTGGACTGGATCTTCTCCGCCAGGAGGTGGCGGATAAGAAGATCACTCTGGAACTCCTGGAGGCCACGACGGACCCCCAGGCACCCAGAAAGGAGAAGAGGCAGGGACGAAGCAAGGCCCCCGGTCAGGCCGACAGGGGGCGCTCTTCCTCCAAGCAGGGGAAATCCAACAATCCCCCTAGGACCCCCTCCTCCTCCTCCGCGGGACCCCCTCGCACTGCAGCGGGGGCTCCGACCCGCTCTCAATCCCGCCACCCTCCCAGGCACGGGATACCGGCCAGCTCCCACAAGGCCCGTGGGAAGCCGCCGCGAAAGTGACGCTGGACTCTGGCGGGGTCCCCCTGATCATTCAGGGGACCCCCCCTCTCAAGCGCAAACGAGTGAACAGTATGAACAATTTTTCTCATGCCAAGAAAATAATGTTATTGTCTCCTCCTCTGTGCTCTCCTCCAGTGCCTGTATTAAAGTGTGTGTTGATAAAACAATGCCTGTTTCTTTCAAACCCACCTGCTCTAGTACAGACGACCCCATTTTGCATGAATTTAGCCAGTGTAGAGAAGTCCAGGCTGGAATTTCTTTCCACTCAGAAAAAATCGCTTTCTCCAGTCACGCAGACAGGGTACAAGCAGAATATTTCTCATTGCAAAATGTTCCCAGACAAGCTAATTCCTATTCACAATGGTATGGTTTCACTAGTGTGCAATACCCCTCTGTCTCCACTGAGCGGCACTGCTATGCCGACTCTAGCTCAGGACAGGAGTTTGGTCTTAGCGTCAGGGAAGAAGCCAGCACATTTCAACACCCAGGGTCGGCCTCGTCTTCCCGTAAGGAAGCATATAAAGGCCTTAGAACAGGTTATAAACGTAAATACAATTCCCCGAGCCGGGGATTATGTTACTTATGCGATAAACCCTGTCCCCTGGGCTCCACGTTATGTGCCGCCTGTATTATTAACAAGCGAGGCTTCTCGGAGGTCACGTGTCCGTCTCCCACCGGATACGGAAATAAGCGTACCGGAAACGGAAACGCTCTTTCCTCCGGTGTCTCCGCGCCTTCCGGCCCGGCGTCTAGCGGATACGGAAACGTGCCCGGATACGGAACCTCTCGGTCCCGTCCATCCTCTCCCTCACGGCCCAGTAGTCCCGCTCAGGCGGTACAACCCCAAGGCTTCTCCGTTGCTCAGCAACACGTTAGCACAGTGTGCAGAGCAATGGAAGCGTTGCAATCCGAATCACTGGGTGTTTCGGACAGTGACACGGGGCTACAGACTACAGTTTGCGGAAATACCCTCCCTCTCCAGCAAGGTTATTTACACTCGAGCCCGCAGCTTGAAAGCGGATGCCTTGAGGGAGGAGATAAGCTCACTATTGCGCAAGGGCGCTATAGTGGAGTTATCCCGCGACCAGAGCCGTTTAGGCTTCTGGAGCCGTTATTTTCTGGTACAGAAAAAAGGGGGGGGGCTGCGTCCTATAATGGACTTACGTGCTCTGAACAAGCACTTGAAAAAGTTCAAATTCAGGATGCTGACGTCAGAGTCCCTGATGAGATCAGTGAGACAGGGGGATTTCCACTGTTCAGTGGATCTGAAGGACGCTTATCAGCACATCCTCATTTATCCCCCACACAGGAAGTTCCTGCGGTTCGCCTTCGAGGGGCGCCTGTACGAGTACACGGTCCTCCCCTTCGGTCTTTCCCTGAGCCCTCGGGTTTTCGTGAAAGTGACCGAGGCAGCCATTGCTCCACTGAGGCATCAGGGAGTCAGGCTCGCGAACTACATAGACGAATGGATGATTTCCGCCGCCTCCTGCTCAGGAGCGGCGCGCCATACCGATCTGGTGTTGTCACACCTGAAGGCCTTGGGTTTCAACGTCAATTTTGGCAAAAGCATGTTGTCACCCTCCCAGCAGATTTCCTTTATAGGGATATCTCTGGACTCGGCCACAATGTCCGCCCGCCTCTCACCGGAGAGGGTGGACAGGTTTCTGACTTGTCTCAGCTCCTTCCGACTGAACCAGGTGGTCAGGTACAAGGAGTGCATGAAGTTAGCTGGGCTGATGGCATCAGCGGTGCAACTTCTGCGTCTGGGCAGGTTTCACATGAGACCTTTCCAGCGGTGGACACTGGCGCTCAGGATTCCTTCCCTGCAGGGGTACAGGAAGGTGACGGTCAGCCAGGTCTGCATGGACGCTCTGGTCCCATGGAGGGACCAGGCGTTGTTGACGAGTGGGGTCTCCATGGGCGAGGTGATATCACGCAAGGTGATCACCACGGACGCCAGCCGCTCGGGGTGGGGCGCCACCCACGAGGGGCGTTCAGCCAGGGGTCTCTGGACCCCGGCCATGTTGGAGTACCACATCAATTATCTGGAGTTAATGGCGATCTACTTCGCGCTCAAGCATTTCGAACCATTTCTTCGGGGTTGTCATGTTCTGGTCAGGACGGACAACACGGCGGCCCTGTATTATCTCAACAAACAGGGTGGCCTCTGCTCGCGCACACTGGATCAGCTGGCGCGCGAGATGACCCTCTGGTGCTTGCCTCGTCTGAGGTCCATCAGAGCCTCCCATGTTCCGGGCCTTCAGAACGGCGGCGCCGATCTGTTGTCCAGGGGGGAGCCTCGTTACGAGGATTGGTCTCTCCACCCTGCGGTGGTGAGGCAGATTTTCTCCAGGTTCGGTCAACCTCGAGTAGATCTCTTTGCCTCTCAGGAGAACGCGAAGTGTCCCCTTTACTTCTCAGTGAGGGGACCTTCTCCTCTGGGGACGGACGCGTTTGCTTACGAGTGGCCAGAAGGCCTTCTCTACGCGTTCCCGCCCCTGGAACTGATCCTTCCCACTCTGGAGAGGATCAGATGTTCCAACCGGGAGGTTCTTCTAGTAACACCGTCCAGGGGAGTGTGGAGGTCTCTGATCACCCCACTGCTCTCTCGGCCCCCTTGGCAGCTCCCCTTGCACAGGGATCTGCTGCGCCAGGCAGGGGACGAGATCTTCCATCCAGACCCACGGGGCCTAGACCTGTGGGTTTGGCCCGTGAGAGGGAGAACCTGTTAGCAGCAGGCTTCTCACCAATGGTTGTAGCCACTATTCAGAGTGCTAGAGCCCCCTCCACTAGGGCTGTGTACGATGGAAGATGGAATGCCTTTTTGGACTGGTGTGAGCTACAGGAGCCACCTGTGGTGGCTCACTTAGCTCCGGCCCAGAGGGTGTTAGATTTCCTGCAGGATCGCCTGGACCTCGGTCTGGCGTTCTCTACACTGAGGGGTTATTTAGCGGCTATTGATGCCTGCCACCTGGGGGTGGCAGGTAAAGGCCTTTCTAAAATCCCTGAGGTGGTCCAGTTCATGCATGGTGTTGACCATTTGAGACCTGTGACCAGAGCCTTGTTTCCTGCTTGGGATCTACAAGTGGTTCTTGAGGGCCTTTGCAAGGCACCCTTTGAACCGCTTGGGAGGACCTCTTTGAAACATTTAAGTTTCAAGACAGTTCTTTTGCTTGCCTTGTCTACGGCTAAGCGTGTGAGCGACCTTCATGCGCTCTCTGTGAGCCCTGATTGTATGAGGTTTCTCAATAATGACTCCAAGGTTCTTCTTAAACCTCATTTGAGTTTTATTCCTAAGAACCGAGTGATCCCGAAGGAACCTGTGGTTTTGACGGCTTTCCATCCTCCTCCGTTTGCATCGGAGGAGGATAGGCGTCTTCATTGTCTTTGTCCGGTTAGGGCCCTGAAGGCCTACTGTGACAGGACGGTGGACAGCAGGTCTACTTCTCAGCTTTTCGTGGTCATGAATGCCCGTCAGCGAAAGGCGGTGTCCAAACCCACTCTGTCGAGATGGATTGTGGATGCCATTAGGTTGGCTTACGCCCGTGCTGGGTCTGAAGTGCCAGAGGCACTTAAGGCCCACAGTACTAGGGGTGTGTCGACCTCTTGGGCTTTGTCCAAAGGTGTCTCCATTGAGGAGATTTGTGCGGCGGCGAATTGGTCTTCGCCGTCCACCTTTGCGACCTACTATCACCTGGACGTTGCGCCTTCTGCCATGGCGCATACGGTTCTGGGCTCTCTCCCCTTCCTGGGACAGCATGCTACTGTCTCTAGGATACCTGGGGGGGGACCCTGAGTGTTTCCCTTATACTACTGTAGTATTATAAGGCGGACCCGTGTCTGCCCTTAGTGCATAAGGCAGGCCTCGGTCTGTCAGGGTCTCTTTTTTCTGTCTGAACACGCCCAGGCCCTGTGGGTCTGGGTCGGACCAGTCCTGAGAGGGGTCACGTCGGTTGACGAGACCTCCTTCCGGGGGTGGTCGGTGTACACGACAGTCTTGTCGGTTCATGGCTTCTCGGGGAGTGTATGAGTCCCATAGGGGGACCTTGTCTGGAGGTATGATAATAAACGTATAGGTTCCGAACGGAACCAAGTTTATTTAATACCGGAGGACAAGGTCCCCCGAATTAAGCCCCTCGGTTCGCTAGTTGCGGGCAGAGGTGCGGCTTTAGAGGAAGTCATGATAGCCCACAGGGCTTATATACACTCGGGGGCGGTGCCCTCGTTTTGTGATTGACAGCCCTTCCGACAAATGACATTTCTCGTACGGGAGGATATGAGTTTTACTCTGTTGCACCGCCAGATGGCGCTGATATCCCATAGGGGGACCTTGTCCTCCGGTATTAAATAAACATGGTTCCGTTCGGAACCTATACGTTTGTTAATTGAATGATCGAAGAAGTAATCGACAAATTGATGACAACGATCATTAGTTGCAGCCATAGTCGTATTAATCTTGAGGTGTCAGAAATCCTTACAGTGAGGGAATAAATGCCTGCTTCTCTTATTTCCAGTCTTCCAATATTCTCTTCGGTAGGTCATTCTGGAGGGCAGAAATGCCCCTGTTATTGGCTTACCCTTTCAAATGACAGAGTCCCTTTCAACAACGGTCCATCTTAAACAGTCATCGCTTTAGTTGTAAAGCACAGCATTCTCATTTGCGGACTGCTCCGATAAATCTATGAATATGGATCCGACCATCACCCTGCGATGCAATCCCTTTCATCTCCGTCTATTTCATGTCGGGCTGTTATTGTTATCTTTCACGGGCACCGTTCGATGAATGCCTCCTGCCGATTAGTATAATGAACATCGTTTGATTGATCGTCAAAATCTTAATTAATCACCATGAAACAGAGCTGTCCACCGGCCCGGGTAGAAGTCAAACAGGAGATGCTGCTCCGCAGGATGGGATAAGTGGCCGGAACATGTTGTATTTTCGGTTTGTCGCAATAACCGTTATAGAAAATAAACAGTGGCTGGATCCCTCTATTAGTTGCAGTTGTTTTTGTGGATGACAACAGCTGGAGGTGTAAAATGGAAAGTACCGTATGTTCATTGTGTGTGTGTGTGTGTGTGTGTGTGTGTGTGTGTGTGTGTGTGTGTGTGTGTGTGTGTGTGTGTGTGTGTGTGTGTGTGTGTGTGTGTGTGTGTGTGTGTGTGTGTGTGTGTGTGCGCGCGCACTCTTCTGTGTGTCACCGCACATGTGAATGTGGGTAACGGTTTTCCATTCCAACATATCCCCATTCCGACACACCAGGTTAGCATTCACCAGCGTCGGTAGGTTAGCATTTCACCAGGCTAGCATTCACCAGCGTCGGTAGATTAGCATTTCACCGGGTTAGCATTAACTAGCGTTAGTTTTACTGAGGTTAGGGTTAAGGTTAGGTTAGGTGGTCGGAATGGCAATACAGGCCTATATGTTGGAGTGCATAACCGTGAATGTGGTTTCCTACAAATGCAATATGACGTGGCTGCATATAGGCTGTTTTATGAGAGTGCAGTCCCTTCCCCTTCTGTCTCCGTGGCGTTTGTGAGGCCACCGGCAGAATGCATATGAAGCTCCATCGCTCATTTGCTGCATGCTCTGCTCCGGCACCTGCAGGAGAGGAGGGCAGACAATCAACTGAAGGGCTCTAAGTCAATATTAATCTGCCAATATGAAAGGCTGGATTATGACCAGGGTCGATTGCTCAGGCCTCATTTAAGGGGAGAGCGGAACGGAGCGAGAGAAAGAGGGAGTGTGTGTGTGTGTGTGTGTGTGTGTGTGTGTGTGTGTGTGTGTGTGTGTGTGTGTGTGTGTGTGTGTGTGTGTGTGTGTGTGTGTGTGTGTGTGTGTGTGTGTGTGTGTGTGTGTGTGTGTGTGTGTGTGCGTGGCGTGCGTGCAAGAGAACTTCCACTTGCTTCTGCATGGTGACGCTTGTTTCATGTCATGCCAATGAAGCACCTTGAAATTGAATTGAATCAAGAGGGAAGAGTTGCAGCTCAGGGGAGTGTGTGTGTGGGGGGGGGGGGGCTTATGAGCCAAGGACATTGGAAGGGTGATCATATCATCAGCCCATCTGGTGTGTGTGTGTGTGTGTGTGTGTGTGTGTGTGTGTGTGTGTGTGTGTGTGTGTGTGTGTGTGTGTGTACAGGGGTATGCAGATGACGTGCAGGTCGCCTCCTATCATGGGGCTGTAATTGGTGACATGCTCTCCAAAACTGATTCCTTCCTGGAGTGGTCAGGTTTGGAGGCAAAAGATACTAAGTGTGCAGTTTTTTATGAGAGGCGGAGTGGGGGAAACCGCTGGTACCATTCAAACACAGATACAGTACCTGCATTCACAATTAACAATAAACCTATAACAGTCTACTCACGCCATGAAACATACACATACCTGGGTCACAAGTTTAATGTGGCAGGTGAATGGAAAGACCAGGTCGATGAAATCACCTCTGAATACACCAGCAGACTTGATTTAATTCATGCATCGCCCCTGCCTCTTATCATGAAGCTGGAGGCTGTCCGTGTATTGGCATTGGCCAAAGTACAACACCTATTCTCCAATGTACATATCCCACGAAAATCACTATGTGATTTGAATGATAAAACTGTACATCTAGTGAGGCAGTGGACTGGCCTAAACACACACACAACACGTGACATTATATTTCACAGTAAAGGCGAGGGTGGTCTGGGTGTTCCCAATTTCGAATGGGTTTATATTGCTACACGGCTCTCCCATCTGTTGACTATGCTGAACAGTGATGACCAGTATGTGAGAATGCTTGCTCGTTCTTCTCTATTCTTGGACCTAAAAAGACGCAAGGTCCCTCTGGCTCGTGGCTCGGACTCTAACTTCCTTGGTTTTAAGAGAAAACCGAATGGAAAACTGGACAGTCGCTCCCCTGGCTTTGGTGTGTGGTCAGACTGGCCGGACCTAAATGACTTGTGTTGCTGGGCTGATGTTACCTTGGAGTGGGTAGGGTCTAACTCTGAGGTGGTGGCTGTCTCAGAGAATGTTATATCTGACCCCAGTATCTCTGTGAGAGCAACTATGACTGTGTGTGGAACAGAACACCATCTTCCACTGATTAATGCCCGAGGTCACCTCCTGTGGGCACAACAGCAAAGGCAGAGGCAGCACTGGACTCAGTTGAGATTGCAAGGGAAGACTGCATGTCTCCCTGATGCAGACCATTCTGTCTCTCATTCTGTGTTCAAAAATGTTGCCATAGATGAGTGCATCGTTGTCTTTACTGTGAAAGCAAGATTACAGGTTTTACCAACTAAACTTAATCTCTCCATCTGGTTTCCAGGCAACCATGCTCCTCACTGTATTCATCATGGCAATGAGCAAATAGCCGAAACCATGTCCCACATCTTAAATGGTTGCCATGTATACAGGGGCCTCTACATATGTAGGCACGACAGAATTGTAGATTTGATATCAAAAGATATCTCTTCTATTTTTAGGTCCTCCATCATGCTGTATAAGCACACTGCTGTGAAGCCGAGCATGTTTAACCTGTGTAATGATGATTCTGTGTTCTCAAATATTACAGCTAACACTCCTGATGTCTTTGTTGTGGGCTCGCCTGGAAGGCGAGCACACGTATGTTATCTTCATTATTTATAGTCAGTCAGTCAGTATCTCCTCAAAACTTTGGCGCGCTTCATCTCTTAAACGCTTACACCTTTCAACACCATTCAAATTTTTATGTGTTCAGCTTACTGAGGACACGTGTGCTTGTACTTTTGGTTTTGAAATGTTTTGTAGTATAAATATAAAAAAATAAAAATGTTTAACTTTAAGCACCCAATGCATTTCCAATGGGTTTAGTGAGTGGAGAGAAGGATAATAGACCCATGTTTATGTTAAGGCGCTGTGGCTGCAGTGTTCACACTTCAGATATGCTATCTATATCATTGCGTTCACACAGGTCTGCTCTCTGATTTGATCCAAATGTCTAAGCTGTGTGATGTATAAAACTATAGTTATAGTTAAAACTATAAATAAATGTCCCTCTCCACTCTACTGATTACACAGCTGTGATCAAGAATCAAGTCCGGGCGATGGGATGTAAATCCCATAGCCATATATCCTAGAGCCCGCAGGGACAGTCAGCCATATTAGTGGTTGTTGTTGGTTGTCAGGGAGATATCAAAACCAATGCATTTCCAAGTCAGATCCACAAACACAATAAAAGCCATGCTCCACTCCTCAGTCTGGAGTGGCCACATAGAAGAACGCCTTGGTTATAGACATAGTGGAGGACAGATGTGATCTGGGATTGTTAGCCTACAGTATATGCACTCAATATACTCCACTACAGTTGGAGTCCATTTGACAGTTGCTGGTTCCCAAACACAGAATCAAAAATGTAGATCTAGAACACATAGAATATGTACAGTACAGTAAGGTTCAGTAGAGTACAGTAAAAGTACAGTAAGGTTCAGTAGAGTACAGTAAAGTACAGTAAGGTACAGAAAGGTACAGTACAGAAAGGTACAGTAGAGTACAGTACAGTAAGGTACAGTAAAGTACAATACAGTACAGTAAGGTACAGTAGAGTACAGTAAAGTACAGTATAGTAAGGTACAGTAGAGTACAGTACAGTAAGGTACAGTACGGCACAGTAGAGTACAGTACAGTATAGTACAGTAAGGTACAGTAGAGTACAGTAAAGTACAGTACAGTAAGGTACAGTACAGTAAGGTACAGTAGAGTACAGTAAAGTACAGTAAGGTACAGTACAGTAGAGTAGAGTAAAGTACAGTACAGTAAGGTACAGTAAGTTACAGTAGAGTACAGTAAAGTACAGTAAGGTACAGCAGAGTACAGTAAAGTACAGTACTGTAAGGTACAGTACAGTACAGTAGTGTACAGTAAAGTACAGTAAAGTACAGTAACGTACAGCACAGTAAGGTACAGCAAGATACAGTAGTGTACAGTAAAGTACAGTAAAGTACAATACAGTACAGTAAGGTACAGTAGAGTACAGTAAAGTACAGTAGAGTACAGTAAGGTACAGTAGAGTACAGTAAAGTACAGTATAGTAAGGTAGAGTAGAGTACAGTACAGTAAGTTACAGTACGGCATAGTAGAGTACAGTACAGTATAGTACAGTAAGGTACAGTAGAGTACAGTTAAGTACAGTACAGTAAGGTACAGTACAGTAAGGTACAGTACAGTACAGTAAGGTACAGTAGAGTACAGTAAAGTACAGTACAGTAAGGTACAGTAGAGTACAGTAAAGTACAGTAAGTTACAGTAGAGTACAGTAAAGTACAGTAAGGTAAAGTACAGTAGAGTACAGTAAAGTACAGTAAGTTACAGTACAGTACAGTACAGTACAGTACAGTACAGTAAGGTGCAGTACAGTATAGTAAGGTACAGTACAATACTGTAGGGTACTGTACCTTACAGTACCTTAAAGTATCCTATTTGTTGGGTTGGAATCGAGCCCACACTGTTTCGAAGGAACAGTATTTCTAGTTGTAAATGAAACCCTTAGGGAGGTGTTTATTCTCGAGGTCGGCTGCACTTTTGACTACAGCTTGGAAGAAGCCTTTCTAACCAAAGTGCTGAAATATCAACAGCTAGCGCAGACCATCTCACAGCTAGGCTACAGATGTAAACTGTTAGTTTTTATCTTTGGCAGCCTAGGGCATGTGCACAAGTTGGTTGTGAGGGGCTTACAAATGGCAGGCCTCTCCAAAAGGAGGGCCAAACAGTTAGCAAGGTATTGCTCAGTGTCGGCCATTATAGGAAGCCGCTCAATTTGGAGGAGGCGTTGCTTCCTTTACCCATGACTTATGTCCGCTGTCTGACAAGTATTGTATGTAACAATGATTAGCCATTTAGGCTCTTTGTAACAGGCTGTTCTTTCATATTATCTGACTGCACTGTCATTGTTTATGACCTTTGTATGAGGCTTCCTTGTACTTCTGTTTATGTGGTCATAAATAAACATTTCAAATGTGTGCAAATGCCTGCTGCCTGAGTGAATGCCTTTTCATGAATATCCACGCACCTCCTTGATGCATTTGCGAATATGTGTACAGTAAGTCAAGTGTGTGCAACTGTTTGTGTGCGAATGATAGCTATTTCCCAATAGCACTGCTTCTGAAAGTTTTTCATGTCAAGGACCCCCAAATTTACACTTACTATAGCCCGCGGGCTGAAAAGATATGCCAGAGATAATTAGAGAATTATTTTTACATATCTAGCAGTGTTTAGAACCATTTTGATTTCAAGGACCCCAAGTTCGACATGCATTAGGATCCCTGATTTTAGGGTTTGTTTTGCAAAGTACTACGCAATACAAACCCCAAAATCAATCTTCCAGTTCTAGGCAACACAGAATGGGAGGGGGGGACTTTTTTCTTATTTCCACATAACAACTCAAAGGTAACCTGACTCCGCCAGATGATGGCAGCAGTGCGTACCGCCCTGTGCAAACATCTGGAGAGTGAAGAGAGTGAATAATGCCGTAAAGTCCCAGTCCGGACCAATCAGCGGCAGCTACGGGTGGGCTCTGAGCGGCTCTGAGCCAACAGAAACCCAGGAGGTGGATTCTGGGTGTAACGTCATGCAGACAGGCCAATATGAGTGGTTGGAGTTGGCACTCCCAGACTATGATAGACAGACGGCCCCATCCAATCAACTGCAAAAGAACTTGGAAAAAATGGCCCGCCCCTTACATCGGCTTTACCCAAGCGAATCCAGATGGTGAAAGTAGGGCGGTACGCACTGCTGCCACCATCTGGCGGAGTCAGGTTAACTCAAAGGTATATTAATGACATAGTTCAATAGCGAAAATGGGAGGTTCTCCCCTTTGACCACTAGTAGATTGGGGTCTCATGGATAAAAAATAAATAAATGAAACCAGTGCATCACATGGGGGTCTGTGGCCTAATGCATATCTCAAACTGGGGGTCCTTGAAATGAAAAAGGATCACTGATACAGCGCCCCGGTGCGCAGCGCAGCACTTTAGTATGGAGAGCAGCTAATGTCTCCACCAGTGAAGCCCACGCCGAGGCCTTCTCAAAATAGGCTTCTGCTTAATTCCCTTCCCCACATGGGCCCAGGTTCTGCCTCCTCCTTACCACCCCACAGGGGTGTCGCACCAAATTCTGGGCCCTGGGTACAAGGATTCACTGCGGGCCCCCCCATGAATGTTCTTCATAGGGGGAAGGGGTTTAACCCATTTAGACTTGGGAAAGCATTATTACGAATTATTTTGTGCTTTAACTATTGAACAATAGCAGATATGCAAGCTCACAGCGCGGCACTCGGTGCCGCGCTGCGAGCTTGTAGATCTGCTATTTTTGAAAATGTAATTTCAAATCCTTCAATAAGGTTTATGAAAAACCGATGTTTCTATGGCAGTGGTGCTCAAACCTTTTCATGTGAAGGACCCCCAAAATGATATGTATTTGGCCACAGACCCCCACCTCAAAATATTTAGTTCCAGGGACCCCCCCCCCCCCCCCAGAAGCAAAGTCTGAGTTACGAATGTTCGCTTAAAAAACACATAGGCCTATATTCAAAGATTTGCACACATTTTCACGACTTTTCAAAAACAGCAGATCTACAAGCTCGCAGCGCGGCACTCGGTGCCACGCTGCGAGCTTGTATATCTGCTGCTTTTCAATAGCTAAAGTATAAAGGGCCCTATAGTCCACCTTGGGCCCTATAGTAACTCAGTCCCACTCCCCCCCCCCCCCCCCCTTGTGACGCCCCTGTCTCCTCCCTCCCCACATGGGCCCTCAGGTTCTGCCTCCTTACCCCTCCACCACCCCATTTCCCAGTCCCCCTATACGCTCCGATCGCCCGACAATGGCCCTCTGCACTGCGACATTTAGTTCCTGTCCATTGCTGCCCGCTGCCTGCCTGTCGCTAATCAGGATCGCTGGAGAGGAACAGATCGCTGCAAGACATGCTTGTCCTCCGGAGCCCTTACGGAATCAGGCCAAGGTCGTGCACACACTCACACACACACACTCACACACACACACACACAAACACAAACACTCGTGCGCATGCACACTAGGGAGGGGACGATATGAAAATTTCATATCACGATTATTGTGACGAAAGAAATCGCGATTTACGATATTATCGCAATATTCAAATCCATTATCCTGGGGTGGAACATTTGCCAAAAAATAGCAGATCTACAAGGGAGAGTGTTTTCTGCTGGTGTTTCAGTCCGTGTGTATCAAAGGGTGCCTTCGGAAATGCGCACCGGGTGTGTGCTCAGTGTAGTAGTGAGTGCCTAAACTTAATCCTAACCCTAACCTCAGTAAAACTATGCCTAAACCCAACCCTTACCCTAACCCTAACCTCAGTAAAACTATGCCTAAAACTAACCCTAACCCTAACCAGAACCGGTGCGCATTTCCGAACGCACACTTTGATACACTCGGACTGAAACACCAGCAGAAAACACTCTCCCAGATCTACAAGCGAGCTGAGTGAGCTTGTAGATCGGCTATTTTGACATTTGATAGAGAGGGGAAAAAAAACTATCAAGTACGTATATAAGTACCTTTTACCAATTCTAGAGGGTTTAAGTGGTACCGGATATGCAGCTCGGCAAATAAAAGGTGAATTGATCCCAGTGCATGACGGAGCACGATATCACGATAATTGAAATTTCTACAATACGATTATTATTTTCCCGATAATATCACGTATCGTCCCATCCCTAACACACACACACACGCCACTTTCTCACAAACATTGCCACTGCCCACAGCACACAGAGAGAGAGAGAGAGGGGGGGGGGGGGGGGAAGGCAACGCAGGGCGGTGATTCAAATTAGGTCTTCCAATTCTCAAATTGAAGCGCCGCCACGCCACGGGTCAATAACGTGGCATGGGTTCATTTTATTTCTCAAATTAATGATCAAAAACACAGTATTGGAATATTATCACATCACATGCCTATTTACCCCCTTTTGATGAAATATTCATGCGTGCCACTGTGTGCTTGTGACGTGCGTGTGTGTGTGTGTGTGTGTGTGCGCACGCTCGTGTGTGGGCGTGTGTGTGTGTGTGTGAGAGAGAAAGAGAAGAGAGAGAGAGAGCTTAACCCATTTTCCGCTCTCTTTTTGATCAACACTCATCAATAATTCACTTATGGCTTGGTGAGAAACTCCAGAGAGCAACTTAAAAAAAAAGGAATTAATTCCTCTAGTCTCGTGTGAGATGAGACATATGGCGCAAATGCAACAACGCTCCCTGCGGGAAGCCTCGCCAGCTGAAGTGGTTACGCAGCAAAATCCAGTGGGTGATCATTTGTGTGAATTGTGAAAATTGTCAATTGTGAAACTAGTAGATCAGGGTTCCCCAATAGTCGGCCTGCGGGCCATTTGCGGCCCGCGGGGGGCTACTGTCTGGCCCACACCAACCCCAGTAATAATGGTGGTATAAGAGCAGCAACAGCACTATCGTCGTTGTCGGGTGGAAATCTTGTATCTCCAAATTTGTACGTTCTTTCTCAAATCATACAAGGCCGTCGCACAAAAGTAGTGAAAACAGCAGATCTACAAGCACACAACGAGGCGTTGTGTTCTTGTAGATTGGCTGTTTTCACTAGTTACATTTTTTTTAAATGATAAATGCAAAACGAACTGTTTTGGACATACAAGATTTTCACCCGACAACGACGATATCTGAACTGTCGCTGGAGTAGCGGGAACGCCACCGTCGCCCCCTCGGCTTGGTACCCTATCCACAAGTTTCCAACATCCCATCGTGCATTGTGCAGAAATTGGACGGAGCTTCCGGCGCCGCAGCCGAGTGTGATCTACACAAGCTCACAACGGGCTGCATCTGCGACGCGACGTGAGCTTGTATGTCTGCTGTTAACCGGAAGTGTGGTGCAGTGTGGTGCAAAACATTCTCCAGTAAATTCCCGCGGAAAGAGGTGGATAGACATAATTCGGCCCTTGAGGAAAACTAATTGTGGAACCCTGTAGTAGATCTACATGTTCACGACAACACTGCTGATGATGGGTCCGTTTTCATACTCTTTAGTTCAACGAACACTCCAGATTTCACAGCGTGCACTTCATACTCCATAAAAACAGCGTGCAGCTAACCGTGAGAAAGTATTTACATCAGCTGCAGTTAACGAACCCGCCACGGCTGTGTTCTCGTCTCCCTTTCCCCCAGTGGCGTCAGTTCAGAAAAAGCTAAGGTATGGCAACATAACTGGTGTCTTGCACGCGCGCGACACCAGTCATGTTGCCATACCTTAGCAACAGGCATGATACATTTATTTTAAGAAGTACATTTTATTTTTTTCCCCCGTTTCTACGGTTTCTTGGGCTGGATATGGCAGCCTGGAACGGTTGTTCAAGTGCAGCTAAACTTGGCATGTTAGTAAACGTGCCACAATTAACAATAATGCATTGCACCTGAGTAAACGTGCCACAATTAACAATAATGCATTGCACCTGTGCAGCTGACCAACTTAACCTGGGAATATACCATCTTGTCAAGATGGGGAGAATACAAGTGTGGAGAATATATTTATAATACCTTGTTAAAGTGACCATTTTGTTAAATTTAGCATTTGTAGTAATTTTACTGTAATTTAACAACATACTAACCAGAACAGATAGACAAAGAGACATTCATGGATTTATATTTAAAAGTAACTTTTATTTCCCCCCTGGACCCAGGGTATGGCAGCTGCATACCCCTGCCATATCCCCAATTGACGCCCCTGCTTTCCCCGGCAACACACTTCCGCAAAGTACATCTCCACGGACCTCTGTGCTGAATTGTTATGGCGGGGTGCAATTCTGCGGCCCATTTCCCCCACCAGAGCTGACGGTGTGCTTTGCGGCGCAAGTAGAAAGATGGATACCAGCCAGGCAGACGCTGTCACACGGGCAGGGGCGTCACACCAAATTCTGGGCCCTGGGTACAAGGATTCACTGCGGGCCCCCCATGAATGTTAACTATTGAAAAATAGCAGATATACAAGCTCACAGCGCGCGCTGCGAGCTTGTAGATCTGCTATTTTTGAAAAATCATGAAAATGTGTGCAAGAAACCTATGTCAAGGACCCCCAAGATGATATGTATTTGGCCACGGACCCCGATCTCAAAATATTTAGTTCCAGGGACCCCCAGAAGCAAAATTTGAGTTAGAAATGTTCGCTTAAAAAATACATATATTCAAAGATTTTCACACATTTTCACAACTTTTCAAAAATAGCAGATCTACAAGCTCGCAGCGCGGCACTTGGTGCAGCGCTGTGAGCTTGTATATCTGCTATTTTTCAATAGATAAAGTTACTAGGGCCCCTCCACCTTGGGCCCCAGTAACTCAGTCCCACTTTCCTACCCCTTGTGACGCCCTTGGCTGTCACACGGGCACACATTGTTGTCATCAACAAGGCGGCTCTCTTTTTTCACAGCCCATTGGCTTTGCTGTAAATCGGCCTTTCTCGCCTTCTCCTTCCATCCCTGCCTGGCCATTATTTCAGACAATGTTGTCGAGATCTTCAGCCAGCGTTCACACATTCGTCATCACGTGTCAGCTGAGCTGTGCACGGGGATCTTGCTGCTTGCACGTGTGTGTGTGTGTGTGTGTGTGTGTGTGTGTGTGTGTGTGTGTGTGTGTGTGTGTGTGACATCAAATGGTGGCAATGGTATGTGTGCGCACACGCACGCACAGTCGCACACACACACACACACACACACACACACACACACACACTAGGGATGGGACGATAAGCGATATTATCGTTTTTTTGCGATAAAAAACACTCATGATAATCGTATCGTGAAGACTTGATTTATCGTGATATCGTCCTCCGTCATACGTACTTGATAGTCTTTTTCAGTCTCTATCAAATGACTTTGCCAAAAAATAGCCGATCTGCTATTTTTTGGCAAATGCTCCGCCTCAGGTTAATGGATTTTGATTATCGCGACAATATCGTAAATCGCGATTTCTTTTGTCACAATAATCGCGATATGACATTTTCATATCGTCCCATCCCTAAGACACACACACACACACACACACACACACACACACACACACACACACACACACACACACACTACTACTAGGAATGAACAGAAAGGGCTTGGGTAAAAGTCACTTCAGAAGTTATTAGTCTGTGTCCATATATCTTCCACCTTGCGGCAGCTTTTATCCACACACTTGTCTTTAAGCCTTCTCGAGGCCTGAGCATTCGCACCTAAACCTCTCTCCTCTGTTCTTCCTGCACCAACTCCCTCTCCTCTCAGCATTCATATATTCTCTGGCCTCTCACATTGTACTGTTACAGACCTGTATGCTTCACAGAGATGGGTTAGCAGGATCTGTAGCAAAGACAGACTGTATACAGTATGTGGCTGGAGAAATTGGCATTGTAAATAATTCAGAACCAATGGGTGGTGGTCAGAAGGACAATCACATCCCTTACTTATAATATAATACTAGTCCTGTGCCCAGGGGGGTATATGCACAGTATATGAGAGGGATTGAATGTAGGAGTCTCAGAAGTAATGTTGGAGAACCCAGACCGGTGCCCGTTGGGTAGAACAGTCACCATTGACGTCCAGTTGTGATGTCTCCCAAATTTAGGCATTGTCTCAGCATGTGGCTGTTACCATGGTGGCGACAATGTTTAGTATCAGTGATGTCATAATGCAGACAGACGGTCAGACGGACAGACATTTGTTAAATTAATAGTTAGATAATGTAATGTAAATAATGTGGTATAATACAATAAAAATTGTAATGCATTACAGTGTAACTGTAAAGTACAGTACTATAGATTGTATGTGCAATGTCTGCATACCGTTGGTTACTTATGGGGTGGCAGTGGCTATGGGGTAGAGTGGCCGGATGGGAAACCCAGTTCAATCCCGGGCTCCCCCAGAGTTAAGATCTTTGTTCTGGCCGAATATCGGAGCGAATTTCGGAGCACGTAAAAATTCAACCTCACCTTATATCAATCACGTTTGCACACTGCCACCCGTTACATATTTATTTTCGGACCAGGGTTGCGATTTTCGCAACTGTGGCCACTGAGTCCCTTGCTCTCTCTCTCTTTCCTCTCTCTCTCCCTGGCCTCCGGATTTCCAAAACGCAAAGAAAAAATCACACCCGTGTGAACTGAGCGGTGGTCGTGGAGGCTGCGCAATAATTTAATTGAATTCAATTGATTTGAATTTTTGAATTGAATTGAGTGAGTGAGTGAATGAGTGAGAGAGCCACACTTGCTCACGAATAGAGTGTGTGTGTGTGTGTGCGTGTGTGTGTGTGTGTGTGTGTGTGCGTGTGCGCGTGCGTGCGTGCGTGCGTGCGTGCGTGCGCCTGGCCTGGCCTGGCCTGGCCTGGCCTGGCCTGGCCTGGCCTGGCCTGGCCTGGCCTGAACGTTTGTGTGTGAGTGTGCCTGGCCTAACCTGAACAACAGCGCCCCTCCCTTAACATGTGTGGTCATAAAAGGTCCTGCAGGCTACATACAGACACGCATACAGACAGACATACCCACACACACCGCCACGTATAGGAGCGTTGTGACCACCGCTCAAAAACACAGTGCAGTGTGCAACCAGCTTTAGTGTCAAAGTGTCCTTGAACAAGACTCTGAACCCCTGATTGCTCCCGATGTGCAGGTTGGTGCCTTGCATGGTTTCCTCCGCTATCGGTGTACAAATGTGTGCGTGTGAATGGATGAATGTGATAATGCACAATCTATGTAAAGCGCTTTGGATAAAAGCGCTATATAAATGCACCATTTACCATTTATTTATGGAGGGCTGCCATAGTTTTGTGGGTAGAGTGGCAATTAGAGGTCACCGGTTCACCTCCCCGTCCGCCCATTACTGCACGCAGGCACGTGCACACATAGACATCAAAGGGGGCTTGAGCCCCTGCTTTTTTCCCGTCTGTAAAAAGTGCCCTCTCCAGAGCATGAATGCAGTTTTTACTATGGCAAGAGGAACACAAATGCCCTCTTTCCATGCCATACCTGAAGGCAGTATAAGAGAATTGCCTTGTCCAAACTCTCCTGAACTTGAATGCAGCATCTTATGTAGAAAGAATTGCCCTCTCTGTGTAGAAATCCATGCCTTTACGCCACATATCCAGTATTGACTTGATTATACTTAGTTCAGTGTGGTATCAAACACCGAAAATAGCGTTGTGAGCTTGGAGGTCTGCTATTTTCGATATTTCCTCCAAAAGGCCCTTTTAGAAATGTCAGCCCCTACCTCTGTAACATTCTCTGCACGTCCCTGACTGTACGTGTCGCCGAACGCCTCTGAATTAACAGCCATCAGCCTGGGTGAAGCAGAAACACTGAATTTCCCCTGGGATTAATTAAGGTCTAGCAGGGGCAGCCATCGCTGAATGGATGGAGTAGAGAGGACATCTGGGAATCAGAAGGTCGCCGGTTCAACCCCCTGGCCTTGTCAGTCAGGCTGTGGTAATGACGTGTCCCTGAGCAAGGCACTTTTAACCCTTTAACAGCTCCCCATCGAGCGCTCATCAGGGAGCATGCCGTCTGCGGAGTGAATACCAAAAAGTAATTCCCCCTGGGATATTACTGTAGGCTACTCTCCTCCTTTTTGAGCGGTGGCAAACAGTGTAAAATGTGTGTACGTAGCATCATGTTTGTCTAGTAATGTCATATGTCGTATGTCTGTAGCCTTTTTCCTCAGCGTTTTGCCATAGCAAAACGTGTGTGTAGCATACCCTGTACATCCTAGACTCAAATCCTAGTCTGAAGACGTTATGCAAGCACGACCACCGCTCACTTCACATTGGGTGTGATTTTTTGTTTTACTTGCATAACATGCAGTGGTGGAAAAAGTACGCACATTTTTTACTTATCGTCGTTGTCGGGTGAAAACCTTGTATGTCCAAAAGCGTTCGTTTGGTATTTATCATTTAAAAAATGAACTTAACTAGTGAAAACAGCCGATCTACAAGCACACAACGCCTCGCACCGCGAGGTGTTGTGTGCTTGTAGATCTGCCGTTTTCACTACTCTTGTGCGACAGTCTTGTTTGGTGAAGCAGGGCTTTACTTTGCGAGAAAACGTACAAATTCGAAACTTGGAGATACGAGGTTTCTGCCCGACAGTGGCGTTATGTAAAAGTATCAATGCTGCAATATAGAAATGCTCTTTTACAAGTAGATGTCCGGAATTCAAAATGTACTTGAGTAAAAGTATGAAAGTGTTGAAATCAAAATGTACTAAAAGTACAAAATGTTTGAATCTACAAGATCTACAAGCTCACAACGTGTCGCGAGCTTTTAGATCGGCTATTTTCAAATAGTCTAGGTACATAATAGGGCTAAAGTGGTTAATGTTTGTTTTATAATATTATCATTTATATCTGTAAAGTAACTAGTACGTTTTGAAATACCGGTAAATGTAGTGGAGTAAAAGTACAATAGTTGGATCCGAGATGTAGTGGAGTAGAAGTAAAAGTATTGGTATACAGATACCTTAAAAAGTACTTAAGTAAATGTACTTAGTTACTTTACACCACTGATAACATGCATAATTACTGTAGCAGTAGCTCTGGTCGCGAAAGTGTGTGCCTAATAGCTTTATAACTGGCCTTGATATTTGACAACAGTATGTGTGCTTACAGGAGGGAGGCACAGGGCTCATTATGTGCTCTGCCAAAATTCCCAGCCTGCCTTAAATGTCAATAAAACCAAATAGCTCGTTGTTGACTTTTAAGTTGAAAAGTAAAGGCCACACTCCCCATTGTCGTGGACAGTATGGCCAGAGAGGCTGGGAACAACTTAAAGGCCCCCCGACAGCAGGGCATTTCAAAGGACGCGCACGCACGCACACACACACACACACACACACACACACACACACACACACACACACACACACACACACACACACACACACACACACACACACACACACAGTCATACAAGCACGCACACGCGTGCACCGGCCCACACACATTCTTTCATTTCCTATTTTTTTTCCTCTTTTCTTTTTTTTTCAAAATGATGCAGCTGTCAGCAAGGTCAGTTCAGGATTCATTACATCACACGGAGGATAGCTTTCAGTTCCACTTTGCTGCTGTGTGCAGGTTTAATCCAATACTCTGTGACTGTACAAACAGCACAGCAATCTGACTACACACCGTACAGTATACTGGACAGTAACATCTACTGTACTGTCATATTCACATCTTGAAACTACTTATCGTCGTTGTCGGGTGGAAACCTCGTATCTCTAAGTTTCAAATTTGTACGTTCTTTCGCAAAGTAAAGCCCTGTTTCATCATACAAGGCCGTCGCACAAAAGTAGTGAAAACAGCAGATCTACAAGCGCACAATGCCTCGCGGTGCGAGGCGTTGTTTGCTTGTAGATCGGCAGTTTTCACTAGTTTAATTTTTTTAAATGATAAAAGCAAAACGAACGGTTTTGGACTTACAAGGTTTTCACCCGACAGCGACGATATGTAGATATTCAACACATAACGCCAGCATACCTGACATTAATAATGAGATTATATTACCGGGTTATCTTATTCCAGTTAACACTAGGACAGTGTTTCTCATATAGGGGTACGTGTACCCCTAGGGTTATGCGGGGGTACTGCAGGGGGTACAGGAGAAAATGAGAATAATGTATTTTACTGTTGTGGGTAATGACAAAACATTGACAGTCTTTGTGTAAAACTTCTCATCTGTAAATTGTTAAACCAAATTACATCAATACCTTGATACAACTGTTAATGAATAGAAAGCAATGATTATTTGCCATTATGCTGTTTTATTTTGAACATATTGAGAGAGATTGGAACTGGACGTTTGATGTACATTATAAGCAAAGTGCTGTAGTCTGGGGAAAGAGGTACTTGGCTTCAGAAATCAGTATAAGGGGTTACTGCAACCAGAATAGTTTTAGAACCAGTGCATTAGGGTAGGGTGATTTTCTGTTTAAAATAAGTGTTAAATAGCTATATATTCTGATAGTAATCATTCGTCGTTGTCGGGCGTAAACCTCGTATGTCCAAAACCGTTCGTTTTGCATTTATCATTTTAAAAATGATTTAAACTAGTGAAAACAGCCGATCTACAAGCACACAACGCCTCGCGGTGCAAGGCGTTGTGTGCTTGTAGATCAGCTGTTTTCACTACTTTTGTGCGACGGCCTTGTGTGATGAAGCAGGGCTTTACTTTGCGAATGAACGTACACATTTGAAACTTGGAGATTCGAGGTTCCCACCCGACAACGACGCATTGCTACAGAGTGTTTTACCATAAAGGAGAGGGGGATTCATTCTCAACCTGCATCGCTCTGAGTACGCCGGTGCCCATTTTTGTAACTGGTACCACACACTCCGCGAGTATACTCGGACAACAGGTTACAATGAATTAACATACATCATTCCCAATTTACATAATTCCCAACTCACGTGGTTCCCAAGTAGGCCGGACACCGGTCTAGTATACTGTATTTTACTGTATGATATAGCCTGTTTTATGAATCATCATATTACTTCTTCATGCAGCAGTTAATTATATGATGCAGCTAAAGAATGTGGAATGTAACAGATGACATTTTGTACACAATACACCTAGAGTTATATTTTTATCTCTAAACTTCTTTGCCTTTTTTACTATTTTGAAAAACATAAAACAAAATAAAAAAATACAAAAAATACAAATAGCCAATCTACATCAACATGTTGTGAGCTTGTAGATCAGCCATTTGAAATATTCTAAAATGTTTTTCAAAATAGTAAGAAAATGGCCAAATAGTTTAGGGATAGGGGTAAGGCATGGACGGAAATAGGGTCCCTAGTCTTGTCCTCGGGTTGCATCAGTCTCTTGCACTGTCCATTACGCAGCTCATGGGCTCTTGGCAGAACTGTCAGCTCTGCTCATGAAATCCTGTCGCCCATCTCCTGTCCATATAGTAGACATTTACACTGGCTGTTACTGGTGGATCGATAACTAGAAGATTAGCAGTGCCCCTCTGACAGGATGCCACCGTAAAGCACTCAGCTTCATGAAAAATCAAACTCACTCCACACACAGTATATGTAACGGTATGATTATTATCCATCAGTCAAGCCGCACAGCATCCGGGCCAGAGCCTTGCTGAAGAGGCACTTTTGTTTTGGGATTTGTACCCTACACCAGTGGCGTCAGTTCAGAAAAAGCTAAGGTATGGCAACATGACTGGTGTCTTGCACGCGCGCCTTCGCGCGCGCGCAAGACACCAGTCATGCTGCCATACCTTAGCAACAGGCATGATACATTTATTTTAAGAAGTACATTTAATTTCCCCCGTTTCTACGGTTTCTTGGGCTGGATGTGGCAGCCTGGAAGGGTTTTTCAAGTGCAGCTAAACTTGGCATGTTAGTAAACGTGCCACAATTAACAATAATGCATTGCACCTGTGCAGCTGACCTGCGGATACCATCTTCTCAAGATGGGGAGAATACAAGTGTGGAGAATAGAATTATAATACCTTGTTAAAGTGACCATTTTGTAAAATTTTGCATTTGTAGTTATTTTACTGTAATTTAACAACATAATAACCAGAACAGATAGGCAAAAAGACATTCATGGATTTATATTTAAAAGTAACTTTAATTTCCCCCCCTGGACCCAGGGTATGGCAGCTGCATACCCCTGCCATACCCACTTGACGCCCCTGCCCTACACACCATCCACTTGTTTATGTTGCTGAGAGTGCTGATGTGAATGGTCCTTCAACTGCCGTCAAATGCCAGTTTTTTAACACCAGACAAGTTGGGGCACCAGGGGTAAAGCACTTGACCACCATGGAGACTGTGGTTTGTTTTCCTCCACAGTGCATCCAGTTTGGCAGCTTGCTGCTTGCTTCAATTAATACAATTGGCCCGGGATTCTGTTGTTTGTCACGGCGCTAGCGACTCCGAGTCTCCTACTGGAAGGTCAGTGTAGTATGACTATGAATGGATTATTGCTGTATTAATCAATTTGGTTATGGTTACTGATACCAGTTATACCCACCAGTGATGGAAATACTGTGCCATCAACAAAGCTCAGTCCTGGCGAATGCTTTTGGAATGTGTCTCATGTCTCATGTTGTTACGATTGGATGAGTGTTCGCCATAAGTTGTCCCTCTGGTGTTGGTACTGTAGAGCAGGGGTTCCCAAACCTTTTTGTCTCAGGGCACCCCATACATTTTTTTATTATTTCTTTTTTTAATCCGAGGCACCCCTACATTATAATTTCTTTATTATTATTTTTTTAATCCGAGGCACCCCTACATTATAATTTTCACTCCCAGCACCTTTTGTCGGGTGGAAACCTTGTATGTCCAAAACCGTTCGTTTTGTATTTATCATCTATAAAATGTAGGCTAAACTAGTGAAAACAGCAGATCTACAAGAACTTGTAGATCTACAAGAACTTGTAGATCTTGTAGATCGGCTTGTAGATCGCCTGTTTTCACTAGTTTTGTGCAACAGAGGTTTCTGCCTGACAGTGACGCTATTTTAGTGATTATGTTGCGAGGAAAACGTTGCGATAATAGCCATTTTGACTGAAAATAACATTGTATTTCAAGTTTAAAATGATACTAAATATTTTTTCAAGTGTCCAAATAAATTCCAAATATTATCAAATGATCTCACGGCACCCCTGGACTGCCGTCACGGCACCCCTGGATGCCCCGTCACCCACTTTGAAAACCCCTGCTGTAGAGTGGACACCAAGAGATGACCTTGCATGGAACCCATCCCTCAGAGCCTCTTATGAGGATGCGGGTGCTCATCACGCTGAATTCATTAAGCCAGCTGAAGGCTGTACTACAGACGTTGTTGGGCCCTTTTGTTTTCACCGCAGGCATGCTGCTTGTTCTTCTTGATGTACTTGAGGGTATAGTCAGAGCGTTTCAGGCAAAAATCGTGCACTTTATGAAAGAAGCATGAAATTTGGCACACAGTTAGAACATGCCATATGGAACATTTTTGGCTATAGGGGCATCGCAGATTTGTCTTGGGAAACTTGTGGGAGCCAATCAAAGTTTCTCTCATTGACTTTACTATAGAGTAAAATAATACAAAAAATAAATATGCTTTAAGTAGCATGTGAGGGGTCAAACTAGGTGTTTTTCGGGATTCTGAATCCAATGCAAGCATATGTTTTGCACGAAAAACATTCCTTTCCGAGAAACGGCCGCCACAAAACTTTGAAAAGTGATGACTCATCACTAAACCATAGTTTTATGGGGTCCGTTTTTAGCCCAAGGAATGTTTTTCCTGCAAAATAAATGTTTGCATTGGATTCAGAATCCCTAAAAACACCTAGTTTGACCCCTCACATGCTACTTAAAGCATATTTATTTTTTGTATTATTGTACTCTATAGTAAAGTCTATGAGAGACCAACTTTGATTGGCTCCCACAAGTTTCCCAAGACAAATCTGCGATGCCCCTATAGCCAAAAATGTTCCATATGGCATGTTCTAACTGTGTGCCACATTTCATGCTTCTTTCATAAAGTGCACGATTCCATCAAAATACTGCCCGAAACGCCTGGACTAGTAAGGATGTTCTCACGACACCACAGTGTCAGTGATCTGACCTCGTCCCTGTAGGCAGTCTTGTCGTCGCTGACAATCAGGCTCATCAACGTTATGTCGTGTCATGCTGTCAAATGCCTTGTAGCATAGAATCCAATTGTCAGATCAGCATTGAACATTCTGTTACTCTTATAGTACTGGTTACTGGTGGACGCTGGAGGGCTTTGTACTAGCCATCCCCGGAAGAGGGTGCATGTAGCAGTGGTTGAGGATCCATTAACCAAGTAGGCTACTCCAGGTCCTGGGGAACAAAAATGATTTATGGGTATGGACATTCCTTTTCAGGGCTGTCACACCGAATTCTGGGCCCTGGGTACAAGGATTCACTCACATTATGTGCTTTAACTATTGAAAAATTGCAGGTCTACAAGCTCACAGTGCGGCACTCGTGCCACGCTGCGAGCTTGTAGATCTGCTATTTTTGAAAAATCTTGAAAATTTGTGTGGAGTCTGAATATTTTAAATCCTTCTGTTTCTATGTCAGTGGTGCTCAAATATTTGCTCAAATATTTTCATGTGAAGGACCCCCAAAATGATATGTTTTTGGCCACCCATCTCAAAATATTTAGTTCCAGGGACCCCCCAGAAGCCAAATTTGAGTTGCAAATGTTCACTTAAAAAGTACATATATTCAAAGATTTGCACACATTTTCACGGCTTTTCAAAAATAGCAGATCTACAAACTCGGTGCCGCGCTGTGAGCTTGTAGATCTGCTATTTTTCAATAGGTAAAGTATAACATAATTAAGGCCCCTCCACCTTGGGCCCTAGTAACCCACTTATCCCCCCCTTGTGACGCTCCTGTTCCTTTTTGTTGATCATGAGACATAACTCTGCCCCTGTTCTTTAGGCTCTGTCCTGTCCGAAAGGAACAGTGGCTTGATTAATGGGTCTGTGATCCTCTCAGACGTCGCATGTTTCCGTGAGGCAAATTATGCATTCGTCTCTGGTTTCCCCGGTGGAACTGGATATGGCGAGCAATTGTCAATGCAATGTCCAGACTGTGTGTGTGTGTGTGTGTGTGTGTGTGTGTGTGTGTGTGTGTGTGTGTGTGTGTGTGTGTGTGTGTGTGTGTGTGTGTGTGTGTGTGTGTGTGTGTGTGTGTGTGTGTGTGTGTGTGTGTGTGTGTGTGTGTGTGTGTGTGTGTGTGTGTGTGTGTGTGTGAAGTACAATAAATAAAAACTGCAATGTCGGTCAGCAGCTCACAACACAACTGCATTCTATAGTACCAGTGCCAGCTATGCCCATGGCACCTTTTTGAACCGGAAGATTATTCTCCTCCACCTTTAGTCCAGGGGCCAATACTGATACATTCACAAATTGGTACCACCCAAGGTGACCGTACGTTTTTTTTACATTTTTGTCTTCCGACATTTCTCTAGTTTACATTTTGGTATGATAACCCTTTCTGAGACCCAGCTAAATTGATGTTATCAGTCGCTAGAGTCTGTGTCCCATTAACTTTACTATACAGACTTAAAGCAGATCATTTTTTAGTTTTTTTCCCCTGTATATTAAAGTTAATGGGTCTCTTAGCTGGGTCTCAGAAAGGGTTATCATACCAAAATGTAAATTAGAGACATGTAGGAAGACAAAACATTTGAAAAACGTACGGTCACCTTGGGTGGTACCAATGTGTGAATGTATCAGTATTGGCCCCTGGACTACTTCGCCTGTTAGATCTGGAGGATTTAGAGGCAGAGGTCATTAGATCTGATCAGTTTCATTTGAGCCTTATGTGGTTAATGTGGAACGCATCCTCACTTTGCAGGAGTCAGTTCACCATCCTATCATAGGTTAGCCCTGAAACATGGCGGTCGCTGATAGCATGACGTCCGACCGTCATGGGTCAGGATTCACCTGCGTTGGTGGAGGCGAATTCAAAAGCCCATACAAACTACACAAACATTCAGATTTCACAAACAAAGTGCTTTATAAAGTCACAACCATTTCTAAATCGTGACCAGCATTGTATAATTACCCGAAACCTCTGTGTTCTTTAACTCATCTGGTGCCGATCCCGAACTAGTTCGGCTTTATTTCAATCCAATACAATCTTTTTTTTATTAATTCACTTACCCCGAGCTGCTTGTAGAGTCGTGGGTGGTCCTGGCTCGCTAGCCGCTAGCCAGCTAGCCGTTCTACTCTGTCCGACGATATATTCCATTAAAAATGGTTTAAAATACATTTTTGAGCTCCCCAATGTTCACCCGTTGTTCGGCGCCGCTTCCGATGAGTACGCGAGTGTGCCGATCCCGAAGTAGTTCGGCTTTATTTAATTAAATGAATAAAATGATAAGAGGCCTTCTGAAGCCTGGCCTGATTTTTGTAGCTACTAGCCGAAAGCTAACAACGTCCCGGCCGGCCGTAATTTGCGAACGCAATCGCCAATCTCCGCCTAATCCAATGAAAGACCGCATCTTTAAAGGCTTATATCTCTTTTTTGTGTTTTAGGAAAGCGGCGCGAGGTTTATTTACGGCGAAATCGCCCAAAAATGATCTTTTAGATGACAAAATGGGAATAGCCATTCTGTTAGCATCTTCATCCGGGACATTTCCATGCCGTGCATGAACGTGAGCACGTGAGGTCCTGGAAGCTGAAGTCCTGGAAGCTAAAGCGCTCGCCTATGAGAGATGCGCTGGCATTCTTTGGCCCCTAGAGGGCGCTGGCACTCAAAGAGTTAATAAGAAGCCTTTTTATCAGATATTTTTCGGGGATAAAAAAAAAAAAAAAAGGTCTTGAAATACATGGGAAAACAGAAAAACATCGGATAAAAAGGCTTCTCAACACGGAGGTTCCGTCATGTTCCGTCTAGAGCCCGACCGATATATCGGTCAAACCGATATATCGGTCATTTTTGGACCCCGATGTCGGTATCGGGCATCAGTCATTATGTTTGTGATGTATCGGTACCCATCACAAGTAATATTAGACCACTATTTGATGATATTTAGCCACTCAGACCCAAAACTTAGAATATATTGTCGTTGCCCGTAAGGCTCCATTGGGTTTCATTTTACACTCATGAGTTAAAGATATTATAAAGGGTCCATTTGGTTACCAAATCTCCATTTTGCTGGGGACCACCTGGAAACCCTTCAAGGACCACTGGTGGCCCCGGGCTATTGGTAAAAAAAGGAAAAAAAGGTTTTGAAGGTAAGAAGTTTTTGAGATTTTGGCTATTTATTATTATTTTATATTATTACAAAACTTCGGTTAAATATCGGCAATCGGTGGTCTAGCACTCACCATTGGCAAACATCGGCATCGGTCAAAAAAATTGGCATCGGTCGGGCTCTAGTTCCCATGTTTCAGGGCTAATCATAGGTATGCAGTGCACGCACGTGTGCCACCCTTGGTCCTTGGTGAGTGGACAGCCTCATTAATATTCCCTTTGATTCGCACGCACGCACACGCAGGGCATTAAACATCACAACACACATATGTATGAACAAGTCATGTTGAATTAGCGGTAATGTGTCCCCCTCTGACCGGCCGAAATGCCAGCAAGCCGTTTTCAGCTCCACCTGGCAGGAGGCCCCTCTGCTACCGCGGCCCCCCTCACGACCGTCAAACGCTTGCTGTTGTCAGGGAAATGGATATGGTGCACTGAGTTCTCTCTCTCGCTCTCTCTCTTTTTTATTATAAATTGGATTAATTGGACTAATAGGAGGCAGCCTTACCCTCCCCTCCCCTCCCTGCCATGCCTTTTATCTCCCACTAATTGCTGTCTCCCTCCCTGTCTCACACTGTCTTTCTCAATATACCTACAGATGTGTACACCCGCGCTCACATTCTACCACATGCTCTTATGTGTCTCTTTCTCTCAGGGGCGTCAATTGGGTATGGCAGGGGTATGCAGCTGCCATACCCTGGGTCCAGGGGGGAAAATTTACTTTTAAATACAGTATAAATCCATTAATGTCTCTTTGTCTATCTGTGCTGGTTATTATGTTGTTAAATTACAGTAAAATAACTACAAATGCAAAATGTTACAAAATGGTCACTTTAACAAGGTATTCTAATTATATTCTCCACACTTTTATTCTCCCCATTTTGACAATGGTATATTCCCAGGTTCCGCAGGTCAGCTGCACAGGTGCAATGCATGCATTATTGTTATTTGTGGCATGTTTACTAACATGCCAAGTTAGTCCATGGGCCATACGAGTTGTCGGTATCAAAAAGGTGGCAAAGGTTACCATGCATTATAAAAGCTCTATATCTGTAGATTATATTTTGGTATGATAACCCTTTCTTAGACACATCTAAATCGGTGTTATCATGCCGCTAGATTTGTTGTCCCATTAACTTTACATTACAGGGGGAAAAAAACAAAAAATTAATCTGCTTTAAGTAGCATATGAGGGTCAAACTAGGGGGTTTTCATGATGCTGAATCCATTGCAAGCATCTGTTTTGCACAAAAAACATTCCATGGGCTAAAAACTGTCCCACAAGACTATGGTTTAGTGATGAAAAGTGATGAGTCATCACTTTTCACACTTTTTTGGGGGCTGTTTTAGCCCCAGGAATGTTTTTCGTGCAAGACAGATGCTTGCAATGGATTCAGCATCATGAAAATCCCCTAGTTTGACACCTCTTATGCTACTTAAAGCAGATTAATTTTTAGCTTTTTTTTCCCTGTAATGTAAAGTTAATGGGACAGCAACTCTAGCGGCTGATAACACCAATTTAGCTGTGTCTAAGAAAGGGTTATCATACCAAAATATAATCTACAGATATAGAGCTTTTCAAAAATGCATGGTAACCTTTGCCACCTTTTTGATACCGACAACTCGTATGTTCAAGTGCTCTGCACTTGAACAACTGTTCCAGGCTGCCATATCCAGCCCAAGAAACCGTAGAAACGGGGGGAAAAAAACTAAATGTACTTCTTCTTAAAATAAATATATCATGCCTGTGTCTTGCACGTGCACCTTCGCGCGCGTGCAAGACACCAGTCATGTTGCCATACCTTAGCTTTTTCTGAACTGACGCCACTGCTTTCTCTCTCTCTCTCTTACTCTCCCTCTTGTATGTCCCTCTCTCAACTTTTATTCTCTAGCATTCAGAGTGGTGTTTATCTGGCTTCATGTGCGGAAATGTGCCTACCAGCTGCAGCAGTCAAGAATGAGTGTCGACGTGGTGGAGCGTGAAGCATGGAACGTAACTACTGTATCAGTTATTTTCTTACTGATTATTCTATCAATTCCTTTTTCCGATTAATTGAACGATCAATATATCAACGAATGGACGCGAAAGAATGCGGGTCGATTTTTATAATTGACTAAATTGATTAGTCTGATTAACCAAGCCCTATTCTTCGGGATGGAGCTTTGTGGTGGAACCTTACCTTACTTTACCTCACAGTCATCGTAACTGTTGCACGCCTAATCTCGCGTCTCCAGACTTTCTACCTCGGAAGAGAAAACTAGTCATGTGATCCTGTTTAGGGAAAAAAAATCTAACTGAAAAACAGTGGTTCCGGTGGTTGGTTCCGGCAAGGCGTTGCATTGTTTTTGTTCCCCACATCAGTGGTTCTCAACCTGTGGGTCGGGACTGATTGTTTTCTCACTCAACAGTAAACAAACCACCATAAAGTTTAAGTGTATAGAGGGTATATGCACATTTCTAAAGTGACATATTAAACATTGGCCAAATTAGAGGCAGAAATTGTGAAAATAGCCAATCTACATGCTCATAACGCCGCTATTTTCACAATAGAACCAACCGTGTTATACAAAATGCAATGCCTCAACTCTTAGTGCTCGTCAGGGTGGGGGGGTCCCCGGTTGAAATATGATTATTTTGGGGGTCGCGGCCTGAAAAGGTTGAGAACCACTGCCCCACCTAATACGAATCAATTAGTTTAATCTCACTAGTCGCACTACGAATTAGAATATTTAGACCAAACCGATTACCAAATGATTATTATATCAATAGAAACGAAACGATGGCACATGCCCACAGACAGCACTGCACACACTGTACCGCATTGTACATGCATCTCATAGCAAACGGAAACATGGACACTGCGAGTGTTCATTTAATAATGAAACCGAATTAACCCATTTGAGAGTTTGAGCACTTTCAGTTACAAGTGTTTAAATTAACAATAAGGTATTTTTTGCATGTATTGTACTGTATGCAAACATCTCTGTACGCAAACGAGCATAATGTGCTGAATATACGCTGTGTTCTCCACAGATATACATGGTGTTCTCAGCCCTGACAGCAGGATCTAAATTTGCCAGCCTGCAAGGTGGGCCCACTGGTGGGACGTGAGCATATACATTTGCAATTGGCAAAGCATTAAGATTTTATTAATAATATAACATCTAATCCAATCATCCATCTATCATGATATATACAGTATTCTTTCATGGTATTTTTATCTTTAAAACCTTGAAATGTAATTGTGAGGCCAATAAAAGAATACACAAAGATCCAAGCCGCAACACATTCAGTTGATTGGTCGTTAAAAAAACATGCTCTGAAAATGCTCGCTATGGCCCACCCATCTGACCACTTAGCTGTTAAGTGGCAGATGGGCCAGAAAAGGATGAGAACTGCTGACATTGCGTGCGTGCGTGCGTGCGTGCGTGTGCGTGTCTGTGTGTGAGCGTGTGTGTGTGTACCTGTGTGTGTGCGTCTGTGCTGCCAATTTAACAGGTTAAAGGAGTTATTGTTGTTCCCCAAAATTATATATTTTTTGTCGCATTCCTAAGACAATAATTTGATTACGATAAATGTAACCCCATTGATTCCGGATGTGGATCCAAAGGCATTTGGGTCTCCATTCGGAATCAATGGGGGTAAATTTACTATAATCAACTTTTTGTATTAGGAATGCGACAAATGCAAAAAAATATTATTGAACTCAAATCTCCATTACGTGAGTAATCAATAGAAAAAAAGTAATTTTGGGGTTGAACTACTCCTTTAATAACCAGTGATGGAAGTAAAAGTATCAATCAGTGTTGATAAACTCTGTTACAAGTAGAAGAAGTCCTGTATTCAAAAAGTACAAAGGTATCGGCATCAAAATGTACTTAAAGTACCAACAGTAAAAGTAGTCATTGTGATGTGCATTTCTGTCTGTCTGTCTCTATTTCTCCCTCAGTCTCTTCTCCTCCTCTCTCCATCAGGCTCTCTTATCTCTGTCTCCAGGCATGTGCACGCACAGACATCAAAGGGGGCTTGAGCCCCTGCCCTTTTACCCGTCTGTAAAAAGTGCCCCAGTCCAGACCATGAAAGCAGTTTTTACTATGGTGAAAGAAAAGCAAATGCCCTCTTTCCATACCATAACCTTAAGGCAACAATCAAGAGAATTGCCTTGTCCAAACTCTCCTGAACTTGAAAGCAGCATCTTATGTTGAAAGAATTGCCCTCTATGTGTAGAAATGCCATGCCGTTACGCCACATCTCCAGTATTGACTTGATAATGCTTAGTTCAGTGTGGTATCAAGCACTGAAAATAGCCGACCTCCAAGCTCACAGCGTTGTGAGCTTGGAGGTCTGCTATTTCCTATATTCCCACCAAAAAGGCCCTTTTAGAAATGTCAGCCCCTGCCTCTCTAACATCCTCTGCACGTCCCTGCACAGTGATATAAGCTTGCCAGTTGCCACAGTATTTGGGGGAAATTTATGTTCTGAGCATCTTGACACTTGCTGACAGTTTTCCCGGAATGAATTATATGATGCAGTGCCGCCCACGGTCAGGGTGGGGCCGTAAATCCACCACCGGGCCACGTCATACGGCCCGGCCAAGACTGCTCTCTCTCTTATTATTAGCAATTACCCAGCATGTGTTTGATGCAGTGCGGCTCCGGATAGACCCTGGGCACCAACTGCAGTCCGCTCCCCTCTGTGCTCTGACTGCAAGTTACTCCAGGGTTCAACTTGCCTCCCTGGTATAGCCTGCACCGTGGTGCTCGGAAGGAAGGCTGCACTGACCTCCCCTGGCCACCCGAGGTACTGCGGCGTTGCTCAGCAGGTTCGACCTGGAAACGTAGCTATTGCTGAAAAATAGAGCCTCTGTGCTTTCTATCATTAATCCCTGCACTCATCCTCAGTGCTGAAGTGATGATTGAATGTTATAGAGCTAAAGGCGGCGGTTACAATAGCCACCATTCATATGGTGATTTGACTAGCAGCCTGTGACTTTAGGCAAATGGCGGCCCCCATTAGTGGAGACTGCGGGGAAATAAGCCTTTAAGAGTGGCTTAAAGTCCCCTCTGGATCCTGCTCTCGGTTGGTTTAAAAGCATCAATTATAACGACGCAGAAGTCTGAGAAACATTTTCCTTTTCTTTCTTTTTTTTGTCTGGATAATTACTGAAATCTTGACAATAGAGAATGGTTTTAGGGAATCTGTGGCGTTTTGTCTTTTGCTTGAAGGGGGCTCCTAGAGGTACAGACTAATTCTCCCATCTATTAAACGCCTTCTCTTCTATGCCCCCCCCCCCCCCCACCCTCTCCCCATCTCTCTCTTTCTTTCTCCCTCTCTCTTTTCCCTCCCTCACTTCCCCAGTGGGGTAAATTAAACTTTATGATTCTGAATCACAGTGCAAATATTAACATATGAAAAGTGTTTTTGTGTGTGTGTGTGTGTGTGTGTGTGTGTGTGTGTGTGTGTGTGTGTGTGCGTGTGCGTGTGCGTGTGCGTGCGTGCCCTGGCTGGCGCAGTGGTAGAAGCGTTTTAATTCCTACTTGTAATGTAAGAAGCCAGGTAGTTCAGAGCAATCTGTCCCCAGAGGCCAATTCATCACCAGGATGTCTTCACTACACCAACATCTCTCTCTCTCTCTCTCTCTCTCTCTCTCTCTCTCTCTCTCTCTCTCTCTCTCTCTCTCTCTCTCTCATTCTCTCTCAAACCATCCCTCTGTGCACATTAAGGCTCTGAATCACACTACAGCTAACACGTTAATGCACAGGTTTTGTTTTATTAATGTCAAACAGGATCATATAGAAGGGTAGCTTTTATTTTTAATTTTCAATTTACATAGAAGAACACAGGTACGTGCACACATAGACATGAAAGAGCCCCTGCCCTTTTACCCGTCTGTGAAAAGTGCCCTCTCAAGACCATGAATGCAGTTTTTACAATTTTTTCCATGCCATACCTGAAGGCGGCATTCAAAAGAACTGCCTTTTCCAAACTCTCCTGAACTTGAATGCAGCATCGTATGTTGAAAGAATTGCCCTCTAATTGATAGAAATCCATGCTGTGCGCCACATTGCCTTTTTTATGCTTAGTTTAGTGTGGTATCAATACTGAAAATAGCTTACCTCCAAGCTCACAACGCGTCGCAGCAAGCTTGGAGCTCTGCTATTTTCAATATTTTCACCAAAAGGCCCTTTTAGATATTTCAGCCCCTGCCTCTCTAACATTCTCTGCACGTCACTGGAAGAACACGATGTCTCTGCTGAAATCAGCACTGTAAGAAGACACAGGCAACAACGTTACTTCCAAAATGCTTGTTCATCACGCTTATAACGAGTTCCATTGTTATGAATACAAGCCTTCATCCACATCCCAACGGTTCATGCGTGGTTGTGTGGACATGCTTGGATCCATTAATCAGCCATTATTGCAGTGTGTGCCGTCACCTAATGAACATGCATGCATTGATCTGCATCGTATTGATCCGTTTTCAATGCCAGAGGAGGATCCACTTGGAATTCTGGGCCTCGATCGTACACTGATCCTCAGAGTGCCAATTCCCTCCTCAGAATGTCTGACATTTGGGGCCCTATTTTCACCAAGCTAATCCCTATAAACCCCTAAACTTCTTTGCCCTTTTTTACTATTTTGAAAAACATTTTAAATAGTTTCAAATAGAAAATATGCCCCTTGGTTCCTCTCGCGGTTAAATTAACACTGAGGATTTTACTAACCCATTTTAAACTTGAAGTACAAAGATATTTTCAGTCAGTTCTAACCAAAATGGCTGTTATCTCAATGTTTTCCTCACAACATAATCACTAAAATATCGTCACTGTCGGGCAGAAACGTCTTTTGGTAATGCAATAAGCCCTGCTTCATCATACAAGACTGTCGCACAAAGCTAGTGAAAACAGCCAGTCTACAAGCACACAACGCCTCGCGATTGCAGATCTGCTGTTTTCACTAGTTTAGTACATTTTATAGATGATAAATACAAAACAAACGACAACGACGATATGCTATAAATATTAGGTGCTGGGAGTGAAAATTATAATGTAGGGGTGCCTTGGATTAAAAAAATATTCATGGGGTGCCCTGAGACAAAAACGTTTGGGAACCCCTGATGTAGGCATTGTTTCAGCATGAGGCTGTACCATGTTGGCGACTCTGTTTATTATCAGTGACGTTGGCATGCAGACAGATGGCGGACATCATCTCCAAATGTGGGCATTGTTTCAGCTTGCAGCGGTTACCATGGTTGCAACACTGTGTAGTATCAGTGATATCAGCATGCTCATCTCCAAATCTGGACATTGTATCAGCTTGCGGCTGTTACCACGGTGGATGTCACCATGCTCGTCTCCAAACTTGGGCATTGTTTCAGCATGCGGCTGTTACCATGGTGGCGACACTATGTAGTATCAGTGACGGACAGACCTTCGGGGGGTCATCCCTATGTTCCCCAGGTTCTATGTAAAATCATTTGAAAATAGCAGATCTACAGGCTCACAATGTATTGCATCGCCATGCATTGTGAGCTTGTTGATCGTCTATTCTACCACTTTTTTTGGTCACATGTTTAGATACTGGATTCTGATTGGCTTAAAACAGTGGTAAATCAGTCAACAACCTTGAGTTGGTTCATGGACCCTGCCCACTGTTGTGTTGCAGTTGTAACATTGCAAGTTACAACTGTGTTTTCTTTCATTTATATGGTAGAAGTGGTAGAAAAGCTTATCTAGAGACGTGCACGCCGCTTAACATCTACTATACAGGTCTATTTATATGAATATAGGCTTGTTTCTTTGTTAAAACACCCTGTTGTGACACTAAAGCGTTGGCGAGGTGTGAACTTGGGGGTTTTGGGCTTCGCCTCGTGCCACAACCCTGAAACAGTGGTAAATCAGCCAACAACCCACTCCCTCTCATGGTAAATGGCTTACTTTTCAAATGTCAGAAATGTATTAGGGCTGAAGTGGGGAATGTATGTTTTGTAATAATAATCTAAATCGACAAAGTAACTAGTAACTCAAGTTTTCAAATGGGCCTAATTGTAGCGGAGTAAAAATACCTCAAAAGTGTACTTAAGTGCAGTGCTTGAGTATATGTAGCCCAGTAGCATGGGCACACTTTTCATGTCCCAAGAATCCATGGGCACACCAACATAATACAGAGGTGTAAATATCGTCACTGCCGGGAAGAAACCTTGTTTCCAAGTTTAAAATGTGTATGTTTCTTCGCCAAGTAAAGCCCTGCTTCAAGGCTGTCGCACAACAGTAGTGAAAACAGCAGATCTACAAGCACACAACGCCTCGCACTGCTTGTAGATCGGCTGTTTTCACTAGTTTAGATCATTTTTAAAATGATAAATACAATACTGGCTTTCAAGCAGTTTCAAGGGGCACACTTGACCCTTATCAGGGGCACACCAAAGGTCCCCAGGAACAGTGGTTGAGAAACATTGATGTAGCCTACTTTACTTAGCCTACTTCTTTACACCACTGCACACATGCATTACTTTTGAAGAAATGGAAAAGATAACCTGTGTTCCAATGAATCCAATATAGTCACAACTAAGCTTTCTATAATTGGTCCTCCAAGTTAATAGAAGCTGCAGGCTTTCTGTTCCTGGAAAGTTAGCATGCTAAAGGAATCCATTGTTCTCACATTAATACAAAAATAAATACATATCGTCACTGTCGGGCAGAAACCTTGTATCTCCAAGTTTCAAATTTGTACATTTTTTCGCAAAGCAAAGCCCTGCTTCATCATACAAGGCCATTGCACAAAAGTAGTGAAAACAGCAGATCTACAAGCACACAACGCCTCGCGGTGCGAGGCGTTGTGTGCTTGTAGATCGGCTGTTTTCACTAGTTTAAATCAGTTGATAAACACAAAACGAACGGTTTTGGACATGGTTTCCACCTGACAACGACGATATTTTGGTTGATAAAAAAAAAAGCCTACCGACGTGTCTGGTTGGTGGGTTTCGGTCCTCCTCTGAGACACAGAGAAGAAGAAAAAAAGTACCATATTATCATGAGCATTGAAAATGGGTGAAGGGTCCTTTAACCACTTTCACTTAAAATATATATATATATCAAAAATTGCACATCTACAAACCCAAACCCAAACCATAACCTCAGTAAAACTATGCCTAACTCTAACCCTAACCTCAGTAAAACTATGCCTAAACCTAACCCCAACCTCAGTAATCCTGACGCTGGTGAGTAGCCGACGCTGGCGAACGGAAAAGAAGCGCTCCTTCCTCCACCGTCTCCTACGTTTGGAATAATAGCTCTGCAATCACAGAAATGTACAGATTGGAGGTTCTGGAATCGGTGCACCTATTTCCCGGGCAAAACCAAATGGACATGTTAGGGTCCATTTGGTTCCATGTGTATACTGTCACAGTTGAGGTATATAAGTCCTTGAAATGTAAAAGTTGAAAAACCACTGGTCTCAGTCATATGTATTGAGTATGCTGGTTGCTATGGGTTTAGAACATACATGGGCAACTGGTGGCCCGGTGGCCACATGCGGCCCCCACCTACGCTTAATGAGGCCCACAGGTTAATATTGGAATACTGATATATTATTGATTTCAGCTGTTACACGAAAGAAGAAGCTGTTACAATTCCAAACATGCAAACATGACCTATTTTAATTACTTACCGTCTATATTAGTAGCTTAATAACTAGTATTAAAAATGAATTGTCTTTTTTTATGTCCAATTTGTATTTGTGTTTAAGTTCATAACGTTATAAGTAGTATAACTAAATGCATTTGAAATGAATTAAAACATTACGTTGCAGGATCCCATTTCCAAAAGTAGCATAAATAGCTGGTCTACAAGCTCAAAAGTTGTAGATCGGCTATTTAAGCTACTTTTGTGTGACATATGGAGATAATAGGTTTCTGCCCGACAGTATATGCAATGTGGCCCTCTGGAGTGAATGTAGAAGTATAGTGGCCCTCTCCATCATCAAAGTTGCCCACCCTTGGTTCAGAATGTGTGCACTGAGTCAACATGGTGGAAGGTCTTGCCTTTACAAAATAGTACCACAAGGTGGTGCTCTCGTTCTCTGGAAAAGCCCCTCAGACAGCAGTCTCTCCAGCATCTCTAGAATGTGCCTTGTCATGAGAATCATGGGAAGTGACTGTACTCCCATTCCCAAGTCTGACACACAACATCACCTCGGGTCAGCTATTTGACTTTGAACAGCCATTCACAAACACAGATCCAAGTGTTAGGGGGAAACGACAAGCACAATTGGCCTATTGGTATTTGAAATATATTTCTTAGAACGAATAATTATGAGAATTGTTTTTTTCTTTTGAAAAAAAAAAGTTCTATAGATATTTTAGATTTTATCGCTCTTTTTACATTATTTCTTTATAATGTCTCTCATGTTGGTGAACTATGGGCTGAAGTTAAATACAAATGTGACACTGGCTCGTTCTATATAAGTCTGCCATTAATAGATAAGGCAGATTAATTGCTTTTGAAATCCAAGTACATGATAACATTGAATGAATTCCCCATTATAAGCCCTAAACCTCTGTAGACCAGCACATGTTTTTTTTATGCCAAATTTAAAGTACTAATAAGAGGATATTAATCTTACACATAAATATTACTTAAATCCCAGACTGAGATGACATTATGCGATATAAAATATATGGCTATGAACGCACAGGTTTTGGACTAAATAGTAGCGGTGTTGTTACCCGACAGGGTGCAAAGAATTTACTTTTGCTTCGCTTAAATGATCATGACTCAATATTAAGACAGGATGTGATGCATCTCATGCCAGCATGGCCCTTGTTAAATGGTTTAGAAAATTGCACAGGGGGTGTGGGGGGGATTAATGAGATTAAAGGCATTGAGCATGCCACCACACCTCTTCCCCATGCAGTGGCGTCAGTTCAGAAAAAGCTAAGGTATGGCAACATGACTGGTGTCTTGCACGCGTGCGATGTTGCCATACCTTAGCAACAGGCGTGATACATTTATTTTAAGAAGTACATTTTATTTTTTCCCCCCTGTTTCTACGGTTTCTTGGGCTGGATATGGTAGCCTGGAACGGTTGTTCAAGTGCAGATAAACTTGGCATGTTAGTAAACGTGCCACGATTAACAATAATGCATTGCACCTGTCCAGCTGACCTATGCGGAACCTGGCGGTAGTGGTGTTGTAGTACGGTCTGGAACCGATCCATTGAGATTCTATTTCCTCAACCAGCTTCAAGGGTTGGCCAATCAGGGTTGTATGCTTGGGCACGTGGTTTGGGGCTCGCGTCACTAGGCTTTAGCCCGCCCCCCAGAAATGAAAGCTCTTCCTGAAATCACAGACTCTCTTCCCAAAACGAAGTGTGTGATAGAGGCTGGCAACGCCAGGCAAATAATAACCAGCACAGATAGACAAAGAGACATTCATGGATTTATTTTTAAAAGTAACTTTTATTTTCCCCCTGGCCTGGACCCAGGGTATGGCAGCTGCATACCCCTGCCATACCCAATTGACGCCCATGTCCCCATGCCGTCCCCATCTATCTGGCCCATGCAAATGTGAGGCTCGTAAGCGGACCATGGCCTTTTGCATGCATGTAGGGAGACAGAGAGAGAGAGAGACAGCAGAGACATTGACATTACTTGAGCGATCCTTCTCCCAACGGGCCGGCTAGCTGCTGCTGCCCTGCTCTCAGTCTATTCAGATGGGAGCTCTCCAAACGTCGGACGAAATAATGTTAAGAGCGGGTTTGGCGTGCGTCGAATAGTTCATGTTCGGGACGCTTAAGTCTGACGGGATGGATCGTTGGAGGCCGGCCTTGTTTAGTGTGTGTGTGTGTATATGTGTGCAGGGGTGTTACACCAAATTCTGGGCCCTGAGTACAAGGATTCACTGCGGGCCCCCCATGAATCTTCATAGGGGGAGGGGGTTTAACCCATTTAGACTGGGAACGCAGGCATTATTACGCATTATTTTGCGCTTTAACTATTGAAAAATAGCAGATATACAAGCGCACAGCACGGCAATCGTGAACATTTGTGCAAGTCTTAACCTATGTTTCTATGTCAGTGGTGCTTAAACTTTTTCATGTGAAGCACCCCCAAAATGATATCTATTTGGCCACGGACCCCCATCTCAAAATATTTAGTTCCAGGGACCCCCCCAGCAGCAAAATTTGAGTTACAAAATAATGTTCGCTCAAAAAATTATAAATCGCAGATCTACAAGCTCGCAGTGCAGCACTCGGTGCCACGCTGTGAGCTTGTATATCTGCTATTTTTCAATAGCTAAAGTTTAAAATAATGAAGGCCCCTCCACCTTGGGCCCTAGTAACTCAGTCCCACTTCTCCCCCCCTTGTGACGCCACCTGTGTGTGTGTGTGTGGGTGGGTGGGTGTAGGGGGGGAGCAGGACAAGGGCAAGATGGAGCATCCCTTTAGCCATGAGCAAAGCGACAACGATGACGACCTCTCTCCCCTTCTCCCCTCCTCTCCCCTCCTCTTCCTCTCTCACGGCCCCTCCGTGGCCTCCTGGCCGTCCCCCAGTCATTTCAATCTAAATGCAAATTTCATCAACCTCCCTCTATAAAAAGGACTGATATTAGTATCAAAGCCCAGTGTGTTACGGCTGTGTGGCGCGGACACGTCACTCTCAATAGCGTCCGCCGCACGGAAACCTGCCAATCTCCCCCCTCTCTCCGACGACGACGACTGGAACTTTGCTCTCGCTCTCACTACCTCTCTCTCTCTCTCTCTCTCTCTCTCTCTCTCTCTCTCTCTCTCTCTACCTCTCTCTCTCTCTGTTGACCTCTCTCTCTCCTTCTATTTCCTACTTTCGTCTGTCTCAGGCTGCGTTCCCACAGTAAAGTCATATGCCCTGTCACTCTCCTTGGGGGATGAGGGGTGGGGGGGGACGAGGGTGTCGTCCAATTCATTCCCTATGGAAGTCACATGGTCTCATGCCTCTAGCAAGCCTATTGGCTTAAAGCGCTTGCTTTAAGCCAAGAGGCTTGCTAGAGGCATGAAACCATGAAGCAGCTTCCATAGGGAATGAATTGGACGAGGCATCCCCCCCCCCATCCCCCAAGGAGAGCGACAGGGCATAATGACTATGGCTGTATATTGATTGTCTTAAGTATCTCTTATGCCTTAACTTAAAGGCCTGTCCAGTGTCCATACTTTCGTCGTAGAGTTCTGACTTTCCGACGTGCAGTTTTCTGAACTCTAATTCAGGGTAATGCTTTTCAGAAGCTGCGAGTGACACCATTTTGTAGTTGAACCCGACCTTTCCGACGAAAAGTTTGGTGGTCGGAGACAGTATGGACAGGCCTTTCAGTTATATTAAGGCAGCTGGTACTGTACTTAAGACAATCAAAATAGAGCCCTCAGTCTTTCCTGCATCATCTTTCTTTTGCTCTTTCTCTCCGCCCGTCTCACATTTTGTGCTCTCTCGCTCTTCTCTTTCCCCTCTCCCTTTTCTCGTCCTCTCTCTCTCTCATCTTACTGTCTTTCACTGTTTGTCCCTTTGCCTCCACACCGCATTCCTTCACATGTGGCCTCACGTTACCTTCCTTTGAGGAAGCTTTCTCTAGTTCTTCAGCTTTACCACTAACATTTGGAACACCCTCCCGCAGGCTTCCTTCAAAATTGGTCTGAAAGGTCACCTTCAGACAGTTGCTACTAGTCACTTGTAAATAGACTAAGCCCCCGTCTGTTGTTTTTATCATTTTCTTTTCTGCTTTTGTAATTGATGTGATCCTATGTAAAGTACTATTGTATATTCTACCCGTCTGTCTTTCAATGTTATATACAGGGCAGGAATTTCATGGAGGCCATGAAGGCCACGTTGCCCCTCAGTTTGGCCTTGTGCCCCTCAAAAATTGCATGACTTGAGGCCACAGTGGCCTTAATACCCCAGCTGACTGTACCACTTTATCCTCTGTCTCTTTGTTGTCAATATGTAGATACTAGACTGGACGGTAGACACCAGTGTCTCTTTCTTGTCATGTAGACATAAGTGTATTTTGTTAAGATTCTGAAATCTCTCCCGAGTCCCCATCTTTAAACCAATCCAGTGACTTTGATTGGTGCTGGACTGGACTGATCAGATTGTAAATACCATAATTTACCTATTTCACTGCAGATTAGGTTATCATCCCTAACCTTTAAATTCAACGAAATCTTTCAATAGACTAAAATAAAATTGTGTTTTATTTGATGGCCTTCCTGCTCTGGCATTTGGCATTTGTTCCCTCAAAAAATGGGCCCCTAAAATTATGAAATTCCAGGCCTGGTTATATATATAAGTATATATAATATAAGTATCGATACAGTATCGGGAAATAAACTATTGTGATATTTTGCCATATCGATTATATTGCCCATCCCTAGGAGTGGGATAGAGGGATGAGGGAGAGGTGTGGGATAGAGAGATGATGAGGAGGAGGAGGAGCCAAAAGAGAGATTAGACGTTTTCCCCGGCGGCATAGCTCAGTGGTAGAGAAACCGTCATTGGAGCACGAAGCGAAGGGTTCCCAGTTCGAATCCGGGCTCCCCCTGAGTTAATGTGGAAGACTCTGAACCCCTAGTTGCTCCCGGTGAGAAGGTTGGTGCCTTGCATGGTTTCCTCCACCATCGGTGTATGAATGTGTGTGTGGATGGGTGAATGCAATGCACAATCTCTGTAAAGCGCCTTGGACAAAAGCACTATATAAATGCACCATTTATAATTTGCCCTGGGACCCAAACTAGTGAAAACAACAGATCTACAAAATCTAATTTCAAAACTTTCATGGATTTTTTTTTTCTTTGATTTCTCAAAGAAATTACTGAAAAAACATTGAGTTAGTTTTCGAATTCATGAAAATTTTGCTTTTCTGGGAATGTTTTTTGAAAATATTTTTTGAATAAATAATTAAAAAACGAAATGTAGGAAACTAAAAACAAAAGGTTGTCCGCGGCCCACAAATGGGTCGCGACCCAGTGTTTAGGAAACAATGGGATATAGAGGGATGGAGGAGGAGGTGTGGGATAGAGCAGTGGTTCTCAACCTTTTTAGGCTGTGACCCCCAAAATAATGATATTTTAACTGGGGACCCCACCCACCCCCACCATGACGAGCACTGAGTTGAGGCATTACATTTAATATAGGCGTAACACTGTTCTATTGTGAAAATAGCAGATCTACATGCTCGCAACGCCTCGCAACGCGAGGCATTGAGCATGTAGATCTGCTATTTTCACAATTTCTGCCTCTAATATTTGACACATTTAAATTTTTAAATTTTAGAGGTATTAAAAAGTCCTTAAATTGTCACTTTAGAAATGTGTAGATACCCTCTATAACAGGGGTCTTTAACGTTTTCAGGCCAGGGACCCCTTAGTTGAGAGAGAGATGAAGCAGGGACCCCCACAACCTTATCATAGATTCCATATAGTTTCATTGTTTGACAGCACAATCATCAGTGTATTTTGGATTCATGTCAATTTGTGTTTTCAGATTTTTAACCACTTGAACCATCAATACTTAATAAACTTGACCTTTCACTCTGTACTTAGTCTGCTTTTTTCCCCCTCTACACCAAAGCTTTTTGCCAAAAATAGCCGGTCTACAAGCTCACAATGCATCGCGGCGCGAGGCGTTGTGAGCTTGTAGAGCTGCTATTTTTGGCTAAGGTTCTCAGAATATGGTTTAATATGAAAAAGGAGAAAAAAGTTTCTATCATTCAAAGATTTGGAGGACCCCCCCCTAGGGGTCCCGGACCCCCTGTTGAAGACCCATGCTCTATACACTTAAACTTTATGTTGGTGTGTTTTACTGTTGAGCGAGAAAACAATGTTACACGTTAAGCTAATCATCTGGGGACCCCCCAATTGTGAGCTTGTAGAGCTGCTATTTTTGGCTAAAGTTCTCAGAATATGGTTTAATATGAAAAAGGAGAAAAAAGTTTCTATCATTCAAAGATTTGGAGGACCCCCCCTAGGGGTCCCGGACCCCCTGTTGAAGACCCATGCTCTAAACACTTAAACTTTATGTTGGTGTGTTTTACTGTTGAGCGAGAAAACAATGTTACACGTTAAGCTAATCATCTGGGGACCCCGCTGGGGGTCCCGACCCACAGGTTTAGAACCATTGGGATAGAGGGATGGAGGAGGAGAAGGCTGAGGAGGAGGAGAGGAGCCTCAGAGTGTCCCGTGGAGGCTGTGCTCCCGGGGTTGTTAACATGCAGGTTGCATATTTCTGAATTGCAGAGCAGCCTTATCTCGCCGTGCTGGGTCACTGAAGCACTTCCCTTTTCTCTGTGCGTGCGTGTGCACGAAATGTGTGTTTGTGGACGCGTGCGTGTGTGTGTAGTGGGATGCATGCTGTGGTGTGTGCGTGTTGTGAGTATACATGCTTGCAGTGCATGCAAGAATGGGTGTGCTGTGTGTGTGTGCATGCCTGCATGTATTGCGTACACGTGCAGTGTGCACGTATGCATGCAAGATTGTGTGTGTGCATGCATGTATACGTACACATGTGTGCATGTGTGCATGCACGAATGTGTGTGTGTGCATGCCTGCATGTATTACGTACACGTGTGTGTGCACGTATGCATGCAAGGATGTGTGTGTGCATGCCTGCATGTATACACGTGTGCACGTGTGACCACGCCGCTAATGGCAGGAAATGCACGGAGCTCCGCTCGGATGGGGAGGTTATCTCTCTCTCTCTCTCTCTCTCTCTCTCTCTCTCTCTCTCTCTCTCTCTCTCCCTCTCCCTTCAAGGCTCGCTCCCTCTCTCTCTCATTCTTTCGTTTTCTCTCTCTCCCCCTCTCTCTTTCTCGCACTGCAGCAAAGAACCGCTCATCAAACTGCAACACGCATCTCACAGAAGCCTTCAGATACAGCAGCAGCAGCAGCAGCAGCAGCAGAGCCCAGGCCTCCTGGACACAACAAACACACATGATGGCACAGCGTCGAGTGGGCAGCGGGACATTCTGCTGCCAAGCTGGACGAAAAAGTGAGACTGAGTTACTAGGGCCCAAGGCGGAGGGGCCTTAATTATTTACCTATTGAAAAATAGCAGATATACAAGCTCACAGCGCGGCACCGAGTGCCGAGCTGCGAGCTTGCACATCTGCTATTTTTGAGAAGTCGTGAAAATGTGGGCATATCTTTGAATATATCGTCGTTGTCGGGTGGAAACCTCGTATCTCCAAGTTTCAAATTTGTCCGTTCTTTCGCAAAGTAAAGCCCTGCTTCATCGTACAAGGCCGTCGCACAAAAGTAGTGAAAACAGCAGATCTACAAGCACACAACGCCTCGAGGCGTTGTGTGCTTGTAGATCGGCTGTTTTCAATAGATTAAATCATTTTTAAAATGATGAATGCAAAACGAACGGTTTTGGACATCGACAATGTTATTTTTAAGCGAACATTTGTTACTAAAATATTGCTTCTGTCGGGGTCCCTGCCTGGAACTAAATATTTTGAGATGGGGGGTCCGTGGCCAAATACATATCATTTTGGGGGTCCTTCAGATGAAAAGGTTTGAGCACCACTGACACATAGAAACATAGGTTTTTCAAAAAACCTTAGAAGGATTTGAAATATTGAAATAAGACTTTTCACGATTTTTCAAAAATAGCAGATATGCAAGCTCGCAAGCACGACACTGTGAGCTTATCAGCTATTTTTCCAATAGTTAAAGCGCAAAATAACGCGTAATAATGCGCTAATAATGCGAGTCTAAATGGGTTAAAACCCACCAGAATTTGGTGCGACACCCCTGCCCGGCTGGATGCGGTGCTGGGGCCACAGATGCACTGCAGCCCCCCCGGCCCCCCAGATAAAAACTGTGCACTTTGGAGGGTTGTGGCAGCCAGGTCTCGGGCCTGTGCCTGTCCTTGGGAGGTCAGCTGCCTGTCACAAAGGCGCGTTCGATGCCGATCACGTAACGCCTGATTTATGCCTAGTGGGGAGCCACTGGCGTGCGTGGAAATATCTGATCTAACAAAGCTCAAAGCGTGCTGCTGTGGTGCGACGCGCTTTGAACTCGTAAATCGGCTATTTCCGGCGCGCAAATAAGTGGTTCTCAACCTGTGCGTCAGGACCCCCTGGGGGGGTCCCCAAATTATTTTGGGGGGCCCCCAGATGATTAACTGAATGTGCAACATTGTTTTCTTACTCAACAGTAAACAAACCAACAAAAGGTTTAGGTGTATAGAGGGTAGAGGATAGCCTGACTGCAAGCGTCAGACTCTATCACACAATTCGTTTTGGGAAGAGAGTCTGAGATTTCGGGCAGACATTCCACTTCTGGGGGGGCGGGCAGGGGGTGGTTTAAAAAAATGTTAAGTTGACTTGCTCTTAATTGCTCCCTCTGAACTTCAGAGGGCTTGTGAGCTGCTGTAATTGATTGAGCCATACAAGTGTCAATAGCTCGTTAGTCACTGAAAGCATCAAAGACTACAATCTGTTTGATGTCTGTAATAAGAGTGGAGGGGGGAATGTGTTTGAATACACACAGACTCGCCTGATTGGCTGAATGGTTTTGAACCAGGCCACCACCTACCACGTGCCCCAAGCCTACAGCCCTGATTGGCTCGCCCTCTCTGAGGGTTGGTGGAAAAAGCTTATTTAATGTGAAGGGCCAGACTACACAACACCACCACTACCAACAGGGGGTGGTGTTGTGCAGTCTGGTTTATTAACCAGGCTAGGTAGAGGAAGCCTTCTTAACCAAAGTGTTAAAATATAATCAGCTAGAGCAGTCCATCTCACAGCTAGGCTACAGATGTAAACTTTTGGTTTTTATCTTTGGGAGCCTAGGGCACGTACACAAGTTGGTTGTGAGGGGCCTTCAAATGGCCGGCCTCTCCAAAAGGAGGGCCAAACAGTTAGCAAGGTACTGCTCTGTATCAGCTATTATAGGAAGCCGCTCGATTTGGAGGAGGCGTTGTTTCCTTTACCCATGATTGTTGTCTGCTATGTTTGACTTGTACGCCAACAGTGTTGTATGTACTTTAACAAAGTTCTGCCCTATACATGCACTTTGTAACTGGCTGTTTTCCTAATTATCTAACTGCACTGATATTGTTTATGTCCTTTGTACATTCGTGTACTTCTGCTTATGTGGTCATAAATAAACATTTCAAATGTGCGTGCGCGTGTGTGTGTGTGTGCGCGTACACACGTGTGCAACTGTGCATGCAACGTTATATTTGCCGTGTGAGATGAGAAGACTGGATCAGGAATATCTCGTCTTGTAAACCTGTCCCATTGTCCCTGGAGTCTGCCTTCACAACTGAGTGGACGGGCTCTTCAGAAGAACTTGCTTATAACAGATACACTTGAGATCTCATAGCAAACATAGGACAGCTCCAGGTTGAATGGAGTGCACGCTGTCCCAGAGAGCATGTGTGTTGTGGCATTTCTGCACTTGAAGGTTACAACATGTGATGTGCATCCAGGGGTCCTCCAGGAGCACTCTACCAGAGGCAAGCCATGCTGTTCCCCCTGCCCCAGGTGGCCCTGCTGTTGATCTCCCGCTCTGCTCTCCCGCTAAAGACTGCCTGACTTGTGCTCTGTCGTACGACGGCGTGCACAAACGAAAACAGCCACTGAGTAGACCGGCTATTTTTGGAGCATGAGCTTGTAGATCGCCTCGCAGCGCGAGGCGTTGAGAGCTTGTAGATCGGCTATTTTTTGGCAAATAGGTTTGGTGTATAGGTAAAAAAAAGAGCAGAACAAGTACAGAGTGAAAGGTCAAGTTTACTAAGTATCGACGATTTATGATTTTAAGTGGTTAAGTGACAAACAAGACTATGAATCTATCTATGAAATCGATGAGAATCTCCATCACACATTTATACAATATGTAGAGGCGGTCCCTGCTTCATCTCTCTCTGCTAAGGGGTCCTTGGCCTGAAAACGTTGAAGACCCCCTGGCCTATTATATTCAGCAGCATGCGACAACAACCGGGGACACGATGGCGTGCAAATCAATTGTCATGCAAAGTAACGTGTTACAGGGATATACATTTGCCAGATCCAGGCCAGTGTATCTTCTCAGAGGAGCCTCTTTCAGGCTGCCGATGCGGCTTAACTTAACCCCCCCTCCCCCCTCCTCTGATGACGACACGCCAACGTAAATGTGTGAAATGTGGTTCAGGGTTGCGTATATGCAGATGATGGCTGAGACTGCAACATCCCAACCCATCCCACCCCACCCTCACAAATCATCACAGTAGTTACCTTTCATGGTTTCATGGTTTTGGGCTTGCCTTACAGCAGGGGTCTTCAACGTTTTCAGGCCAAGGACCCTTTAGTTGAGAGAGAGATGAACCCCCACAACCTTTTCATAGATTCCATGTAGTTTAATTGTTTGACAGCACAATCGTTAGTGTATTTTGGATTCATGTCAATTTGTTCCATGTGGTGCAGCTAAATGATGGAAAGTTGGTATCCCTTATAGATCACAAACGAAACATGTTTGATGTTCTTGGGAGGAGAGGGGGCCTCGACGCATGTGGGTTAGGGAGAGGTTGTGCTGCAACGTCATAGTTTCAGGAATTATGCGTATTCGGCTGTACATAGGCAGACGCGAAGGCGCAGTATACCATGAGAAATGTTGTAGCTTGTCTCTCTCTGTCTGTTCAGTCAGTCAGTCAGTCCGTCAGACCGTACACATTTTTACAGTCTATTGGTTCCCTTGTCACTGTGACATCACTCTGACATCATGCTCTGATGTCACTGTGACCTCACGCTCTGGCTTGATGTCCCTTCTATGCCCATATATTCTATGCCCATATATAGTCGACAATGTGATGTCAGAACATGCCCATATATGGGCATTCCCAGATCACACTTGCAAATTAATTACGTCCTTGTCCGTTCTATGCCCATATTGGAGATCCCTGTCCCGATGTCATCAATATTAAGGGCATATCTGGGAATGACCATATTTGGTAATGCCCATATATGGGCATGTTCTAGCAATCTCAACAGGCACTGTTGAGATTGGGTAACTGGTCCGATATACGTCACTGGCCAGATTGCCAAGAATTGGCGCGACCTTGCCCTTAGCCGTCTTACTAGTATAGTGCACACTGGGAACACTGGCCAGGTGCTCCCAACCAGCAGGACCTGTGGGAAGTCAGTCAGACAGGAGAATAACCACACAGGACCTATTAGTGCGGTATGCTATGTATTCCCGTAGGATTCTTTTGCCAAAATTGATTTTTTTGCAGTTTTGGCTTCTATAGGGACCAAACTATCAGAAAATGACGGGGGTCAAATTTTCAGACCCCTCCCTCATTTCCTGGGGGCGGGTCACTTCAGTTTTGGCCCTATTCGGCCTTGTTTTCCCAATTTCCCATAGGATTTTTTTGCCCAAATTGTTTTTTTTTGCTGTTTTGGCTTCTATAGTGACCAAACTATCAGAAAATGATGGGGGTCAAATTTTCAGAGCCCTCCCTCATTTCCTGGGGACGGGTCACTTCAGTTTTGGCCCTATTCGGCCTTGTTTTCCCAATTTCCCATAGGATTCTTTTGCCCAAATTGTTTTTTTTTTTTTTGCTGTTTTGGCTTCTATAGGGAGCAAACTATCAGAAAATGATGGGGGTAAAATTTTCAGAGCCCTCCCTCATTTCCTGGGGCGGGTCACTTCAGTTTTGGCCCTATTCGGCTATGTTTTCCCAATCTCCCATAGGATTGTTTTGCTAAAATATATTTTTTCTTTTGTTGTTTTGGCTTCTATAGGGACCAAACTATTATAAAATGAAATACACATTTTCAGACCCCTCCCTCATTTCCTGGGGGGGGGGGGCTCGCTTCAGTTTTGGCCCTATTCACCGTTGTATTCCCATAGGAGTATTTTGCTAAAATTGATTTCTTTGCCGTTTTGGCTTCTATAGGGACCAAACTATCACAGAATGACAGGGTTTAAATTTTCCGACCCCTCCCTCATATCCTGGGGGGGAGTACTTTACAGTACTTTATAAACAACTTCACAGTATATTCTGAGGCTATTCAATAGATTAGGTAGGAACAGTTCAAGTGAGGAGGTTGGGGTAGCATTTATACTTCTGATCTGTTATTATTCTTGTCAAATACAGGATCTATTCATCATCACTGTATCATATATGACAAAGAGCATGAAAGAACTGTCCCTTGAGAAATACTCAAGCAGTCCCTGGCCTAACACATGTCTATTTCTCCTTGGTTGATCACACAGTCAGGAGTTCCTTGATGGACATAGTGAGCTTCATCTCTGGATGAAGATGTCGTATTTTTTAATGACTGATTCATATACCTAATATTACCTATCAAAGACAACTCAACCCTCAACATAGCCAGCCATCATCGTTATGATGCGTTTGTTGAATGGATCCTGAAGATCTGACAGCTTTTTGTCTTTTTCTGAAGCACACCCATGGCATCAACAATAAGAACTTTGACAGAATAATTGTCCTCCGTCAGATCATGATATGGGACACATGGAAGATCTTTCTACAGGGGCTCTGCCCTGGCATCTTCAATTGCATGCAAAATCTGAACCCCCTCCTTTTCTGACAGTTTGGTTCCTAAAGAAGCCAAAACAGGAAAGAAAAAAAAATCTATGGGAATATAGAGCCGAATAGGGCCAAAACCCCCTCGCCGCCTCAGGAAATGGGGGAGGGGTATGAAAATGTGAACCCTGTCATTTTCTGATAGTTTGGTCCCTATAGAAGCCTAAACAGCAAACAAAACAATTTTAGCAAAAAACAAATCCTATGGGAAATTGGAATGCATAGCCGAATAGGGCCAAAACTGAAGTGACCCGCCCCCAGGAAATGAGGGAGGGGTCTGAAAATTTCAACCTCGTTATTTTCTGATATTTTTTTCCCTATGGAAGCCAAAACAGCAAACAAAACAATTTTAGCAAAAAAATCCTTTGGGAAATTGGGAATGCATAGCCGAATAGGGCCCAAACCGAAGTGACCCGCCCCCAGGAAATGAGGGAGGGGTCTGAAAATGTGACCCCCGTAATTTTCTGATAGTTTGGTCCCTATAGAAGCCAAAACAGCAAACAAATCAATATTAGCAAAAAATACTATGGGAAATTGGGAATACATAGCTGAATAGGGCCAAAACTGAAGTGACCCGCCCCCAGGAAATAAGGGAGGGGTAGGAAAATTTGACCCCCGTCATTTTCTGATAGTTTGGACCCTATAGAACGAAAATCTGCAGAAAAATCAATTTTGGCACAAAAATCCTACAAGAGCTGTATTTTGGACATAGCATACCACACTATATAGTAGGCCAAGACCACAGGGGCTGTGACACCCATTATCCCATCACTCTACCATAACATCCCCCCTCGTCTCACCCCAGCTCTCACTCCATCGTCGAACTTTGGTCGGCGGGATTCTTTGTGTGTTTGCGTGCATGTCCTCTCTACCTCCCGTCTCTTCTGCATGGCTGGCTCATGTTTCCGACTGGCCGCGGTGTGAGTCAGGGAGGATGACTGAGGAACCCAGGGTCTGAGGGGAGGGGGGCCACGGAGGAGAGGAGAGGAGCTGGCTGAAGTGCAGACCCCGAGGCTGTGTGTGTGTGTGTGTGTGTGTGTGTGTGTGTGTGTGTGTGTGTGTGTGTGTGTGTGTGTGTGTGTGTGTGTGTGTGTGTGTGTGTGTGTGTGTGTGTGTGTGTGTGTGTGTGTGTGTGTGTGTGTGTGTGTGTGTGTGTGTGTGTGTGTGTGTGTGTGTGTGTGTGTGTGGTGGGGCTGACTGAGAGCTGGAAGGGAGGGTGGTTAATCTACTAGTTAGTTGTTCAGTGCCAAATATGTATACGTGTTTCACTACTGGATGGCAAATCACAACCTCCACCCCTCATTTCTCACATGGCCCTCTTCTAGCGCCACCGTCAGGCTGATTTCTGCAAAACACATTTTTTGGACACTGCTCCTACAGATTTAGGCCTAAAATCACGCAAAGCGATACACAGTATCTCTAAAGCCATGTCATCAACATGGATCTGTCCCATTTCCCATATTCCCTCCTGATTGCCTATACGATTGCCTTCTAAAGTTTGTGTATGTGACCTGACGGTCGCTTATCTCCCGAATAGGGAGTCTTACTGGTAGTGTGATTTTGAGACATCCATACAGAGAGTGAATGGAATTGTTTCTTCTACTTTCTCAATCACAGAGTACAGTCAGAAACAGCAGATAATCTACAATATGTACTTACTGTATATCATGCGCTAGTCGCTACAGATGTAGCCTCGTAAACCAGTCTCCCTTCCTGCCTTCATTCGAATGCACAGATGTGCCGACTTTCAGGCTTTACTGCTTTTTTTCCTGAAAATGTCCTGCAAATGCATTTTTCTTTCCCTGTTTTGTTTTGACAGTGTGCAAGGACTGACAGATATACAGATCTCCATATATGCCCGCATCAGTTGGATCACTGCTGCAACGAGGCTGAGACGTGAGCAGTCCGAAGGGCCGCAAACTTATAGTACCTAACGATTGAGTAACGACTGAATGACGGAAGCACGCCGTGACTCGTCTTGATTTTATTACGTCTTGAAATCGTTTGAAAGTCAGTAGGTGTGCCTTATGGCTCTATCATAGTACAGTCTAGGGTGATAAGCTATCACCGCGGTGTAGTTTTTTAAAGTCAGAAAACTACAACATTATGTCATTCACCACGGGCTATCACCGCGAAGTGCGCGAACCCCGGCGACACATCTCCTCTGTTTTTACCTTCAGACATCTCCCCACCACCCTGTTCACTGATTGGTCGATCTAGACCAATCAGTGTGCCCCGTGGTTTCAGAGGCACAGCCGTGATAGGACTTCACCGTGAGTCTCTGACTATGATGGCCTCCAGCCCTCCACTTGTTAGCACATTTTTAGGTGATAGCTTATCACCTAAAAGTTGAGGTGATAGCTCTTCTCCTCTGACTATGATAAAGCCTTTAGCCAGACCAATAATGTGTGATGATTTGTGTGAGTGAATCCATATTATTAGTCTGGCTAATGCCAGGCTAGACTAAAATGACCGACTGACTGACTGACTGACTGACTGACTGACTGACTCAACAACTGACCATCTGGCTTACTGATTACATAAAGTGCAGATGCCCAACTCTGTCCTTCTCTGTACCCCTCCTCTCCCCTTCCCAACTTCACCTCCTCTTCCTTCCATCTTGGTTCTCTCTCTCTCTCTCTCTCTGCCCCTCTCCTTCCCAGTCCCATTTCCAGTTAGGGGAGACGGCTCTACGTGACTTATTACTCCAGGCCCACAGATTGGGGAGGAGAGAGGCAGAGAGAGAACCAATTGGAAGGAGGAGGTTAAGTTAGGAAGAGGACAGAGGCGGGGGACAGAGAAGGACAGAGTTGGGCATCTGCACTAGTATGTAGTCATTGTGTACTTGTGTACGTGTGTGCGTGTTTGTGCAAATTTAATGAAAGAGTACACGCAAGCATTTTCTTTTTCGGGGTTGTGTGTGTGTGTGTGTGTGTGTGTGTGTGTGTGTGTGTGTGTGTGTGTGTGTGTGTGTGTGTGTGTGTGTGTGTGTGTGTGTGTGTGTGTGTGTGTGTGTGTGTGTGTGTGTGTGTGTGTGTGTGTGTTGGGTGGGGGGGCTGACTGAGAGCTGGAAGGGAGGGTGGTTAATCTACTAGTTAGGTGTTCAGTGCCAAACATGTACACGTGTTTCACTGCTGGATGGCAAATCACAACCTCCACCCCTCATTTCTCACATGGCCCTCTTCTAGCGCCACCGTCAGGCTGATTTCTGCAAAACAAATTTTTTGGACACTGCTCCTACAGATTTAGGCCTAAAATCACGCAACGCGATACACAGTATCTCTAAAGTCATGTCATCAACATGGATCTGTCCCATTTCCCATATTCCCTCCTGATTGCCTATATTTTTTATTTTTCAAAAATCTATGTTTTAATGGGACACCCTGCATAATGAGTACTTTCTACTTTTGGTACATTTTGATACTAATACCATTTGTACTTTTACTCAAGTACATTTTTCATGCTAGACCTCTACTTTTAACAGAGTACATTGCGGTACTGATACTTTTACTTATATTAGGTTAAAAAAAAACTTCACCACTGGTGAGGGTGTCGGATCCAAACAGGCAGGGCCACTGATCCCAGACCAGTGACTTTGGTCCCAGCCCCTTTCAGGTTCTCTCTCCCCCCCCCTGCCCTTACCCACCAGTCCTCCCATCACTACCACAGAGCTGACAGCTCAGGCCCAACAGCACACTAACCACATTACCTGAGCTCACCACACTCATTATCCTGCACTGGACTCACTGAAGCCTGAAAGGCATTTGTGTGTGTGTGTGTGTGTGTGTGTGTGTGTGTGTGTGTGTGTGTGTGTGTGTGTGTGTGTGTGTGTGTGTGTGTGTGTGTGTGTGTGTGTGTGTGTGTGTGTGTGTGTGTGTGTGTGTGTGTGTGTGTGTGTGTGTGTGTGTGTGTGTGTGTGTGTCGGGGAGTCAATAGGTGTGCATATCGGTGCGTTTACATCCCATAGACTGTCGTGTTGTCCGACACAAACTCAAATTCAATTTGTCCCTTGATAAAAAAATAAAATAAGGTTGTAAGGAGGACAGGTGCTGGAGGGTGATTCTTTTTTTTCTTCCTCTCCTTTTCACGCTGTCTGACTGAATGTCAGATTTGATGACGAGACATGGCCACGGGTGCTCAAACATAAATGGCACTTTCCGTGGCATCCGGATGGGACACTGGGGGAGGTCCACGGGTGACAGCGGTGGCTTTTGGCTGCATGTAGGTTTAGCAGTGGTGGGTAAAAAGTACTCACATATTTTACTTAAAGTTATACCATGTAACTTTTTTTATAAAACAAATCTTAAAATTGTCCTAACTGTTAAATCGCTAAAGTTTTAGAACACCCACTCCGTTATTTTCAGCTTCTAAAGCCTTCTCTGTGTTTTCTATGTTTTCTATGATCCTGGCCGGGGACCGGATTTCCCGAAAAAATTACGTCATCTGCATCATCATATACGTTGTGTATACGTTGGCCAATCACATCGCGGATCATACACACATGATACACTACCGGCCAATCACAACGTATCTGCCGTATCTTCAGGAAGTAGCTTCCCTCAGCTACAGTGTTTACCATGGTGAAGGATTCTTAACCTCTTAATCCCCAAATCCTGGCCAGAAAATTACGTTCTACCCCTCCACGGATTCGTATCGTCGCGGTGGTTTGCGGCGCCGCTCCGGTGGTCCGCGGCAGTGGTCCGCGACGACTCCGGAAAAAGCAATACCGCTACTGACCACTAGTTTAGCAACTTACACAGTATAGCTTTAAGCAAAAGTATCAATACAATTCTGTACCTGAGTAAAAGTAAGTGTTGGCACCAAAATGTACTTAAAGCACCAAAAGCAACAGTATATAATGTTTGAAAATGGCAGATCTACAAGTTCACAACGCGTTGTGTTGTGAGCTTGTTGATCGGCTATTTTCAAATAGCCACGGTATAAAATAGGGCTAAAGTGGTTTATGTATGTTTTATAATATTATAATTTATACCTGCAAAGTAACTAGTAACTAGTCCTTTTGCACAAAGTAGTGCAATGCAAGATCGAGGGTGCCAGATCCCTTTGAGTCACACCCTACCACTACTTCTGTTCATCCACAGAGCATTGATTCTAGTCATTTTCTCTATTAGATTTCTTTTCACTTTTTTCAACTTTTATTACTTGGGATGGTAAAAAGATGAGGCAGACAAATAAAATGTATTTTGACAAGTAATAAAAGTTGAAAAAAGTGAAAAGAAAGTACTTTAATCTAATGGAGAAAACAACTAGAATCAATGCTCTGTGGATGAACAGGAAGTAGGGTGTGACTCAAAGGGATCTGGGCTGGTGCCCTCTATCTTGCATTGCACTACTTTGTGCAAAAGGAGAACTAAAGTTTTCAAATAAATGTATAGTAAAAGTATACTGTACAATATTTGGATCCGATATGTAGTGGAGTAGAAGTAAAAGTATTGAAAATTGGAAGTACTTGAGTAAATGTTTACACCACTGGGGTTTAGTTACTAAACTTTAGTAACCACTGGCAGTGTCTCAGGCAGCAGTGGTTCTAGGGGTAGAAGTGCTTCAATCAGGGGAGTCTTTTGGGGTCCCAGAGGATGACGATCGCCACCCCCTAGTGTTCACAGGGAAAACAGTGTCTTTCAACCGTTTTCACATCAAGGCCCAGTACTTATTTGGCATTTTGAGCCACGGACCATCATTTGATGAGATGTAGCCTCTCAGACCCAAAACCTTAGGACATTTTGTTATCGTTGGATAAGATTTGTCCCCAATTCCATGCTGTATTCGTATGTTTTATATATAGAGAGAGAGAGAGAGAGAGAGAGAGAGAGAGAGAGAGAGAGAGAGAGAGAGAGAGAGAGAGCAATCTCATCCCATTTGATATGGGATGAGAGAGATAACAGGCAAGCATTGATCAAAATTAAAAAAGAAATCTACATTCTCTAATTGAGTAATTGTAGATCTGCTATTTTTGGCTAAAGTTCTCCTCAGAATAGGGGAGGAGAAGTGACCCCTACAGTCCCCTACGCTCTTCAAGAGGCGGGAATAGATGTTGATGTGATCCATAATTTAGACGGAGCGCTTCCCTAAACATCCAGAAGTCGGGGCTGACCGGTAATCACCAGGAGGACTCGGCGAGCGCGTTGCCCATTAGCGGGAGGAGATTTTTTGCTTTAAGGGCAGAAAATCTGTATGTTTAACTCCTCCTGCATTAGGAGCCAATTACACGGCTGGGGGAAAAAATGACCCGGGGTGGTTTGGTGTCCGCGGTTGTTTGTGCTGACATTCTGCTTTTCAAATGCCAGTCTGTTAATTATGCAAATGTACTAGCCTACTACTGTAGGCCCACGTGTAAATCCAAGTGTATGTATGTGTGTGTATATGGGTCAGTGACGTGACGCCCCAAAAAATGTGTTTTTAAAAAAACTTTAAATTGCAGGCATAAAAGTTATTTACTTTTGTTCTACTCACTCTCAACCTTATGGAAATACATTTTGTTTTTAGATATTTTATTGGAATCAGACTTTATTCAGCAGTTTGTTGTACTTGTGCCTAAAATCGTCATATGGTGTGACATGAAAATAATTGTTCATAAAATGAAAATGGAGTACATCTTTCTTAAGTTACTCACTTTATCAAAGTCCTTTATCATAACTAATCAGTGATCCACTATAGTTTTTTGAAAATTAATTATATCTGTATATTTTTTTCATAATCGACACTCTGTGTGAGGCCCATGTTCATGATCTTACAACATATTTTAAATGTATTCTGTCAAAACTTTCTCTAAAATTACACAAATATTTGTGACTCTTCCTGATAATATTCTCTATGTAATCCATAAACATTTTTTTGGTTTAATCATTAATAAAGGTATGATTTCTCACTATTTGGAATGTCACACCAAATGATTTAGTGTCACACCGTATGATCATATCTTCATGTGTCAAAGCAAACCTATTAGTGAGTACTGAACTGAACTACTGATTGATTAAACAATTACCCAGGATAACATGGCCTTAATATTTCTGAACAGGATATTATTGTAGGGCTTTAACATGGGATAAGAAAGAATTGTAGTAGTAGATGGATGATGAGGATGTGCACAGGAATGCTACGCACACCTAAGTCTTCTGCCGGCCCACGGCAGAAGGATCCTAAAGGGACAATAAGGCGCATAGCCACACTTGGAGCCAAGGCATTGAAGGCAACATTTTATTAACACCAATTAGTGGAAACAGAACTCAGCATTCAGGTAAATTGCTTTTTTCCGAAGTCTCCTGAACTTGAACACAGCATTTTGTGTTGAACAAATGTAATTAGGAATCATGACATTACACCACATCTCCACTAGCTAAAGAGTGCTGGGTTGCGCAACTCCGAAAATAGCTGATCTACAAGCTCTCGCAGCACAACGTGTTGAGAGCTTGTAGATCAGCTATTTTCGCTAGTTTTGTCTCGGGTCCTACCTTAACACTGTCCACTGTCCAGTCCAGTGAGTGAAAGTACAAAAGTATTAGATCAGATTAGATTATACATTTAGACTGTATTGTACATCAGCCAGTCGTATTTGGTGAGGGTAGCAAACCGGCTGCCTTGTTGCGGTTCTGCTATGCCACAGACAACCTCCTGCTCTTCGTAGAAAATGCAGTCTCGCCCCTTTGGCTCCTCTCTCCTTGCTGGGTCATTGTTTAGTTTCTCCCTGTACTTTCTCGTTCTCTCAGCACTTGTCATTTTCCAGCTGACAAAAGAAAATGCAATGTATAGTTTAAGACAAAGAGAAAATATTGTTTAGATTGAAACAATATGTTAAGGTTTCTGTGAAGGGGTTTCTGCTCTGTCTGATGAATTTGAAGTATCACTGAATGAAGCTAAATTACATTTTATGTAAAAATGTTTAAAACAAATGTTTAAATGTACAAAAGAAACATGGAACTTTGTTATTTGTTGTTATATCTGTAGTTAAATACAGTATAAATCATATGGTGTGACAGTCAAGTCATATGGTGTGACAAGCAGACATGTCACACCATATGATTAAGTGTCACACCATATTACTGTTTTCTCCATTTAGGTTTACCTTGAGGCTACTATGTACACATTAGCATGCTAACAGCATGCTAGCTATAACAAAGCAGCCTAGATCTACATGGAAATATGACCAAAACTTCAAATAACCTAAGCTTTTTTTAAAGAAAAGGTGTCACACCAAAAGACATCCAGAATGGTGAGTTTGTCAACGTTTCAACAAGATGGCATTTCATGAAAATGTTAAAATCATAACTCACCTCAGACACCTGTCTTGCAGTTGTGCTGGGAGTGCTGAATAGCCTTACAGAAGAAGGACCTCTCTAGCCAATAGGTGTCCAAATAATTGCCTGTTTAATTTTTCCAAACTAGTGTCACACCAAATGATTTTGGGTTGGGGGACAAAATGTTTTTGATCAGAAATGACTGAAAACATTATGCTTTTACTTTGAAAAGATATAGGCTCAAAATAGACATTTTTTTTTTGCCTAAATTCATTTTCAAATGATTTTTAGCAATTCTTTTTCTTAGTTTTATTCAAGTTCCCACTTTGAGAAACAAGGTCAGGACAGTCACACCATATGAGTTTTGCCATGTTTGGTTGAAGATTCTGAAGAAATGAGGAATGAAATGTTTTAATCTTGAGTAAGTTCACATAAAGCTTAATGTCCTGCACAATATTCAGAAGGTTTTTGACAAATATATTTTTTATTTATACATGTTTGACACCGAGGACAGCGAAAACGTTACGTCACGTCACCCACCCATATATAAGATAAGATAAACCTTTTTTGAGGCCTGGGGTGGGAGGACTCGGGTGTAACAGCAGTTTAAGACACAATAAGACATAATACGACAGAATAAAGCCATAATAAGAAATAATGTGTTGGTAATTAGAGCTAATATATTTATTAGACAGAAACAAAGACAGAATAGTAGAAAGAGCGAATACATTCTCTGGCACCGGCACCTGCCGCAGAACTGCAGCGGCAGACACTGCCGCACGACCAGCAGTCGCACTGCATCGCCGGCGATAGGACCAGCAGTCCCGCCAGTAGGACCGGCGGTCGCCGCACAGACCGGTCGTGCGGCGGTACCTGCCGCTGCCAGATAATGTATTCGCTCTTTCTACTATTCTGTCTTTGTTTTTATCTAATAAAATAATATTAGTTCTAATTACCAACACATTATTTCTTATTATGGCTTTTTTCTGTCTTATTATGTCTTATTATGTCTTAAATTGTACTGTAAAATAGGATGGGACCAAGAACACAAGGGGTACAGGTAAGGGTAGAGTCTAGATAGTGAGGGGTCTAGATAGTGTGAGTCACTGTGGTGACCCCACAGTGGCCAAATCGAGGGATGGCACCACGGTACCAATACTTTTCTACTTTTACTCAAGTAAATTTAGAATTATAGACTTCTACTTGTAGTCCATGGGCCATACGAGATGTACGGTCTCCGAAAGGTGTCAAAGGTTACCATGCATTTTTGAAAAGCTCTATATCGGTGGATTATATTTTTGAGACACAGCTAAATTGATGTTATCAGCCACTAGAGTCGGTGTCCCATTAACGTTACTATACACGAAAACATTATTAACATTAATTTGCTTTAAGTAACATATATCATGAGGGATCAAGCTAGGGGTTTTTCATGATTCTGAATCCATTGCATTTGTTTTGCACGAAAAACATTCCTTGCTAAAACGGCCCCCACAAAAGTGTGAAAAGTGATGACTCATCACTTTTCATTACTAAACCAACCAGCCTTGTGGGGTACCAGCTCTTATGCCTTAACTTAAAGCCCTGTCCATACTGTCTCTGACCACCAAACCTTTCGTCGTAAAATTCAGGTTCAACGTCACTTGCATCTTCTGAAAAGCATTACCCCGAATTAGAGTTCGGAAAAGCTGCACATCGGAAAGTCGGAACTCTCAGATGAAAAATTGTGGTTGGAGACAGTGTATGGACAGGCCTTTAAGTTAAGGCATGAAAGCTGGTACTTAAAGGAGCTATAGTCAACTTTTTCTTGAAAAACGGATGCTAAAATAAAAATAATGTTTCGAAAATATTTTATAAAAAGATAACCTTCATAATATGTGTTTCTATTCAAGAATGACCACAAAAAGCGTAAAATAATGATAAAATAATCATTTTGGCCATTGTCAGACCGACACTTTGTTTACATTCTAGTCAGACTAGGATGTAAACAAAGTAAAAAAATAAAAATACAGCCCAACAGCGGATTCCTAGGGTCCCAATTCCCCCGATCAAGGCATTCCACACACCTTTATAGTCTTTTATCAAAATCTATAATCGAATATTTTTCATAATCGGTTGAATAAATGAATTTGATGAATTTGATTAGTGGCTCCACTAAAATATATGATATAGTGTGTGTGTGTGTGTGTGTGTGTGTGTGTGTGTGTGTGTGTGTGTGTGTGTGTGTGTGTGTGTGTGTGTGTGTGTGTGTGTGTGTGTGTGTGTGTGTGTGTGTGTGTGTGTGTGTGTGTGTGTGTGTCTACTGTACAAATACACACACATGCATATATACATACTGTACATAGATATTACAGCGTATGTAAATCATATATGAATCATTATAGCCAGCCCTAGACTTAATAAAACAATCTGAATGAAAAATATGAAGTGTCCCCTTGGGCGGCAGGCAGGCAGCGAGCCCTCCTTCTATCCCTCCTCCACCACTACGCCGCTGAGAGTCCCTGGCCCTTTGCTCGCCTCCTCCCCTGTCCTCTTTTTTTTCCTCATGGTGCAGCTCTCTCTCTCTCTCTCTCTCTTTGCGCAGCGATGCTATGCGACACTGGCCGGCTTTAGAGGAGAGGCGAGTCCACACATTGCATTAATTCTGAACAGAGAGAGAGAGAGGGAGAGAGAGAGAGAGAGGGAGAGAGAGGAGCCCGGTATCAGATGTAATGGGTTTGATTCCAAAGTCCCCGGGGCGATGTAACAGCGCTGCGCTGTAATGGTGGCAGGAGCCAGCAGAGTTCCTGCACTCATCAGAATGCTGCTTGAACAACGCTTCTCTTTCCCTCTCCTCTCTCTCTCTGTCTGAGTCTCCCTCTCTCTCTCTCTCTCTCTCTCTCTCTCTCTCTCTCTCTCTCTCTCTCTCTCTCTCTCTCTCTCTCTCTCTCTCTCTCTCCAGGGGCGTCACGGGGGGGGGGGGGGGGGGAGTGGGAGTGGGACTGAGTTAACAGGGCCCAAGGTGGAGGGGCCTTAATTATTTTATACTTTAGCTATTGAAAAATTGCAGATCTACAAGCGAGATCTGCTGATTTTGAAAAGTCGTGAAAATGTGTGCAAATCTTTGAATATATGTTTTTTAAGTGAACATTTGTAACTAAAATTTTGCTTTTGGGGGGGTCCCTGGAACTAAATATTTTGAGATGGGGGGTCCGTGGGAGGGGGAGTGGGACTGAGTTACTAGGGCCCAAGGTGGAGGGGCCTTAATTATTTTATACTTTAGCTATTGAAAAATTGCAGATCTACAAGCGAGATCTGCTGATTTTGAAAAGTCGTGAAAATGTGTGCAAATCTTTGAATATATGTGTTTTTTTAAGTGAACGTTTGTAACTCAAATTTTGCTTCTGGGGGGGTCCCTGGAACTAAATATTTTGAGATGGGGGGGTCCGTGGCCAAATACATATTTTGGGGGACCTTCACATGAAAAGGTTTGAGCACCACTGACATAGAAAAAGGTTTTTTCCAAAAAACCTTTTAAGGATTTGAAATATTCAAAGACTTGCAGAAGTTTTTTCAGGATTTAAAAAAAATAGCAGATCTACAAGCTCGCACCGAGTGCCACGCTGTGAGCTTGTATATCTGCTATTTTTCAATAGTTAAAGTTATACTATGTAACTTTTTTTACAAAACAAATCTTAAAGTTGTCCTAACTATTAAATCGCTAAAGTTTTAGAACACCCACTCCGTTAATTTCAGCCCCTAAAGCCTTCTGTAAATATGTTTTCTATGATCCTGGCTGGGGTCCGGATTTTGCGGCAAAATTACGTCATCTGCATCATCTGTATACGTTGTGTATACGTTGGCCAATCACATCGCGGATCATACACACATGATACACTACCGGCCAATCACAGCTCTCTTCAGGAAGTAGCCTACCTCAGCAACAGTGTTTACGATGGTGAAGGATTCTTGCCTCTTACTCCCCAAATCCTGGTCAGAAAATTACGCTCTACCCCTCTACGGATTCGCATCGGTCGCGGTGGTTTGCGGCGGTGGTTTGCGGCCCCGCTCCGGTGGTCCGCGGCGACACCGGGCGAAAAACGGCAGAAAAAAACAATACCGCTACTAACCACTAGTTTAGCAACTTACACAGGGCGAAAAACGGCCGAAAAAAGCAATACCGCTACTGACCACTAGTTTAGCAACTTACACAGTATAGCTTTAAAGCACAAAATAATGCGTAATAATGCGTTCCTAGTCTAAATGGGTTAAAACCCCTCCCCTTATGAAGAACATTCATGGGGGGCCCACAGTGAATCCTTGTACCCAGGGCCCAGAATTTGGTGCGACACCCCTGCTCTCTCTCTCTCTCTCTCTCTCTCTCTCTCTCTCTCTCTCTCTCTCTCTCTCTCTCTCTCTTCCTTGCTCGGGTGTTCTCTCCATCTCACTCATTCACTCTTTCTCTCTCCCAACACTTCGTGTCACGTCACGTTTGCTCCCCCCCCCAACGCATGTCAGCTCTCTCTTCTGCTCTACACTCCATCTCTCTCTCTCTCTCTCTCTCTCTCTCTCTCTCTCTCTCTCTGAGTCTCTCTCTCTCTCACACACACTCACACTAACACACACACACACACACACACACACACACACACACACACACACACACACACACACACACACACACACACTATCGCTCGCTCTCTCCCTGGATGAACAGAGTTGTCCATACACAGCGTGTCACTTCACATTATATGTACATTACAACCTCCTGCCCATGCTGTGGCAGACCTTACTCTCTTTGGTCCATGCTGTCTAGAAATGTGTTCTTTCCTAATTATTGTCTCTATAGGGGGGGGGGGGGGGGGTCCCAGTGTCCCGACAGTTGTGAATTAAGTGGCTGTCTTTCATTCGGAGATGGTAAGTTGCCTGCCCTTTCTCACTCTCTCCCGTTAGCTCGGTTTCCGCTCTTCAAATTCAGAGTTCAGACACACCAAAATATACGTTTTAAGGAGTTCTGGAGAAGGGCATCCATGGATTATCGTGCACGTGCATTATTGAAATGTTACACACTTGTTACACTCTGGACACACCCACTCTACTGTGATTGTTTGGTTGGGGTGGTAGACAAACATAACTCTCTATAAGCCCATACCCTATAATAGGTGGGGTTGGCAAAGGGGCCTTTCTTTGAGGAGAGGGCATGTTCTCCCTGTGTCCTCTAGGGTATAGGTACCCTCACAAAAAAACATGCAGTAATCCTGGTCTCTATACTGCCTCCCCCTGGTCAACCGGGGTGCCTGATGGAGGGGAAAGGAACTGGTTGGAATAATGTGTTCTTCTACCCCCTGTCAGGTGATAATAAGCGGCCTGCTGTGCTCACTCCTCATGCTTTGAAGGAAGCATGAGCTCAGTTCGGGACCCTCCCCAGGTTGGCAGAGGGAGAGTATATAGTGCCCAGGATTACAGCTTTAGGCACTGGGTGAAAAAACGGGGTGAGAAATGGGTTACGAAATCGTGGGATAAAAATGACAAAAGGATAAATAAAATAATAACTCTCTAAGCCATTTGCAACTTGTGCCACCCCACCCATGCGCCTTGCCAAGTATCCCCTCACAAATGACAAAAGAAAAAGATAAATGTACTGTTTGCTAATCAAGCACCCGCCACCAAACGCATTTTTTATATTCAATGAAATATTTGACCCATATAAAATGATGAGGTGCAACGCTGCACCCATAAAGAGGAAAAACCCGCGGCTGCATGTTTTATCATGCATTAAACAACTATCACCTGCTGTGTTTTCCTTTGCTGGAATGGAGGCAGGGTCAGACTTATCGAGGTGGAGGTATGGGGCTGTCAAGATTATGACATTTTACATGACGATTAATTGTCACTCAAATAATTGCGATTGACTTAATTTAATAGTGTTTTTTGTCGTTGAAAATTACACGTTGTGAGCTTGTAGATCTGCAATTTTTTTGGCAAATGTTCCGCCCCAGGATAATGGATTTTGATTATCGTGATAATATCGTAAATCGCAATCTATTTCGTCACAATAATCGTGATGTGACATTTTCATATCATCCCATCCCTAACACACACACACACACACACACACACACACACACACACACACACACACACACACACACACACACACACACACACACACACACTTCACACAATCTGCACACGATCTGCTGTGGAGAAACCTCTCTAACCTCTATCTTTGGAGCAAGTGATCACTAGAGCAGAGGTATATGCAATAATAATAATCCAGCATTCAAAGTCCCTTCTGAATTACTTATATGTTCACTCCATGAGCAGCAAGTGACTCACTGAAGTGTCTCCACTCAGTGTGACACCACCTGGGTATACTGCGTGGGCGGGTCTCCATCCAGTCATCATTAGTGACTGATTAATTACTCTATATCCTGTATCATTTGCGTGGGTATTCATCTTGATATAGTACATTCAATCTGGGAATGTAGCAGAGCCCGCTCTAGCCTTTAGCACTAGGTGGGGCAGGACGAAATAATAGGGGTGTCACCTCCAACCCATGCCGCGAAGCGGAGTGGGCGGGGGGGACAAACCGCCTAAAACGACCGAAATGCATAGAAGACTAAGCATTTTGGCACACTTATACCTATAACACACAATGGGGCTTTTAAGCCGTGACATCATTTTGTAGGCAGAGGAGAATCTGCCCCCAGAGCATTTTCTGTCCCTCGCTATTTCAAAAAACAACGACTAAAAAATAACGACTAAAGTATAATTCTAACACTTTCCTTTCAACAACAAAGAGAAGAAAAATGTGTAAATAGTAAAAATAGTAAAAAGATTCACGGAAACTGGGGGCAGAAATTCTCCTCTTCCTACAAAATGATGTCATACTTAATGCAGGTAGAAACTGCATTCGTGGAGAGGGCACTTTTTATAGACAGTTAAAAGGGCAGGTGCTCAAGCCCCCTTTGATGTCTATGTGTGCACGTGCCTGAGCGTCACCGCAGGCGGGGCGAGGTGCCAACACAGCCATGGCTTTTCCTGCGACTCCTAAAGCCAAGACTAACCCCCCCCCCCCCCCTGCCCTGCCCCACTCCCACTGGCCTTGTCCAATGGCGATATAGCGATGCCGGGGGGGCTTACACACACTTCCAGCGTTGCGTAACACAAACAGTCACAGCGAGTTGGCTGTCCTCTGGCTGTGCCCACCCACCCCCCCTCCCCTCTCCCCTCTCCCCCCTTTGCATCTGGAACTCACCCACAAAAACAGGGGGAAGGGGAGGGAGGGAGGGGGGGAGGGCATACATTTAACTCCCCCTCCGTCTGTTGGGGCACTCCCTTGTTACCGTGATGGATGGTGAGATGGAGGGAGAGCGGGGGGGGCTCTCTCTCTCGCCACCCACCCGTGAGCAACGGCGGCGTGTGGGTCGGGCCAACGGTGAGGTAATTACGCCGTCATTATAACGCGCTCGCGGATGATGATGTGGCCGTATGCACACCCCCAGACACACGAGGATGCAAAGGATTTGCACGCCAGATGGGGTCCTCTTGTGTTTCACGTCCGTTGATGCACCTCTCTTCTCTCCTCTCCTCTCCTCTCCTCTCCTCTCCCGCCCCTCTCCACTCAGTAACTGGGGAATTCCAGGAAACCCTGCCAGCTCCTCCTCACCATAATAGTCTGTGTGAGTGTTTTTTGTAGTAGTAGTAGGGATGGGACCGATAAGCGATATTATCGCTGTGATAAAAAAACACTCACGATAATCGCATCGTGGAGGTACAATTTATCGTGAAATCGTCCTCCGTCATGCACTGGGATCAATTCACCTTTTATTTGCCGAGCTGCATATCCGGTACCACTTAAACCCTCTATTGGTAAAATGTACTTATAATATGCGTCTTTTTTTTCACTCTCTACCAAATCTCTTTGTCAAAAAATAGCCGATCTACAAGCTCACAACGCATCGCGTTGCGACGCATTGTGAGCTCGTAGATCGGCTATTTTTTGGCAAATTTTCCGCCCCAGGATAATGGATGATTATCGCGATAACATCATAAATCACAATTTCTTTGGTCGCAATAATCGTGATATGAAATGTTCATATCCCATCCCTAAGTAGTAGTTTCAGTTTGTATGTATTGTGTATATGATGCAGTATGTGCATGCTGTGTGCACACGAGTATATACTAACATACACACTATGTGCATGTACTGTGCAGTGTGTGCGTGTGAACAGGGACGTGCTGGCCATTGGGAAAAGCGGGACAACTCCCGAACGGCCGGTTCATTCCCGGCCTGTCCAGGCCGGCCATTAGGAAAAAAATTAAAATAAAATGTCGGCCTTCGTTCCATTTTTTGGGGCTCTGCGGCCAACAAAGTAAATCGTCACTGTCGGGCAGAAACCTCGTATCTCCAAGTTTCAAATTTGTACATTTTTTCACAAAGTAAAGCCCTGCTTCATCAGACACGGCCGTCGCACAAAAGTAGTGAAAACAGCAGATCTACAAGCACACAACGCCTCGCGGTGCGAGGCGTTGTGTGCTTGTAGATCGGCTGTTTTCACTAGTTTAAATCTTTTTTAAAATGATAAATGCAAAACGAACGGTTTTGGACGTACAAGGTTTCCACGCGACAACGAGTATATATATACTAACATACACACTATATGTGCAGTATGTACTGTGCAGTGTGTGCGTTGTGTGCGTGTGAACGCCGCCTCTCTCACACTAACGAGGCCTGCTTAGTGCTGGCTCTGCTCCACAGCTGACAGGCTGACAGATGTGGACGCCGTCTCCGTGAGATGCCAGAGAGGAGCCCTCTGTGCGCGTCAGGGGGACCAGGGGACGAGAACCCTCCCAGTGACAATACTGTCTGTCTGTCTGTCTGCGTGAGAGATAGAAACGTGATTTATTAACGCATTAAAGGGATATTCCACTTTCAAAAAAACTTTTGGTCGTCTAATCAGGCTTTTATGAACACCCTGAACAGTTTTTGAAGCGGTGAAAGCCGCTTCCAAGGAGTGGCTTTGTGTGTCCCATGTCCATATATGGTCATTTCAGTCCAGAATGAACAGGTTTTATCTGTCCCGTACATGCGTGTCCCGTAACTCCCGTTCATGTCCATATATGGTCATTTCAGTCCAGAATGAACAGGTTTTATCTGTCCCGTACGTCCAGAATATGTGTGTAACGTCCGTCCTGGTCTGATGATTGGATGATTAAAAATGTCCAATGAGACCATACTTTGAGGATTGGTCAAGCTTCACATGACAATTCGGCCCTCCAGATAAAATCATTCATTCACTCAGAATTGGAAGAATGTATAGATCACAGAGTTCATAGCTCTAGAACACATAGAATAAAAGTTCACCGCTTCACTTCGAACCAAGGTTTGATTTTTAATTTACTTGATTCAATATATTTAGATATTTGATGTAAATGCTATCAGGCCCTCCTCCTGCAGGACGCCTCCCCATACACACCCATTGTAACTTCAAACTCCATTTTAACCATGATAGATTCATTAAAAACACCAGTTATTTTTTCTGGTGACCCATACTACCCTCCTAATACTAACCTCTTTCATTTATTTTTGAAGCGGTGAAAGCCGCTTCCAAGGAGTGGCTTTGTGTGTCCCGTACATGTCCATATATGGTCATTCCAGTCCAGAATGAACAGGCTTTGTCTGTCCCGTACATGTCCCGTGCATGCAGAATTGAGGATTGGTCAAGCTTCACATGACAATTTGGCCCTCCAGATAAAATCATTCATTCATTCAGAATTGATAAAAATATAGAACTAAAGCACATAGAAAGGAGAACACAGAATGTATAGATCTAGAACACAGATTTCATAGCTCTAGAACACATAGAATAAAAATTCACCGCTTCACTTCGAACCGAGGTTTGATTTTTAATAATTGTTTGGGAAAATGGAAAAAAATAAATACAATAAAACATTATTAAGAATATTCAGGGAATGTACGTTAATTATCCACTAGGGGGGGCTGGTTGACAAGTTATAGCATTTAATTTTTTTTCCTTGGCCCCCCCCAAACGCTTCAAAAAAAATGTGTGACCCCCCCTGCGTGACTTGAGGAAAATGCATGGCCCCCCCTCCCTCCCAATAAACAATAGGCTTATGTTTTAAATTCACACCAACAGTAGCAGGCAATAACATGAATGCTGACCTATTAATATAGCACCCTATTTGACAATTGATTGATTAATTGAGGGTACAGAACAGTACAGTTCATTGATACAAGGTCAACTAAAAACGACCCAAAGAAAGCCTTTGGTCTTAAATTTGGGTCCCTTTGTACTCAACTCATACAGAAAGGGTCCATTTGGTTCCATAGGTGGCCTCTTGGGGTTACAACAACACCCCAAACAAAAGAAAGATTGAGCAAATGTGAACTATTTTCCATGATAATAAATCTAAATCATAGTTTAAATATGCTGTTTCTCCTACCTCCTTCCCAGCCGACACTAGCCTCCAAATCAGTGTAACCAAATGGACCCATCACCCAGCCCCGAGCTGGAGGGTCCATTTTGTGCCTTCTCTGGGTACAGAAACTCCCAAAGCAGTGGCTAGTTTCAGAGCCACCTGCTATTCTCGTTTAACATAAAGTGATAGTTCGCCTATGTTTTAACCAAAGCTGTATGAAATACTTGCCAGTAATGTAGTTGTTGGAAGGGCATGAATTGGTTATGATTCCCGTGGTCAGACTTAGTCATTTTTGTGCTGAATAAAAGTAGTTCCATTGAGTTGGCTGGCCCTAAATGTTATAATAAACTAATCCACAAAACTGCCATCATTATCATTGTTGACATATTTCTACTATAGAGAGAGTTTCGTTCAACTTTGACCAGTGACCACTCTGTCACATGGTACTATTTCTTGTGTCGAGTAAGATCACTGCGCCCTATCACGGCGTGTGCTTGTTGTGCTGTGCTGCAGCACACGCCCCCATAACAAGTGGTTGCATGCAAACAACGTTGCAAACCAAACCAACATGGAATAGTCTAGTGCAGCTGCTCTATCTGACGTTGCTGCTAACACAAGGGAGATATATTATCCAGAATATCCACGCCTTACTGGATAAAAGAAAAACCTCTTCCACCGTTTCCCCAAGGATAAGGACACCAGACAAGTTTGGCTTTTTGGAGCCTGTGGGTTTTCCTGTTCTTTTTAGCTCTGGTCCCGTAGCTAACGCTACGCTATGTCACTGGTGAGCACTTGCGCACAGAGCCGCGGCAGCCCAGGCTGCTCAGCCTCTCGTCTGTAGTAAAAATAAAATATATACTTTCACTACTCACCAAAACAAAGACGGTTCTAAGATGTTGAAAGCCTACTTTCCTTAGTGGCAACACTCGTAGCCCCCCACCTCACGTCTAAAATACACATTTGGTGCAGAAAAAGAAATATTTCACTGGAAGTTTTAGCTACTCCACACCGCCCTCTACAGATATTGTCAATAGAAAAGTCCATTGACCAGATTTTGCCTTCAGGTGAAATATTTTCTTTTATGGCGAAAAGTTAATTTTTATAGATGAGATTTAGACACAGATTGTCCCCACTACGGAGAGTAGGCTTTTTACTCTATGAAGATGTCTTCGTTTTGGTGAGAAGCGAAACTGTACTTTGTATTTTTACTACAGACGAGAGGGTGGGCAGCCTTTCCAACGGCGCAAGGGCTCATAGGTGACATAGCACTACGCACTACTTCAGTGCACTACGCTATGGACCAGAGCTACTGTGTTCTTACATTGACGATTGACGAGGGTAAAACAACGTAGGACAATACATAACATATATTGTCTGTACCATTGGTTCTCAAAGTGGGATCCGGGGATCCCCAGGGCAGGGTCTTTGAGGGAATATAAGGGGGTCCCCAGCTAAAATTATAGTTAGGACCGAAGGCGAGATTTTGTTTTTCCCCCGGTGGTGCACTACGCCGGCTGCGCTCAATGAATGCGCTTCTTGTGAGGACTACAGAAGCGGAATATACCAAGTCAAGTCACCATCAGGGGGAACTTGATAAAGATAGGGGAGTAAACACGTATGAAAAATAACAAAAGAAAACATTTTTTTAATACAAAATTCAACAAATTAAAGTTGCATGACCCCCCCTCCAGCCAAAATAAAAAAGTCATGGTCCCCCCTATTGCTCAGATAAATATTTGATATCCCCCCCCCGCTATGGACCATACCAACCTTAAGTATTAAACGAACAGTCCCTAAATGAAAAAAAAAGTTTTGGATATACAAGGTTTTCACCCAACAACGGCGATATACTATCCTGGTTTTAATGGGATAACTTGAACTGCACTTTGTCGAGGTGCCAACTTGCTCCTTGTGCACAAGTCGGCCATGTACAGTATGGCCTACTTGTGCGCCAGCAGAGCACGCCATTACAGGCACGTGCACACCTAGACATCAAAGGGGGCTTGAGCCCCTTCCCTTTTACCCGTCTGTAAAAAATAATCAAACCTCGGTTCGAAGTGAAGCGGTGAACTTTTATTCTATGTGTTCTAGAGTTATGAACTCTGTGATCTATACATTCTTTGTATTCTGAATGAATGAATGATTTTATCTGGAGGGCCGAATTGTCATGTGAAGCTTGATCAATCCTCAAAGTAATCATCAGACCGGGACGGACACTACACACATACGTACGGACGGACGGACGGACGGACGGACGGACGGACGGACGGACGGACAGACATACGGGACAGATAAAACCTGTTCATTCTGGACTGGAATGACCATATATGGACATGAGGTGACAGACATTTTGTTTTTGATAAAAACCTGTTCATTCTGGACTGGGATGACCATATATGGACATGAATCACACATTTTGTTTTTTTAAAAACCTGTTCATTCTGGACTGAAATGACCATATATGGGCGTGGGACACACAAAGCCACTCATTGGAAGCGGCTTTCACCGCTTCAAAAATAAAATCTTCCCCTTTGCCCCCCACCCTTATAGAATCGATATATGCTTGCGATTTCCGTGACATTTTGCACACACATTCCCACTAGGTCAACAAAAAATGTCACCCTTTTCACATTGGTCTGTTATAGCGCCACCAGCAGGTTGACTTTTGCATAGCACATTTTTGAAGCGATGAAAGACGCTTCCAAGGTGTGGCTTTGTCAGTCCCGTACATATCCCCCCATTTGATTGGTCAATTTTGTCTGTCCCGTACATGTCCCGTGCATGCTTGACCAATTGAGGATTGGTCAAGCTTCACATGCCAATTTGGCCCTCCAGACAAAATCATTCATTCATTCAGAATTCATAAAAATATAGAACTAAAGCACATAGAAAGTATAGATCTAGAACACAGAATGTATAGATCTAGAACACAGATTTCATAGCTCTAGAACACATAGAATAAAAATTCACCGCTTCACTTCGAACCGAGGTTTGATTTTTGGGGGGAAAAAATGCCTCAAATCATGCATGCAGCCGATTGCCGTGAAAGGCAGAAGAATTCTGACTCTGTGCTTTGAAACAGAGAATCGACTCAATGCATCGAATAGCGATGTCGTCAACTTCTGGATCAAACTTGTTGGCCATGAGGTGATGCTGTTGAAACATCGACTGGAGGGCACCGGCCCCATACACACACACACTTCTTCTAACTGAAGCGCATAAAGGGTCACCACGACCATGGTCAACCCAATGCACCAGGCGAGCAGTAGCCTGCATGGCAGACGTGTGGTACTCACTGTGGGCAGGCACTGAACCCATCCTGTTCAGAGTGGCCCACAGATATTCATCCGGAGTTAACGTATCATGAGACCATTCCATGAGACGCTGAACCTCTTTGTCCTCCAGCACGTGTTTCACAAATGCTCTGGTGACCACAAAGTAAGCACTGCCTGAGAATATGGTGCTGCTTATTGGTGGGCGCGTCTTCCTGACTCCCCTATTGGCCATATAATTACCGGTGTCTTTGTAACTGTACTGCCAGCGAGTCTGTCACGGGCAAAGATTCCAAACTGTTCCTTCCGTTGAGACGCTTCAGCGCCTGAACCATTTCTGCGTTCGTCTTGATGGGCAGGTCCGCGCCGCAAGTGTTGAGAAGATACTTCCACTGCACAGGGTTCTCCACCAGGTCTTTCATGCAGTTCAGGTCTGCTTGCACTCTAGACCAGGACGCGTATGTAACTCTTTCTAGTTTGCTAGCTATAAACACGTTAGTGAAACAGGAAACGATTGCCCTCACAGCTTTCTGAAATCCCTCCGGCGACTTTGTGTCCACATGAACGCAATAGACATTCTGAGGGTTGTACACGGCACGTAGGAGTCTCTCAAACATCTCCACATCGGCATGAATGACCATCGAGTAGGCAATGGGAAAGGAACTCTCCTCCGCACTGAGCGGCTCGGTGATGAACCCTCTGGTGTCGATATAAGCTTTACAGTCCTTTGTCGCGGTTAGGTAAAACTCCTCGGATAGTCTCTTCCTGCTTGGGATTTGAGCAATCTCGTCTGTCTTGCCCTGGATAATAGCAGAGCATCCTGGAAGGTCATCAAGGTACACTTGTGGTGACCTGGGAAGGCTGGGACCAGGCATGGGAGGGCTTGGACCAGGCATGGGAGGGCTGGGACCAGGCATGGGAGGGCTGGGACCAGGCATGGGAGGGCTTGGACCAGGAATGCTTCGTCCAGACAAGTAATAAACTATTCCCACTCCCAGTAGCCAGACTAGTACTAGTCCTAAGACCATCGTCCTGGAAAGAATCGCCCCCCTGTCCTGCCCCTCCTCGACGTCCTCGTCCATCTCTTCTCTGATCTCTCCTGGCGTGGTTTTGATTGCTGCAGTCTTAACAGGGTTGCGTTCAAACCCAGAATCCATTTGGCGGAGGCTATTGTGGAATTTTTAACGTGATTTTAAAACCCAGACTATTAAAATTAGTCCACACACTGAAATGTCAATGCGTATCATATATGAATGTTCGGTCAAGCGGTTCCTGTTTATATTATATTGTGATGTCATCGATGATGTCACTAGTGCAGGGGTCATCGCCATGCCAACTTGGCCTTGCGATGGATTCATCAATATTTTATTGAGCGGTGCTAACCGCTCTTACATCTGGCTTTGTCCGATCAGAGCCCAATGGTAAAACGCATTAAAAAATGTAAAAGTAAAATGAAGTGTGGCCTTCAATTTCTGGCCTACATCTTGGCACAAACAGCTTAAAGTTTGTTGTCCGTCCAAAACGCCGGGGGAAAAACGTGTTAAAAAATGTCTACCATAAAGTTTGTTTTACTCCAGGGTCCCATTGGCCAAGCTTTGCAGGACACGTTGTGATTGGCTTGTGGGACGCTTGATGATGTCACGTGTCACATGAAACTTACCTGTCCTTCTCTGAGTAGAAATCAAGCATTGAAAATCAGTGGCGTCAGTTCAGAAAAAGCTAAGGTATGGCAACATGACTGGTGTCTTGCACGCACGCACGCACGCGTGCAAGACACCAGTCATGTTGCCATACCTTAACAACAGGCATGAAACATTTATTTTGAGAAGTACATTTACATTTTCCCACCGTATCTACGGCAGCTGACCTGTGAAACCTGGGAATACCAGGAATGCCGGTCCCTCATTGGCTGTTCCGACGTCCCATTAGTCCGACGATACCTAACCCTAACCTCAGTAAAACTATGCCTAAACCTAACCTTAACCCTAACCCTATAAACTGAGTAAAACTATGCCTAAACCTAACCATAATCCTATAGGGACGTCGGACTATCAGGATTTTGCCCCATATTTGAAAATGTTCATGACGTGCCCCCAAATAATTAGAAACACCTTGTTACAAAGTTATTCATATATCAAGCAGTGCTTCTCAACCAGTGGTCCGGGGACCACCAGTGGCCCTTGAGGGGGTTCCAGGTGGTCTTCAGCTAAATGATGGAGAGTTGGTAAACAAATGGACCCTTATGGCTATTTAACTCTTGAGTGTAAAATGAAACCACACTGTCACTGGAATCTATGATAAGGTTGTGGGGGTCCCTGCTTCATCTCTCTCTCAACTAAGGGGTCCTTGGCCTGAAAACGTTGAAGACTCCTGGTCTAGAGAGTGATTGTTGGATATACGCTATAACACAACCTCTGCTTCCTATGAGCGGCTGCGGACCCCATAAGAATGAGGGAAAACCACACTGGCCTATATATTTGATTTGGCTCTGCATGCTGCACTGTGGAAATTGTGTCAAAATCCCCATATTCCCTCAGCTAGGGTCATTGGACAATCGGTGATATCTCTGAAACCCGTGGCCAGTCAAGCCCGAAGAAGAGCTGCCCCCATTTTGTTTTTGTTTTGCGCCACGGTTATGCTGTGCTCACGTATGTGTGCGTTAATGAATTATGTATATTGATAGATTCCCAACAGGAGTGGGAGGATGGGCTTGTTGTGTCCCCCCCCCCCATATTTTTTCCATGAGAATAAACAAGGGGAATTATACACCACGGAAGCGTGCACAGCCCGGCCTATAAATAGAAGCGGTGCTTTTTTCGCCTCAGGATGTGGTTGCATTTTTACAGGTCAGGCTGTGATCTTCTCTTAAGCCTCTCTGCGTTGAAGATGTGTTGTAGACATTACACATCTCTAGGGCTGTACTGTCCGCCCAGGGGCGTCACAAGGGGGGGAGGGGGGAGGAGTGGGACTGAGTTACTAGGGGCCCAAGGTGGAGGGGCCTTAATTATTTTATACTTTAGAAATTGAAAAATAGCAGATATACAAGCTCACAGCGCGGCACCGAGTGCCGCGCTGCGAGCTTGTAGATCTGCTATTTTTTGAAAAGTCGTGAAAATGTGTGCACATCTTTGAATATATGTATTTTTTAAGCGAACATTTGTAACTCAAATGTAGCTCCTGGGAGGGTCCCTGGAACTAAATATTTTGAGATGGGGGTCCGTGGGCAAATATATCATTTTGGGGGTCCTTCTCCTTCACGTGAAAAAGTTTGAGCACCACTGCCTGCCATAGAAATATAGGTTTTTCATAAAACCTTAGAAGGACAAATCTTCAAGATTTTTCAAAAATAGCAGATATACAAGCTCGCAGCACGGCATAGTTAAAAGCACAAAATAATTGTGCGGGGGGCCCGCAGTGAATCCTCCTTGTACCCAGGGCCCAGCATTTGGTGCGACGCCCCTGTGTCCGCCTGTACCTAGAGGGGGCCTTTGCTTTCATCTAACCAAAGTGTGCTGCTGGCGGATACAAGCATCAAACACGCATGACGTGAGAAAATTGAGTGGCGTGGCCTTCGACGCAACGCGAGTCTGTCTTGTCTTGTCTTGTCTTGTCTCCCCCCCTCCCTCCCCTCCCCTCCCCTCCCCTCCACCCCCTGAAAGTCTTCGTTCGCAGGGTAGAAATCAATAGTGGTCTCCTTAAGAATTAATCTGGAATCCACTCTACTATCGTGGCAGGCGGCCAGCCTGACTGATGTGTGTGGTTTAAACGGCCCCCGCATTCTGCTTCTTCTGCTGCTGCTGCGCGCACGACACACGGGGCCGCGGCGGCGCGCTATATCTATCTGTGTGTCGGTGTGTCCTGATGATCGGCTCCTCGGCGCTCTACTTATCTTGTCTGGGCTCTTGCCGTATCCTTTCCCTCCTCCTCCATCCTCCTCCCCTCCCCTCTCCTCTCCAGCTCTCCTCTCTCTCTCCCCACGACCGAAGTTCGATGCGATCGGCTCTTGGCCCTGGCTGGCCGCGATAGTTCTCAGTGCGGGGCGACAGCGCTGCTGAACATGGCGTCAGACGGGATGATTTTAACAAACCACGACCACCAAATCCGGGTCGGAGTCCTGACAGGTAAAGAGAGAAAACGTCCGCTGATTGATTTCTCCCCGCCGTCGGTCCGTCGACCGATTGCAACGGTTTCTATGCCGCCGCCGCGACGGCGGCGATGATGATGATGATGCACTGAATGGATGTTGTATTATAGCTGCGGTCGTCCTTTTCTGGATGCTCTAGTCTAACCGGCCGGCCGTCATACATACGTGTCGGTGGGGTTTTCTTTTTTTATTTATTTTTTTGCGTGGCGGCGGCTGGCTTGCTTGGCTCTGCTCTCCATAGCTGCTGTTTGCAGCTCTAGTGCTGTCAGCGCCTTGGAAGAAGGCGACACTGATTTAAAATCTTACCTTCTGGTTTTTATGCCCGGTGGCAACTATTCATGTAACGGGCTACACATAGGTGGCATTTGAAGACGTTATGTGTTAGCCGTTACATGATTTTCCCCCCACCGTTTGTCCGCTAATTTAGATCTTTTTTTTTTCTCTCTCCTCCTTTGCGAGCCTCCTCGTCTTCTTCCCAGCAGAGAGGAGAGCAGAGGAGAGCTTCGGTTATGTGTATTGAATAATTCATGTCCCGTATCAGGGGCTTGTCAAACCTGAAAATTACAGCTGAGCGGTGTGGCGCTAAACATGCTCATATGGTATGGATTGCATTATTGACACCCAGCTGACCACAGCGATTTTCAAGTGTTGCTCACGACTGATGTTGCTGATGAGCTGGTCCGTGTGTGTGTGTGCGTGTGCGTGCGTGCGTGCGTGCGTGCGTGCGTGTGTATGTGCGTGCGTGTGTGCGTGCGTGTGTGTGTGTGCGTGTGTGTGTGTGTGTGCGCGCGCGTGTGTGTGTGTGTGAAGGAACAGTGGACGTCTGAGTTAATTATGGAAATGCATGTAGGCATCGGGGCTGACAGGCGGTGTGCGCGCGAGCCTTATTTGTGTGAATGACGGTGGCAATTTGAGTTAACATGACACGAGAACACGTCTCGTTTTTTTTGGTTCGGTTTTGTGTGGATGTGGATGGAATATAGGCTGCTATACGAGTTAATCCTCTGTGTGTGTGTGTGTGTGTGTGTGTGTGTGTGTGTGTGTGTGTGTGTGTGTGTGTGTGTGTGTGTGTGTGTGTGTGTGTGTGTGTGCTGCGCGCGCGTCATTCCACTAAATGCATGCCTGCATCCTTTGAAGATGACGACCGCCTTGGTAACATTTGGAAACGTTCTGCGCTTGAATGCAATGCAAGAGAGGAGAGAGAGAGAGGGAGGGAGAGAGAGAGAGAGAGAGAGGTGTATCATGAATGTATGAGAGGCGAACAGAACGCTATTTGCTCCCTGGGGCCTGGTTGGTTTTGTATTGTGTGGACTGTGTGTGTGGATTGCTTTGTCATGTTCCCATGTTCTTCTTCTGACCGTCCGTCGCCCATAACATTAACGATTCGCTGGTGTTGTCATGATAAGAAAGCAAAAAAAGAAGAAGAAAATGCAATCCAAATGGGGATGGAGGGATAGAGGGAGGGATGGGGGGGGGGGGGGGGGTAGGACCAGTGGACGCAGCAGCATCGCGGCTGGCTTTGCTGTCCGGCTGTCAACCGATATGTCCGCTGAATTACAGAGGGTTGCCGAGAGAATAAATATGCAACGCGGAGAGAGAGAGAGGGCTATAGGGCCAATCAATATTTCATGGAAAAAAACGGTGTATTCGTGCAGCGACTCATACGATATTCCTCTCTCTCTTTATGGAGATCCGGTGTGAAGGCGGCAATGTGTTGTAGCAATGGAGGAATGACTCCTCGTGAAATCTGCCAGGGAAACCCCTTCGCTCCCCCCGATCTCTCTCTCTCTCTCTCCCTCCCCTCCTCCTCCTCTTCTTCTCACGCTGGAGAGAGAGAGAGAGAGAGAGAGGGAGGGAGGGAGGGAGGGAGAGTGCTGTCCATGGTGCTGAAAGCCAGCGTCAGTCACAAATCAGTGCGGTACTGCCTACCCTGCCTAGGGATGGGACGATACGCCATGTTATCGTTTATCACGATTAAAAAAAAGGTAATCGTATCGTGGAGATTAAATTGATCGTGATGTCGTCCTCCGTCATGCACTGGGATCAATCCACCTTTTATTTGCTTAGCTGCATATCCGGTACCATTCAAACCCTCTATTGGTAAAACGTACTTATAACATACGTACTTGGTAGTTTTTCTTTCACTCTCTATCAAATGTCTTGATAGCCGATCTACAAGCCCTACCCTACGATCTTGTAGATCTGCTATTTTTTGGCAAATGTTCCGCCCCCAGGATAATGGATTTTGATTATCGTGATAATATCGTGAATCGCGATTTCTTTCGCCACAATAATCGTGATATGAAATGTTCACATCGTCCCATCCCTACCCCTGCCTTCTATATGTCTGCCAGTTCCACAACGGTAATAAATGGGAGGCTTCGCCCATTTTTTTCAAACACCGTTCACTGTAAAATCCTCCGTGGGTCCATTTGGGTCCAGCTGCACACCTCCCAGAGTTACCGACGGAATGTATGGACGGATGGAACGAACAACCGAGTACTTTACTGTGTACGTGATATTGTCGCGTCAGAGGGGTTAATTTCTCGCTGTCATTAGTCACTCGATTCCCCCCTCAACTCCCCGGTGTAGTGACAGATTGCCAGTGTGATCTCGCTGTGCGGTGTTGACAATTCCCGCACACATATGGTTGATATCGAGACGCAACAAGAGACGCGACCGGCAAGCTTATTTGTCTTTTTGATGTATTATTACGTGTGCATATGGTGGAGTGGAATGGGTGCGGTGTAGTAAATGTCAAAATGAGAAGGGGAAGATGAAAATAATAAGTCATTCCCCCAGCCTTCTTGTGTTTTTTTTTGCAATAATAGTGATGTGCCTCATTGGGTCATTTTATCTACCGTTGTTTCCTGTTGAGATTGGAACATTTCACCCAGGTTTTTTCATCTCACTCACGTCACTTTGTCTGCTGACCTCACTCGGCAACGAAATAAACAGAAAATAAGCAAAAATAAATTATAAAACTGTTCACAGGAGGCAAGCAGTGATCACCACAATGATGTGCACTGCAATGTAGTTTCAAATGCACTACATTGCAGGCGCTTTTTGAGAGTGAAAAAATAAGAAGACACGTGTGTGACATGTGTGATCTGGGCAGCTTGCCCCAGGAAATGTGCCAAGCTCATTAGGGAACAACGGTATATACTCAAGACATAACTTTCAACCTGGCATCCCAATTTTGGTCATGTCATTATATAGGAGAAAATGGACAGAAATTGACCGTTTCTTTCCAAACACGGTAAAAAGAGCAGATCTACAATCTCAGAATGCCTCGCGAGTCGCGACGCGGCGCATTGTGAGCTTGTAGATCTCTATCTTTTGGTATATTCAATGTACAATGCAGTATATAGGCCTATAACAAGGGGAGTGTTGGTTCTCACGTTGATAAAAACCAACAAGTGGGGTAATTTTCAGCTGACAGTAACCTGTAAGCCAGGTTTATGTATGTATATACGCCTATAGGGCAAGGTGGATCCATATCCCTCTGTGTTCTTATCCCAAGCCCCCCGCGCCATTAGTCTGCCATGGCACTAACCCGCGTGAGCAGAATGCTAATGGAGTCCGGAGCCGCTACTCGCGTCCGCCATCCAGGGGTGTCACACCAAATTCTGGGCCCTGGGTACGAGGATTCCCTCACATTTTGTGCTTTAACTATTGAAAAATCGTGAAAATGAATCCAAGTCTTTGAATATTTCAAATCCTTCTACGTTTCTTTTTTTTTCCTTTTTGTCAGTGCTCAAACTTTTTCATGTAAAGGACCCCCAAGATGATATGTATTTGGCCACGGACCCCCATCTCAAAATATTTAGTTCGAGGGACCCCCCCAGAAGCAAAATTTGAGTTACAAATGTTCGCGTAACCTTTTCATGACTTTTAAAAAATATCAGATCTACAGAGCTTGTAGATCTGCTATTTTTCAATAGCTAAAGTATAGAATAATTAAGGCCCCTCCCTCCACCTTCCTTGGGCCCTGGTAACTCAGTCCCACTCCCCCCCCCCCCACCTTGTGACGCCCCTGCCGCTATCCCCCCCTCCCCTTTCCTTCTCCCGTAGCGGGTCAAAGGCCAGCTGTCCACTCCTTCACTCAGTCGCGGCGGGGGGAGGAGATGAGACTGCGGGTCACCCTCCTCCATCACATTAAAACCCCCTGACAGGTGACAGAGCCCCCACGGGACGTCTCTGTTTAGGGGGACCAGAGGAGGAGGAGGAGGAGGGATGGGGGCTAAAAAAAGAAGCAAGAAGAGACGTATTTCAAAAGGCCCCGTACAGGTTGATGTGTAAGTAAAGTGGATGGTTTATTTATTTGTGTGGCTGGCGATGGTGGAGACGGGGAAAATGTTGAAACGGGATAATTGGGGTGAGCACACTGTCACTTGTCAAAGATGTCACACTGCTAAAATGTGAGCTTTGTTAGCCAGGGATGAAAAGGATCCCATGCTGTGCTCAGCCTACTGTGGAGGGTTTGCTTCTTTCCTCTGCCTACTACTGTGTGTGTGTGTGTGTGTGTGTGTGTGTGTGTGTGTGTGTGTGTGTGTGTGTGTGTGCGTGTGCGTGTGCGTGTGCGTGTGCGCGTGCGCGTGCGCGTGTGTGTGTGGGCTGGCCTGTCCTGATTGGCACGTCTTAAGATTCGAACGTTCGGTGGTATTTATGAACGAACCTCGTCGTCTTATTTATTCACATATTTATTCAACATCGTACTGTTAGGAGGTAAACAAACTTGCGTGTTGTTCCTCGACGATGGAAATGTGTGACCGTGCGGAGGCATTTCTATCGGCATAATCACTAAACTGGATCTAGCTAATATATCGCAGTTGTCGGGTGAAAACCTTGTATGTCCAAAACCGTTCGTTTTGCATTTTCCATTTTAAAAATGATTCAAACTAGTGAAAGCAGCCGATCTACAAGCACACAACGCCTCGCACTGCGAGGCGTTGTGTGCTTATAGATCTGCTGTTTTCACTACTTTTGTTGCGACGGCCTTGTACGATGAAGTAGGGCTTTACTTTGCGAAAGAACATACAAATTTGAAACTTGGAGATACGAGGTTTCCACCCGACAACGACGATATTCAGATCGACATTGGCTAGTTCCGAAAGCTAGCCAATATAATGAATGAACGTTGGAACTTTCAGACACTGGGGCCAGCCCTTCTATGAGTTTTTTCTTATTCTCTCTGAGCCTGTCTGAGGGTGTGGGCAACGCGTGGGCAACGTGTCACGATTTTCACTACTTCCCATAATTTTCATTCCGTTTCCTGAAAAGTAACTGGTTTTGGACGTACAAGGTTTCCGCCCCGACGATGATATGCATGTGACTCTGCTTTTGCTCTATGTCTTTTGTGCACTAATACTGAGCTCTGGCTGGGAAAACACTGCAAGCAAATCCCCTCAGCCCCAAATATAGCTACTGTATATGCATACCTCCCATGATCACATGCACGCACGCACAGAGGGGGGCACGGGACGAGAACAGAAGAATATGTGATTATACGGTGCCACTCCATGGATGGGGCCACATGGTAAAGCTCTTCACCGAGCCTCCAATAGAGTAACGAAGTCATGACGTCATGTACCCATCCTACCTGGTTCGCGTTTTCCCATAGACTTTTTTTCATATCGCGTCATATAAGAACTGTGTTCCAAACATAAACAAACGATCTCAGCGGTTTGACTCATATGGATATGAAGAATCAACTGATGGTGAGAAAACGCTAATGTTACTGTCACCAAATTAGTTACATTTTCACCAGAAACAGACTGTATCAAATATTAGTGATTGACTATCATAAACCATATAAGAGCCACCTCCCCGACAATATCGCGGAGATTTGTGTTTATTTTTGGACCACAATGCTTATATGAGACGATTTTAAGATGACCCAGTGTTATTCTCCATAGAGAAATTACTTCCCCTTTTTGCCATGTATTTATTTTCTAAATAGTCAGTGTGCCACCCCATCAAAATTCTGACATGTTTTGATTGTCAGGACATTGTTATAAAGATCATTAGACCCACCTATCTCCCCGCCTCTTTCCCCAGTCAAAGTTCAGAATTTTAATGAATGTAGAATTATGTGCAGGATGTAATTTGCTGCAAATTAGGTGACTTAATTTAATTGACCACATTTTAAACTATATTACTAATATTTGATTTTAAAATAAAAATCCTCTCACACATCTGCCACTGTGCCACAGTGTGCCAGTGATCACACTCCCCTGTGCCAATTTTGGCACCTGTGCCTAAGGTACCCCTACTCTAGACTTAGTAAACTAGATATGAGTTGTCTCTGGACAGCTTTTGTCTGTGTACGCCAAACCTCTTTGCCAAAAGAAATAGCTGATCTACAAGCTCACAAAGCATCACAACGTGTCTATTTTAAAAACATGTATTTTGCATATAGGGTGAAGCACCACGGGGCATGAAGCCAAGGTGAGCTATCCTCTTGGGGGCTGGTACAGGTGCTAGGCCTACTGAAAAGCTTTGGTGGGCTTTCTCGCGGTTCAAGTGGGTTATTCATTGTGTGTGTGTGTGTGTGTGTGTGTGTGTGTGTGTGTGTGTGTGTGTGTGTGTGTGTGTGTGTGTGTGTGTGTGTGTGTGTGTGTGTGTGTGTGTGTGTGTGTGTGTGTGTGTGTGTGTGTGTGTGTGTGTGTGTGTGTGTGTGTGTGTGTGTGTGCGTGCTAGTCATTTTCAGTGCTGTAGATTATACATTTCATGCAAACTTTAATTGCGACCAAAGGTCGCAGTTTACCATGAGAAATGACACTGCCTGTCTCTGTGTGTGTGTGTGTGTGTGTGTGTGTGTGTGTGTGTGTGTGTGTGTGTGTGTGATTTTTACAGCCTATGGGTTGGTTCCCTTGACACATCACTGTGACATCACAGGTGATAGCAGGTGACATCACCTATGTAAAAGTCCATATATGGGTATTCCCCAGAATCCCCTTTTATACCCATATATGAAGATCCCTGATGTCATCGATATATACGTATCACTGGCCAGATGGCCAAGACAAGGCCCATATCTGTGTGGCTGGTTCAGATATGGATCTCCTTGTATGGGCATACAATATATTGTATGTTGTGATGTCATGGGAACCACTCTAACAGAATCCCTTTTATGCCCATACATGGAGAACTCGCCATGGCCCTGCTTGGCTTTACTAATTAACATACTGTACGTTTTATGCCCATATATAGAGATCCCTGTCCCAATGTCACTAAACATGGTAATGCCCATGTATGGGTATGTTTTGACATAACATTGTTAACTACTGTATCATGCAGGGGTCTCCATATATGGGTAACTGGTCCGATATATATCACTGGGGCGAGTTGCATGTCGCCCTGAGGCGTCTTACTAGTAGACTATATTTCTCAATGGCACCTGTGTGTGTGTGTGCACACGCGCGCACGCGTGTGTATGTTGCGGGCACGTGTGTATCCTGTAATGATATCTATTCTCCTTATTGTTCATCCTGCTCGCTTGAGGTTGCATAGGTACGCGCCTGCATGCGTGTAACGTGTCTTTGCGCAGATGGGATAATAACTTTTTAATCTGCTTTTCCACATAATTTAATATCTTGGAGTTTGTCCCAAGCTCACCTTCACAGGCTCCGGCGCTAAAGAGCCTCGCTAGCTAGCGCTGAGGCGGGGAACAGGAGTCAAGTCAGCGAGAGGCGGCCTAGCATGCCAGCGCGCAGGGGCGTCACACCAAATGCTGGGCCCTGGGTACAAGGATTCACTGCGGGCCCCCCTTGAATGTTAACTATAGAAAAATAGCAGATACACAAGCTCACAGCGCGGCACCGAGTGCCGCGCTGCGAGCTTGTATATCTGCTATTTTTGAAAAATCGTGAAAATGTGTGCAAGAAACCTATGTCAAGGACCCCCAAGATGATATGTATTTGGCCACGGACCCCAATCTCAAAATATCTCCTTCCAGGGACCCCCCAGAAGCAAAATTTGAGTTAGAAATGTTTGCTCAAAAAATACATAATATTCAAAGATTTTCACACATTTTCACAACTTTTCAAAAATAGGAGATCTACAAGCTCGCAGCGCGGCACTCGGTGCCGCGCTGTGAGCTTGTATATCTGCTATTTTTCAATAGATAAAGTCATAAGGGCCCCTACACCACCTTGGGCCCCAGTAACTCAGTCCCACTTTCCTACCCCTTGTGACGCCCCTGCCAGCGCACCTTGACCAGAATTAGGAGACGCCGTCATCTGTCACTGAGTGGCTTGTATGGCTGCCAAGTTGGAGAGCAAGCTTCTCCCTGTGTCTCTCAGGATGACACAGGGGCCAGTCTGACTAGATTATAAAGCGCAACAAAGCTGGGACAGATACACGCAGTGTAGCTCTGCACTTGAAGGGCTAGGGATGGGACGATGTGAACATTTCATATCGCGGTTATTGTGACAAAAGAAATCGCGATTTACGATATTATCGCGGTAATCAAAATCCATTATCCTGGGGCGGAACATTTGCCAAAAAATAGCAGACTTTTGATACAGAGTGAAAAAAAAGACTGTATTAACAGTTCTACTGCCAGATTTATTATTTATTAATTGGGGCTGGTGCCAGCAAAAAGCAGCTTACCTTTGCGATGTTATAGAAAAAGATCTATTCGTTATTTTTATTTTTTATTTTTTATTTTTTATTTATTATATGTGTACTTTAGCCAAACTGGCGGCAGAGGGCAGCCTTATGCAAAGAATGGAATGGAATTGGGCCGCTCCACAAAAGAACGAGACGTATTGGCAGCACGCTTGGTTCAATTGGGGTGAACGGGAACGTCCGAAGCAGTAAAAGAGTTAAGTATATGGGTTTAAATGGTACCGGATATGCAGCTCGGCTAATAAAAGGTGAATTGATCCCAGCGCATGACGGAGGACAATATAACAATAATTTAAATCTCCACAATACGATTATTGTGAGTGTTCTTTTATCACGATAAACGATAATATGGCTTATCGTCCCATCCCTATGAAGGGCACATGCAGCTAACTTGCTATAGTGTAGCTCTAACCAGATGTTCTTTATGCCTGTTAGCACCATGTAACCGTAATTACTGTGTGCTTTTTTTAACAGTTTTTTATAATTTGTATAATTATACATATGTAAAGGTCATCGCGGCAAACTACAACATCTGTTTAAGTTTGGCTCACAGATGATCCAGAAATAGTGTACTGTATATAAGGGGTCTTCAACGTTTTCAGGCCAAGGACCACTTAGCTGAGAGAGAGAGATGAAGCAGGGACCCCCTCACATATTGTATAAATGTGTGATGCAGATTTTCATCGATTTCATAGATAGTCATAGACTTGTTTGACAGCACTGTCATCAGTCTATGTTGGATTCATGTTCTTGTTAAGTTTTATTTCCAACATTTAACCACTTAAATCGTCAATATTTTGTAAACTTGACCTTTCACTTTGTATTTGGTCTGCTCTTTTTTACCTCTACACCAAACCTATTTGCCAAAAACAGCCAGTATACAAGCTCTCAACGCCTCACAGCGTGAGGCGTTGAGAGCTTGTAGATCGGCTATTTTTGGCTGAAGTTCTCCTCGGAATAGGGATGCGACGGTCCAAGTTGTTCATTTAAAAGAATGATCCTATCACACAAAGATTTGGCGGCCCCCCTCTAGTAACTCTGAGGACACCCTAGGGGTCCTGGACCCCCTGTTGAAGACCCCTGCTGTATATGGTTTGATGTGACTCTGTGAGACCACACCGAGAGTTTCTGTTGTAGCCTCCCCTCATCTCCATGTGTGTCCGGTTTGAACCCCACTGGAACGTTGTTTCCTTTGCAGAGTTACAGTATGTGGGGATTCGGAGAAACATGCATATTAAAGATGGATACACAATACAGGATCAGGGACACGAACGCAGAATGAGAATTAAGTCTTCACTGCAGTGCAAACTGCAAAGGAATTATTTTCAACGCAGAGTATAGCGTAGGTGGGGGAGGTGTCCTCCCCATCTCTCTCTCTCTCTCTCTCTCTCTCTCTCTCTCTCTCTCTCACCCCCCCTCCCCCCATAGCCCATGGAAATCATCCCCCCGTAGTTCTTAATTGGGATCTGAGTTAGAACGAGAGGCAAGCAGTATTTGGATGATGAAGAGTAGAAGGCTCTTCTTGTCGTCTCTCCAGAGGAGCACTACACTAGGGACACCCTAGAACAGTGCTTCTCAACCTGTAGGTCGGCCGGTCGGGACCCCCAGGAGGGGTCCCCAAATTATTTTGGGGGGGTCCCCAGATGATTAACTTAATGTGCAACTTTGTTTTCTCACTCAACAGTAAACAAACCAACATAAAGTTTAAGTGTATAGAGGGTATCTGCACATTTCCGAAGTGACTTTTTAATACCTCTAAAATGACAAATTAAACACTGGCCCAATTGTCAAATATTAGAGGCAGAAATTGTGTAAATAGCATGCTCACAACGCCTCGCAATGGGAGGCGTTGTGAGCATGTAGATCTGCTATTTTCACAATAGAATCGTGTTATACAAAATGTAATGCCTCAACTCTTAGTGCTTGTCAGGTTGGGGGGTCGCCAGTTAAAATATGATTATTTTGTGGGTCTCAGCCTTAAAAGGTTGAGAACCACTGCCCTAGAAAGCCATTCCCAGACTGGGTGTTGGAAAGTGAGGTTTGTTACCAATCCCCACAAAAGAAAAAGGTATTCTTTGAGCGGTGCTAACCGCTTCTACATCTGGCTTTGTGTGTATGTACTGTGTGTATGCATGTCAGTGTCCGTCCGTACAGTATGTACGGCCCCGCTCACGCTGGGACGCAAGCTTTGCGGGACGTTTTGAACACTTCACACTGGGTGTGATTTTTAGATTTTTTTTTGCATGATTCATTTGAGATGATAATGCCGGAGGTCAGGTGGAGAGGCAAAAGACAGGAAGATTGCTTTTAAACAGGGGAGGCATTTGCCCCTTGTGTGTTTTGACATAAAGTGCTCACCTTGTTTCCATGTTGTGTATGATAACACGCGCGCGCACACACACACACACACACACACACACACACACACACACACACACACACACACACACACACACACACACACACACACACACACACACACACACACACACACACACACACACAGACAGAGGTTGGGTGGTGGGGGGGCGTCATTGATTTATCAGTTTTGATCATTCTGCATGTAATGGGTGTCTGAAATTATCATATCATCAATCATATCAGCTTGCTTGCATCTAGGCTAACTGCAAGGTAGTTAGTTTGAATTGGTGAAGACGCAGTATGGTTGCCAAATGCATGCCTTGATATACATTTATTTTGGCAAGGACAGTTTACACTTTACTTTGGAAGAGGTTGAAAGTTAACATTCAACGTGTTCGTTGTGACTGATCTCATACATATCGTTTATGTCTGACTCAAATTCAAAGAGCGACAACAAGCTCAAAGCGCGTCACTTCACGCCGCGTTTAGAGCTTGTAGATCTGCCACTTTTGATGCTTTTGTGCGACGCTGAGGTATGATCAAGTAGGGCGTTGATTTTACAAAAAGTTTAAATATATAATATCTACTACTTGTGTGAAGACCACCAGTGATGCATTTATAGTACATAATATAGTCCCTGGAACTAAATATTTTGAGATAGGGGTCCGTGGGTAAATATGTATCAATTTGGAGGTCCTTCACATGAAAAAGTTTGAGCACCACTGACCTAGAGAAACAGGTTTTTCAAAAAACCTTTGAAATAATCAAAGACCTTTTCAATTTTCATTATTTTTCAAAAATGGCAGATCTACAAGCTTGCACTGTGAGCTTGTATATCTGCTATTTTTCAATAGTTAAAGCACAAAATAATGCGTAATAATGCGTTCCCAGTCTAAATGGGTTAAACCCTATGAAGAACATTCATGGGGGGCCCGCAGTGAATCCTTGTACCCAGGGCCCAGAATTTGGTGCGACACCCCGGGGTGGGAGTGGATGTGATCAGGTTTGGGGTGATGAAACGATGCGATGGTGACAGAGTATGAACGAAGTGAATGGACACACGAAAAAGTGTTGTCATTTTGTTCTACTTAATATATATTTTTGAAGTGCAATGTTACACAAACTACTTACTTCCACCGAGGGTTCCCACCGGGGGATGTTCAACTATACTGTAGGTCAGGGTTCCCCAATAGGCGGCCCGCGGGCCATTTGCGACCCGCGGGGTGCTACTCTCTGGCCCCCACCAACCCCAGTAATAATGGTGGTATAAGAGCAGCAACAACACTAGTATATCGTCGTTTTCGGGTGGAAACCTTATCTCCAAATTTGTATTTTCTTTTGTAGTAAAGCCCTGCTTCATCATACAAGGCCGTCACACAAAAGTAGTGAAAACAGCCGATCTACAAGATCTTGTAGATCGGCTGTTTTCATTGATTAAATCATTTTTAAAATGATAAATGCAAAACGAACGGTTTTGGACATACAAGATTTTCACCCGACAACGACGATATCTGAACTGTCGCTGGAGTATCCGGAACGCCACCGTCGCCCCCTGCAATGTTGTGGCCCTCGGCTTGGTACCCTAGACATAATTCGGCCCTTGGGGAAAACTAATTGGGGAACCCTGCTGTAGGTGATCTGCACAAATCAACATGCGTTTTATGTTTTTCTTTTACCATACACAGTTACACACACACACACACACTTCTTTTTTAAGCGCATTGTTAATATCGCAACTGTGGATTATGTTTATGTTAACCACAGACTATAATTATCTGCATGAATCAAAAACTCTTCCCGGGGCTGGCAGATGCAGAGGTGATGCCAGTAATGTAATTATTTTTTGGTTGGACAAGCGAGGAAAAACGTGTCACCTATTAATCCGAAAACAGTTGGTACATGTTCTGGTCTATGTTCTAAGTTTCATCTTGAGTGAAACACATAGCCTTGCCTACAGTGTTTACAGTGGCCCATCGAGGAGCGCCTGATTGCATGCATAATTTTCGAATATTGACGGTAATTTAATCAGTCTTTGGCATGAGCTCATTCATATTTACACTAATTTCTCTAATCACTTCCTTATCAATGGCAGTTAAAATCAGGTTGGGCGTAGGGATGGGACGATAAGCGATATTATCGTTTATCGACATAAAAAACACTCACGATAATCGTATCGTGGAGATTTAATTTATTGTGAAATCGTCCTCCGTCATGCACTGGGATCAATTCACTTTTTATTTGCCGAGCTGCATATCCGGTATAATTTAAAATTATAATTTAAAAATCTATAATTAAAAAGATACTTATAATATACGTACTTGATACAGTCTTTTTTCCCTCTCTATCAAATGTCTTTGCCAAAAAAATGCCGATCTACAAGCTCACAACGCGTCACATTTGCGACGCGTTGTGAGCTTGAAGATCTGCTATGGATTTTGATTATAGCGCTAATATCGTAAATCACGATTTCTTTTGTCACAATAATCGTGATATGACATTTTCATATCGTCCCACCCCTACTCCGACTCGTGTCCCCCTTTCCCCATGATGGCATCACCACTTTTCTCTTGCATCTCACATTTTATTTCATCCCATCTACCCTTTTTGGAGCGGTGAAAGCGCTCCCAATAGACAGGTATGTCCGTGGGTATGTCCCTGGGTGGCTGGGTGGCTGGGTGGCTGGGTGGCTGGCCGTGTCCGTAGCCTGGCAATACCTTGAGTGGCCACACACAACACACTAGTTAAAGGAGGGGCGCTGTTTTGTGCAGGCCAGGCACACTCACCACTCACTCACACAGACACACACACACACACACGCACGCACGCACACGCACGCACGCACGCACGCTCAGATTCACCGCTCCACTTCGAACCGAGGTTTGATTTTTTGCCTCCTCGCTGGCTATTTCTGTCCCTTTCTCCTCCTCACCTCTCTCTTTTTTTTACCTTTTCCTGCCTATCTGCGCTCGCCTCTCTCCATCTCCTTCCGACAGAGCGGTATGAGGGGAGCATGTAAGAGTGAATAAGCCATTTAGACCCGGAATTATTGAACTCCAGCTATTGAAAAATAGCAGATATACAAGCAACATTTTTAGCAAATCTTTGAATATATATTTTTCAAAGCAAACTTTTTTTAACTTGTCCCTGGAACAACATATTTTGAGATGGTGGAGGTCCGCGGCCAAATACTTGTAATTTTGGGGGGTCCTTGACATGAAAGAGTTTGAGCACCACCACCATAGAAGACATTTATAGAATTGGGTCACAAAAATTCAAAGACTTGCACGTAATGTGCGTAATTATTTTTTATACAGTAGAGTGCCACTGCCACGCTGCGAGCTCATATATCTTGCTATTTTTCAATAGTTAAAGCAAAAATGAAATGTTAAAGGAATAATAATACGCTCCCGTCCGAAATAGGATAATGGAGGAAGGCAGCCTCTCCCTAACGTGGTGCGTTTGATGGCCGACCCCATGCAGCCCCTGTGTGTGTGTGTGTGTGGTCAAGGTGTTCTTGCACTCCTCCTCTATTATTCATCGTCGTGCCTCTTCCCTGTGTCTCGCCAACGCCACCCCGCTACCACCAAACGCACTCAGATCATGGCATCAGGAAATCAAATGTTAATAGCCCCCCCCCCCACACTCAGCCACAGACGCAGATATACAGAAAGGTGGGGGGCGTCTGCTGACCTCCTGGTCCAGGCGCATACCACTTATTGCTATTGATAGTTAGTTAAGAAGTACATATTTGTCACTCTCTATCAAATGTAATTTGCCAAAAAATAGCCGATTTACAAGCTCACTTGCGACGCGTTGTGAGCTTGTAAATCGGGTACTTTTTGGCAGATTTTCCGCACCAGGACAATGGATTTTGATTATCGCGATAATATCACAATTTATTTTGTCACAATAATCGTGATATGACATTTTCATATCGTCCCATCGCTACCCCATCACAATAGGAACTCCTCCGCGCGTGTGTGCGTGACGAATGCATCTCTGCTGCCCTCTGTGAGATTTCCCTGTTTCAAACGACGTTGTGCAACAATATCAAGCACCGAAAGATCTACAAGCTCACAACGAGTCACACCGAGTTTGTAGATTGGCAATATTTCGCAATTTTCATTGCCGCCCCTAAAAGTTTTGTCCCCACAAGTATAGTAATGCAAACACACAACACGTGTGTGTGTGTGTGTGTGTGTGTGTGTGTGTGTGTGTGTGTGTGTGTGTGTGTGTGTGTGTGTGTGTGTGTGTGTGTGTGTGTGTGTGTGTGTGTGTGTGTGTGTGTGTGTGTGTGTGCGCGCGCGCGTCCGGGCTGACAGTGTAAGCTGCAATGTAATTGCTGACACTGTCCAGAGGATTGAATGTAATGAAGGTATAGCTGCTTACAGTCGGCTTCATTAGTACAGCTGGGCCTCAGGCACTCTGTGAGTGTGTGTGTGTGTGTGTGTGTGTGTGTGTGTGTGTGTGTGTGTGTGTGTATTGTGAGAGAGAATCCTTACACCTTGGGAAATAACAGAAGTTGAGTGGTATACACACACACACACACACACACACACACACACACACACACACACACACACACACACACACACACACACCCTGCCACCCACTCATAGGCATTATTGTGGAGCATGTTGGTTATGACTTTAATCCATAGGAGATCATTTCCCACCATGTATTTGATACGCTCTCGTCCTTCGCAATATAGGATGTGTCTTACGGTGTGAACCAAGGATGTGTCTTACGGCGTGAGCCAGAGTCCTGCAACGGGCCGGGTACCCGCGGGTATACCCGACGGGTACCAGCGCTTGACGGGTGAAAACGGGTGGAATATATACTATTATACATTTGGGGGACTAAACACGGGCGGGCGACAGTTTATTGTGAAAATCAGACATCTGTTTCCACCTAAACAACGTGAGCGCACACAGTGAGCAGCAGGACACACACACAACACACAGACACAACCACAGCACGCACTAGCACGTTAGCTAGAAAGTACTCACATTCTTTACTTGAGTAAAAGTATCGACACTGCAATATAGAAATACTCTGTTACAAGTAAAAGTCCGGAATTCAAAATGTACTAAGTTTTGTCATCAAAATGAACTTTAAGTACCAAAAGTACAAATTGTTTGAAAATAGCAGATCTTCAGCACGTTCTCATCATAGCAAGGGTGGTTTAAAAGGCTATCTAAAAGAATAGAGAGTGGTAGCCGACCTGGCGTTTATGTAAATACTGTATATTGCGTCTCAAACACTGAGGACGGCGTGCGTGGACGATCGAGTGCGATGCCATTTGGAAGCACGTACGCACAACTGTAGTCTATTTACTTTACTGCATGCAATCACGGGTAGCGGGGTGGATCTGGCTTTGATTTTTATATAATCGCGGGTAGCGGGTCGGTCCACGGATCTGATCAATGCCGGGCGGGGCGGGTGCGGGTTGTCAATATCGGACCCGTGCAGGACTGTGGCGTGAACCCCGGCTGTTGTGTCTTACAGTGTGAACCCAGTCCTTTGGGCAATCAAGCAATCCTTATTCCCATTTGAACTACTGAGAGCGTTACAATTTTACCCGCAAAGGCCCTGCCATCATGTGCCATGTATTACCTACTGGGTCATTTGAACTTTTAGCTTGCCCACACTTTTTGCCAACTTTGAGAATGGATACATTGGGTTACAGTGGACTGAGAGAACTGGCGACCCTGTTTTTGGCGTGTCATTATAGGAGGGGAAATATAACAAAAGTACGAAAACAAAACAATAAAACCGTTTTCGCCATTTGTCACACAACAAAATATTTACAGCTTAAGTTGTTAAGGGTGTTTTACAAGACTGGTCTTGTGGGGTGAAATAGCTGGCCGTTTTGTCTTCTACAACTTGCGCGGAACCGAAGTGAATCCTAATCAACTCCACTGACACGGCAATGAAGCACCTTGCAAAAGATTCTGTCATTGACCTTCGCTGTGTGTGCGCTTCCCTTCCGCCGAGGCACCTCCACACTCACAGCCGTAGCATTAGCATAACGTTGCAATTGCATCGCATGGGCGGCGCGTCGGTTTGGGGCCGCTGCGTTTAGTTCCACTCTTGCTTTTGTTTCCGCTGATTTCACGACAATTGTCCACACAATATGCTAAAGCCGAGGCTGTGCTGATCGGGCTTTTGTTTTTCCCTTTCAGAAGCGTGGCTGGCATGAAATGGGATTTGTGGGCAGGGAATGGGGGCTGGTCACAGGGAGGGCAGGAGCTAGACCAGTGGATGATGAGGCTGCCATTTCTGTACACAGGGGCGTCACAAGAGGCGGAAAAGTGGGACTGAGTTACTAGGGCTCAAGGTGGAAGGGGCCTTAATTATTTTATACTTTAGCTATTGAAAAATAGCAGACATACAAGTTCGGTGAAGTCGTTAAAATGAGTGCAAATCTATGAAGATAGGTACTTTTTAAGCGAACATTTGTGACTCAAATTTTGCTTCTGGGGAGGGGTCCCTGGAACAAAATATTTTGAGATGGGGGGTCTGTGTTTAAATACGTATCATTTTGGGGGTCCTTCACATGAAAAGGTTTGAGCACCGCTGACATAGAAACAGGTTTTCAAAAACCTTAGAAGGATTTGAAATATTCAAAGACTTGCACACATTTTCACAATTTTTTCAAAAACTAGCCCTTACCCGTTCAAAGATATGAGCTCCGAAATGATGTGCAGTGTGTGGGTTATGGATGTGCACTGTGCACACAGTATATGAGGGATGGAAAGTAACTTTAACTGGTGCTTGCATGCTAATATGTAGGAGCATCAATGTAAGAAATACCCGTTCCATTTAACGGCTACAGAGATACTGTGTACCGATCTGCATGATTTTTGGACAACATCTGTAACAGGGCCAGAACCCCCCAACCCCCCCCCCCCCCCCCCCCCCCCCCGCCCACCCGCTCTCTACCTATGCTTGGTTCCGAAGCTTCGGAATCATTCGCTGCTAGCTGCCTCCCTCCACCCCAGCCTCCACCTTTGCACGATCAGTCTGGCTAAGCTCAAATACTTGTGATGTCTGATTAAGTTACATGTCCATGTCGTTAAGCTGAAATACTGTGATTCGACTAAAGTTATATGTCAATGTATTGCTATTGTTTTGCTATTACTAGCCCTTACCCGTTCAAAGATATGAGCTCTGAAATGATGTGCAGTGTGTGGGTTATGCACACAGTATATGAGGGATGGAAAGTAACTTTAACTGGTGCTTACATGATAATATGTAGGAGCATCAATGTAAGAAATACCCGTTTCGTTTAATGGCTACAGAGATACTGTGTACCGATCTGCATGATTTTTGGACAACATCTGTAACAGGGCCAGACAACCCCCCCCCCCCCCCCCCCCACCCTACCCCCCTGCGCGCCACACACACACACACACTCATGCTAGATGCAGAATAGATATGCCTCATGCTAGATGCAGAATAGATAGTAGATACACCAGAAAAATGCTAATATACAGCATACGATTTGTGAACGTGACAAACGGGCTTCACAGTTATGTCAGGTGTGTTCATATGCTAATGGTGATGCGATTTCAGATCAATTGCTCCAGCCACTGAGGAGAAACACTGTTACAGACGGACACTCAGACAGACGGACGGACGGACAGACATTCGGAAAATGATATGTTTGATATCCCTATTGGGGGTATTGCTTAGCATTTCCTGATTTTGCTTAGCATGCTCAGAAAGCTTGCACAAAATTCAGGGAACATCTCCGAACGCGGAGCCCTTCAAACACCAAGATTAACGGTATTCCATTCATGCAATAAATGGTTAAATCTACTTTGACGCGAGTGTTCCTGACTAAAGTACAAATACCTCAAGACATTTAAAAAACATCACAACAAAAACGATGCTTTTTGATGAATATATTAACCTACATCAACAAGAGAAGCTGTTTATTGGCTCAAGCTTTGTGTTTGGATATATTTCTGGTTAATTGCCCAGCCCTAACCTGAACGCAACTGCTGCGTTGACTAAAAATACGACTTATTTTTTGGTGGTTTGTTGGTATGAAAACCAAATAAAAACTAATATGATGACTAATACTATGAATACATATATTGTAAATTTCGTCAACAAATAAAAGCTAGACAAAAAATGTTGATGAGGGACTAGTGGAGGAGAAATGCAGTAAACACTAAGACAAGTCTTAATATGCTCAGATGCATGCAGGTATCACATTCTGAAAATTAGGGTGGCTCATTGCTGCCATCTGAGTTTTTTCCCCCTGCTTGGTCATGTCGTTATAACGACATCTTTATGTGGATACTCCAAAAACTCAGCAATGAGCCACCGTAGAAAATGTCTAAATCAACTGTAGATTTAGTCGACTAAAAACTAGACTAACACTAAAACATTTCAGATGACAAAAATGCGAATGAACTAAATGGAATTTTATTCAATAGGCTGTAACTAAAACTAAATCAAAATTAGCTGTCAAAATCAACCTCTCACCCTGGTCCCTCGCCACTCTCTTTCTTCTCTGCATGTTGTCAATGTTGGACAAATTTTTCTTTTCTCATAAAGTAAAGCCTGCTTCATCACACAACCCCTCGTGTGCTTATAGGTCGTCACTTTTCACTATTTTAGATCACTTTTTAAAAAGATATATACAAAACAAACGGTATTTGGACATACAAGGTTTCCACCCGGCAACAACGACGATGTCCTCCCTTTTCGTCCTCAGAGTGAGAGATCACAGCGGAGCGGGAAGCACGCGGTACAAAGACCAATCAATAGCTGATCTGATTAGGCCTCGGCGGCCATGCATTTCACTACAAGCCCCTAAAAGCCCCCATGCACAAGGCAGGCCTTCTGATAATGTCGTCCCGATGATGCCTCGTCCATTTGGAGCGACCCGCCCGTCTGAGCGGCCCGCCCGTCGTCGGTCATATTGAATGAAGTGAAATGAACGAGCAGAGAGAGAGAGAGAGAGAGAGAGAGAGAGAGAGAGAGGGAGAGGGAGAGGGAGACAGAGGGAGACACAGAGAGAGAGAGAGAGAGAGAGAGAGAGAGAGAGAGAGAGAGAGATACACTCCTTCTTCAATTCCCTGCCCAGGATCCCCCCCCCCCCCCCCCATTCTCCCCCCATGCAGCAGCCACTTCTAGTGATGGGACGATATGAACATTTCATATCACGATTATTGTGACAAAAGAAATCGCGATTTACGATATTATCGCGATAATCAAAACTATTATCCTGGGAGCGGAACATTTGCCCCAAAAAATAGCAGATCTGTGAGCTTGTAGATCTGCTATTTTTGGGCAAAGACATTTGAAAGAGACTATCAAGTAGGTACCTTTTGCCAATTATAGAGGGTTTAAGTGGTACCGGATATGCAGCTCGGCAAATAAAAGGTGAATTGATCCCAGTGCATGACGGAGGAAGATATCGCGATAAATCAAATCTCCATGATACGATTATCGTGAGTGTTTTCTATCACGATAAACGATAATATCGCTTATCGTCCCATCCCTAGCCTCTACTGAGCAGTGGTGGAAAAAAGTACTCACATCTTTAGGAGCTCAGTTCACTCCCAAAATGACTTTTTTTCCTATCGATTACTTAACCCATGGAGACTTGAATTCAATGTTGTTTTTTGTTTTTGTCGCATTCCGAAGACAATAATTTGAGGAGAATCTTTGTAGGCCGAAATGTACAATCAAATCAAAAATGTGTAATCAAAATCTACAAAGTAACTAGTAACTAAAGTTAAGAAAATTACTGTAGTGGAATAAAGGGGAAAAAAAGAAGAAGAAAAAAAGCCTCTGAGATGTAGTGGAGTAGAAACATTTAAAAAATACTCCAGTAAAGTAAAGGTACCTCGAACTTGTACTTATAAGTACAGTACTCGAGTCAATGTACGTTAGTTACTTTACAACCATTGCTGCTTTCTGAGGAGATTCAGTGCTGGATTTTGTGTGTGCGTGTGCGTGTGCGTGTGCGTGTGTGTGTGTGTGTGTGTGTGTGTGTGTGTGTGTGTGTGTGTGTGTGTGTGTGTGCGTGTGCGTGTGTGCGCTGGTGGTCTCCCAGCTTCTGGTGCAGCCCTGGGTTTCCCTGCATCAGCAGCCTGGGAGGAGGGAGGGAGGGGGGGAGGGGGTGAGGAGGAGATGGGGGAAACTGAGGGGGAGAGCAGCTGAACGGACGTGTGTGTGTGGTGGTGGTGGGGAGGGGAGGGGAAGGGGGGATTGCTTCTTACAGGCGAAGGATCAAAAAATGTGCAGCTGTATTGATGTCGGTGTAAGCACATTTCTATTGAAATCAATAGCGTTGCGCACAACGAGTGCTTCAGAGCTTCTAACAAGAGAATTGTACCTGGGCTTGGCTCGGAGCAGCTATAGTGGAGGAGGCACTAGTACACAAGGTGGTGGTTCCCCCTCCCCCGCCTCCCCCCCCGATGCTAATGTGCAACATTAGCATTGCTACACAGCAGTCTTCTGGCTGCTGCCGTCTTTTTGCCCGCATATTCGTAAACGAAATGGTTACGAATCAGTGTTGAGACCTCGGAACTTACTAGTAATAACCACCAGTTTTGTGTGTGTGTGTGTGTCTTTCCTTTGTTACACTCAAATGGGCATGGTTTTGCAGGACGTTTTTCAGGATGATATTTTTATTGCGACCGTAGGTTGCAGTTAACTATGAAAACCGGCACATCTTGTCTGCGTATCTCTGTCTGTAGGTCATGCCTGACACTGTGGTTCCCCTGACACATCATTGTGACATCACAGGTCTATGGCTTTGTCGCTCTGACATCATGCTTTGGCAATTGACATCTGTGAAGTCAGGGGAACCACTCCTAACAGCATGGGTTTGCCGCTCTGACGTCACGCTCTGGCTTCACTGTGATGTCACAATAACAGAATCCACTTTATGCCTATATATGGAGTTCCCTGGTGTCATCAATATTAAGCCCATATCTAACAGGACTTCATATGGGAATGCCCATATATGGAGGCCACATCGGCCACATACCACACTAACAGAATCCATATATGGCCAAGACAGATGGCCAAGACATCCCATATCTGTGTGGCTGGTTCTACAGACAGGGATCTCCATGTATGGGCTTAAAAGGGTATGATGTCAGATGTCATAGACATCATAGGACTTTTCACATAACGAATAATTGAGTAAGCATGGATCTCCATATACTGTATGGGTACCATGGGTCTCCATATGGGTAACTGGTCCGATACACTGGCCAGATGGCAAAGAATTGGCGCGACGTTGCATGTCGCCCTGAGGCGTCTTACTATTATGAAACATATTTATAGTTCAGAAATGTCAACATTCAACATATCGTGGTTTGCAGAAACACAATGACAGTGTTATTTTCTCGTGACCAGTCTGCTGCTGCAGTACAAAAACCTACTGTATATTTATCTTTGTAAATCGATTATCACGAAAGAAAGAAAAATCACACCCATTGTGAAGTGAGCGGTGCCCTTGAGCAGTGTTAAACAATATGAATTCTTCATTAATATTAAAGGCCCTTTTCCACCGGCAGCGATAACGATGACGATAGCCATAAAATATCACAGCGATAATTATGCCTTCACATTGATGTCCGATAAAGTTATCGGACATCAATGTGAAGAGGCGCCAATTAATAGCCGCTCGCACAGAGCGCATCGCAAGCTGTTTGTCAGAGACCCAGTTCCATATCACTGTGATCTTAACCACATCGTTGTTGATGTAGTTGTCGGCTATCGTTGTCTTTATCGGTGTTGGGTGGATGCTGCCGATCCACTTCAATTGAAAACCCACTTTTTTAAATCGTTATCGTCATCGTTATCGCTGCCGGTGGAAAAGAGCCTTTAGGCTGCTCAACAGCGCCACTTGGTCACCCAGCGGTATTGCAGCTGTTGCTACTCATACGAGGCGTATGAGTATACCGCAAAACAGACATAGGGACATACACACACGGTCAAGCATGGGAGTGCTTGCGCCGCTCAAAAATCATCTCTCTACTGGACTACTGGTAGATTTAACCTTGGGGTTAAGGCAAAGATTAGTTTAATAAACAACTTTTTACATGAAGGTCATGCTAGCTTATCCAGAAAGTGACAAGATGAACCAATGCAAGCCAACAAGAGCACACATCAGGAACACAAAACCCAGGACATAAGACATCACCCCTGGGTGAATCACTGAGGTACTCCCCACTCCCCAGTCCCAAAGACCTTGGTGGTAATTGCGTATCAATAAGGAGAAATGCTATTGCATCACTAAGGATAGACCATTGACCATATTCACCTGGCGGCCATGTTTGAAATTTGCAATGAAAACTGTATCTAAATAGGGTGGCAACTAGTGTGGCAATTCATTGTCTTAATGGCAAGATGGCCGCTGTGTGAATATGGTCAATTGAGGGAAAAAACTAACAAAAAACACCCTTAGTTTGAGCATATTTGGTCACAGCATGCACACGTTCAAATGCAACGCCATTCCTGTAAGTCACACAGTGGATGGTGGTGATGATTAATATTATTATTATAAGCTTGTGCTACCATGTCATTTCTGAGGCAGAAAACTATGCCTGGATAAATAGCTGCGCTCATGCATAGCATATACATGTTACACAGTAATATGCCCAGAGATATGCACACACTACACATTGAGGATGTGTGTTGGAAACAGATGTTGGAAATGCCAGGGTGCAATAACATGCCGTGGGCCCTTCGACAGTGAAATGTCATGTGCTGCACGGGGAAAGTGCCACAGCACCTGCGCGCGCGCGACACACACACACACACACACACACACACACACACACACACACACACACACACACACACACACACACACACACACACACACACACACACACACACGTATTACTACATTTGTGAGGACATCAACATTTTAGGACAGCGTTGAAAACAGCTGTAAAATAGCCGTGAGGTCGTAGGGTTGTCACGATTATGACATTTTACATGATGATTAATTGATTAACGATTTAATTGTGTTTTTGTTGCTGAACATAGGAGCACATGAAGGAGCACATGAACCTAACCTAAATATACAAAGGAATGACTGGCATATTTAATAACTTTATTCTTCATACATTTATATTGGAAATAGCCGACCTACAAGCTCGATGCGTTGTGAGCTTGTAGATCTGCTATTTCCACTACTTTTTGAAAGTGTTTGAAACTATACGAACATTTCTCAACATGGAAACGATTATGACGATCATGCAAAATAATTGCGATTACCTAAAATAATTGCGATTAGACGATTATGTAATAATTGTGACAGGCCTAGTGAGGTTGTGGATTGGCTATTTTCGCCTGTCTATAGGAGAAGTGATACTGTAACTACCTCCGCCTCTGGCCTCCTGAGAGGTGAATTTTCAGGGAAGTTCTGAAGGAGGCCATCAGCAAGCTACCTGTTTTAAGGGAATTCCACACTTGGTTGACAGTGTTGTAGAAGGAGAATTTACCCATATTTGTCTTATGACACCATTTAATCCCTAACCTCTAAATGTGTTATTTTAACTCTAACCTCAACCAGAATCCATTCCTAATTGCATGCCTAAAGGTCGTTGCACACTGCTGCATTTTTTCGGACGAATATCGGTGCGAATTTCGGAGCACGTAAATAAAAAAATCGATGAGATCCATGAACAACTGTCCTCACAATGTAAATTTCTACTATATTTGGCCCTCACATGCATGTATTGTAATACATGTACACGGCACGCACGCACGCACGCACGCACGCACGCACGCACGCACGCACGCGCAATCCTTCCCGGGCCACATGATAATACCATGCAAGCCACATGCACTTGCAGACACATTCATCACGCTGTTGTCATTAGAAACAGGCCTCATTATACTTAGAGCCGGTGATTTGTGATTAATATTCATGAGGGGTGTGGCAGACCGTCAAACCCCTCCAATCCATTGATCTCAAGGAGGAGGGATGAAAAAAAGAGCGGGGGGAAGAGGGTGGGTGCTGAGAGAGAGAGAGAGAGAGAAACGGAGAGAAACAGAGAGAGAGACTGAGAGAGAGGCAATACTGCCAAATCCAAGGTCCTCGTGTTTCCTTGCCAGGGGCGTCACACTGGGGGGGAAAGTGGGACTGAGTTACTAGGGCCCAAGGTGGAGGGGCCTTAATTATTTAGCTATTGAAAAATAGCAGATCTAAAAGCTCACAGCGCGGCACTCGGTACCGCGCTGTGAGCTTGTAGATCTGCAATTTTTGAAAAGTCGTGAAAATTTGTACAAATCTTTGAATATGTCTTTTTTTTAAGCGAACATTTGTAACTCAAATTTAGCTTCTGGGGGGTCCCTGGAACTAAATATTTTGACATGGGGGTCCATGGCCAAATACATATCATTTTGGGGGTTCTTCATATGAAAAAGTTTGAGCACCACTGACATAGAAACATAGATTTTTCAAAAAACCTTGGAAGGATTTGAAATATTCAAAGACTTGCACACATTTTCACGATTTTTCAAAAATAGCAGATCTACAAGCTCGCAGCGCGGCACTCGGTGCCGCGCTGCGAGCTTGTATATCTGCTATTTTTCAATAGTTTAAGCACAAAATGTGAGTGAATCCTTGTACCCGCAGGGCCCAGATTTGGTGCGACACCCCTGTTCCCTGCACTGTAAATTGTCTCTGCAACGTTTCACTCCGTGCCTTCATTAGAAAGTGTCTTTTCAATATTCATGGCGGCGTTAATAAATCATCAATAAGAGAAGTGTGGGTGGTGGTAGGTAGGGTGCTGCAGTCTCAGGCTTTCTCGACCGGAGTTTGGTTAAGAGGAGGTTCAGGTGGCCACTTAAGACGGAGCACAAGGAACGCTTCGAGGGTGGATCCAAATCGGGGCCCGATTACCAAAAGCACCCGATGCATTTGAGATGATGGTATAGACATTAGGATAGTTCATATTTTTGCACGGGGGGAAAGAGAGCTGCATTTGAACGTGCATTGTGCTTTTGTAAAGGTTAGGTGGTGTTTTTGTTGATTGAGCGTGTGTTTTGGTGATTGCATTGCATGTGGCGTTTGCTAGGGGTGTAACGATACATTTTTAACAACGATGCGATACGCATCCCGATACATGGTTGACGATACGATACATGGACGATATTGGTTCATTCGATACAATTCGATTCATTAATTTAAAATCAATATACCGGTATTAACTGTAATGGAACATTTTCATATTTAACTTTACTGCCACTTGAGGGCACAGTTCCTCCATTTTCCTCAAGTTTAGTACCTCCCTGTCACCAGGGGGTGCTGTTTATACTGTTCTGCTGCAGTTCTTATGCCACAGGTAGTGTTTTGGAGTTTGACCTTTTCTCCTTGAAAGAATGACAAGAAAATATCCTTTTTTGGAGTGTTAACAATCCTTAGCCATTCAGTTTGTTTGCACCCCTTTGAGTGGCAAAATAAGTAAGTAATCAACATTGTGATAATGTGTACTTGACAAATTGAGATATTTCTATCTTATATGTTCCTTTGTGATATTTGGCACTGCAGTGTTTGGAAGTTCAGGCTTAGGCCTATTTTGAAATTACGTGTTCACATGTGGTGTGGAAGCAACAGTTATTATTATTACCATACTTACCTTGCTTACCTGCCTAGGTCATATGAACAACTACCTCTTCTTGCTACCTGTTTGGCCCATTTAGAACGGGTACACATTATTGTGTATCATTATGTTATGCTTTAACTATTGAAAAATAGCAGATATACAAGCTCACAGCGCGGCACCAAGTGCTGCGCTGCGAGCTTGTAGATCTGCTATTTTTGAAAAATAGTGAAAATTAGAATTTTGACCCGATTCTATAAGTGTCTTTTGAATCCTTCTAAGATGTTTTGAAAAACCTATGTTTCTATGTCAGCAATCTGGCCAGCCATCGTCAAAGAAAAGGTCCTTTTCACTTAAATGGAGCTCAGTTAGTCTGTTCCTGAGAGACTACTATGTAAGTGGTTCTCAAACCTTTTCATGTGAAGGACCCCCAAACTGATATTTATTTGGCCACGGACCCGCATCTCAAAATATGTAGTTCCAGGGACCACCCCCAGAAGCAAAATTTGAGTTACAAACGTTCGCTTTGAAAATACATACGGTATATTCAAACTTTTCAAAGATGTGCACACATTTTCACGACTTTTTCAAAAATAGCAGATCTACAAGCTCGCAGCGCGGCACTCGGTGCCGCGCTGTGAGCTTGTATATCTGCTATTTTTCACTGGTTAAAGCATTCAATAATTCTAGGCCTAAATGGGTTAACAGTTCTATTCCTGACATATACAATTTACCTGTTATGTGTGTAACTTACCTGTAGCATTGTATTCTGTATTTTATTTAATGTGCCATTCTTTATTTTTTATGTTTCAGTTTTATACTTTCTTGTATTAAAACCAGACCTTTACAACACGTTACTTGGAGCAAGGGGGAGTTAAAGCTGGCTGTGAAGCCCAATACATGACAGGAGTCACAACAGGGTGCAACAGCACAGTAACTATTTAGCAAAATCTGTATGAAACATGTCAATAGTACATGTTTTTAAGGAAAAAATATATTATTGCGACCGTAGGTCGCAGATTAGTATGTGAACGGTCACAGCTTGTCCGTATGTGTGTATGCATCTCTGTCACGCCTGACACTGTGGTTCTATGGGTTTGTTGCTCTGACATCATGCTCTGATGTCACTGTGTTGTCACACTAACAGAATCCCTTTTATGCCCATATATGGAGTTCCCTGATGTCATCAATATTAAGCCCATATCTAACAGGACTTCATATGGGAATACCCATATATGGAGGCCACATCGGCCACATAACACACTAACAGAATCCATATATGGCTAAGACAGATGGCCAAGACTGCCCATATCTGTGTGGCTGGGTCTACAGACAGGGATCTCCATGTATGGGCATAAAAGGGTATGCTGTTTCACATAACGAATAACTGAGTAAGCATGTTTGGGCTCTCACAGCATATCTCCATATACTGTACAGTACATGGATCTCCATATATGGGTACCAGGGGTCTCCGTATATGGGTATGATGGCCAGGAATTTGCGCGACCTCACCCTTTATATATAATTATATATAAATGATAGATAATATAAATAAGTAAACACTGTGATTCTCTAGCAAATACATATATTATTATATTTCAACACATATGGACAAACCCGCCCCTTGACATGAACACAGAGATTACACACATTTATTGATAGACCAAGAGTAGCTATGGAATGGAAAGGTAATTGGACCCCTCTTTTCCATTTTCCTTCTTAAAATTGCTAAATACAAGGCACAAATACTTAGTTTCCATACAATCGATTATCTGCATTGTAAAACGATACCGATACGATACAAAGCCAAACGGTACGATATTTTGCTTTTGCATATCGCTATAGTAGATCATTGCAAATTGAAATCGATTTTTCGATTCAGTTAATATGTATCGTTACACCCCTAACGTGTGCATTCCATGTTTTGTGCAGGTTGTTAGGTGATGTTTGTTGTTCGCAACTACTATGGCGCTTGGTACAGTATGTTCATAAGCTTGACCAATGTTTTCATTGCCCAGGGAAACACCAAGGCATGAAAGTCAACATACTGTACATTATTATGGCCGTCCTGGCTCCTATAGGCAATATTTTAATGAATCAATATCCTGTAACGTATAAAAACCTATTAAACCATTACCTGAAGCTAATTCTAGAAATGCCTTCTAAATCAGTAGCTCTCAAACCTTTTCATGTCAAAGACTGAAAAAAATAACATTTCCAAACATTTTTTCGATATTTTTCCAAAAATGTAAAAACCTTTAGCTATATTTATAGCTCAAATCTAACACAGAATAGCAGCTTGCAGCGTGGCGCAAAGTGACACGCCGTGAGCTTACAGTACAGTATGTATCTGCCATTTCTTAGAACGACTGTTCTAAAGCCATGTTCTGAACCCTGAGAGTTCTCTGAAAAACGTATGATGCTATATTTATAGCTCAAATCTAACACAGAGGCTTTCCCGGTTTGAATATTGCATCGTCCATGCACTTATTCCCTCCCTTTTGGACAAGGGAATCTCATACCGTAGTTCCACAGTTTCTGTTATTGCGAGAAAAACTGGGAAGGAATATAGGATGGGGTGTGTGTGTGTGTGTGTGTGTGTGTGTGTGTGTGTGTGTGTGTGTGTGTGTGTGTGTGTGTGTGTGTGTGTGCGTGTGCGTGTGCGTGTGCGTGTGCGTGCGTGTGCGTGCGTGTGCGTGTGCGTGGTGCGTGGGTCTGTGGTGAAAGGGTGCTGACTAAGTGCCCTGGCTTTGGGGCGCTGTTTCTCATGTTTTATTTATCCGTATGGAGACTGACAGGGGGGGCCGCGCCTCTGAAGCTGGGGTGAGGACTGAGGGTCAGCACAATCTCTCTCTCTCTCTCTCTCTCTCGGACTGCCTCACACACACACACACACACACACACACACACACACACACACACACACACACACGGGCGCACAAGGGGGAGAGGGGGGGGGGGGGGACTGAGTAACTAGGGCCCAAGGTGGAGGGGCCCTAGTATATGTTATACTTTAGCTTTTGAAAAGTCGTGCAAAATGTGTGCAAAAATGTATTTTTTTAAGCAAACATCTGAAACAAAAAATGTGCTTCTGGGGGGGGGGGGGGGGGGTGTCCCTAGAACTAAATGTTTTGAGATGGGGGTCCGTGGCCAAATATATATCATTTTTGAAAAAAACCTTAGAAGGACTTGAAATAATCAAAGACTTTTTTTTCACGATTTAAAAAAAATAGCAGATATACAAGCTCACAGCGCAGAACAGCTTGTATATCTGCTATTTTTCAATAGTTAAAGCTCAAAATGTGAGTGAATCCTTGTACCTGCAGGGCCCATAATTTGGTGTGACACCCCTGCACACACACACACACACACACACACACACACACAAATGCACGCGCACACACAGTGGAGTGCCCCGATGTCCATCCGAGGGGTCCGGTAAGAGTCCACTGTTTGTGCACGTCTGCTTGTGTAAAGCATTAATCATTAAGTCGCTCTGTTAATGTTTGACAGATTGACACCTATGTCGATACTACTCTTCTGTCCCGCCTCTGCTTCTCTCCTATTGGTTGGTGAAGCTTGGAGACATTGATAGAAGTCGGCTCTGTGCCTATAGGTGTTGAGAAGAGGCCGTGTTGCTGCTTTGGGTCATCGCAAACACTAAAAGTGCAACATTATAAAATACGACTGGAGTTCCTGGAAGCAATGGACTCACTAGTGTCCATGTGCTTCCATTTGTTTACTCTTTAAACCCGTGAAAGTATCAGAGTATCAGGCCTGTCACAATTATTACATAACCGTCTAATCGCAATTATTTGACATAATCGCAATTATTTTACATAATCCCAATTATTTGACATAATCGCAATTATTTTGTCATAATCGTGTTGAAATATGTTCATAGATGTTCAAACATTTTCAACTAAAAGCGGAAATAGCAGATATACAAGCTCACAACGCGTCGCAATGTGACACGTTGTGAGCTTGTAGTATAAAGTTGTCAAATATGTCAGTTGTTTCTTTGTATATCTGCAATGTGCAACTTCAAAGCCTACAAGCCAAACAGAAAACATCTGATAATTCTGATAATATTCCCTGACTAGTTGTGTGTGTAGACACAATATGTGACTGGGATAAATAAAAACCTTTCATTCCTGTGTATTCGAAAATACCAGTGAACCAAACTTAACTCGTCTAATAGTGCAGAGATGGACCCTTGTCTGTCCATTTAATGTGTGAAGAACAGATCTCAGATCTTTCTCTCTCTCTCTCTCTCTTTCTGGTGTGTGAATGCATGGAGGCTTGGCTCAGTTAGGAGGCTGGATTTATTTTTCTTTTTTTTTCCCTCATTTTTTTGGCATCAGCCATGCTGGAGTAGCTTTTGGAACACAAGCACCCGCACACAGTTGAGCCGGGCTCTCTCTCTTTCTTTCTTCCGAGTGTGGGAATAGCCTCATGTTATTAAGCCAATAGCGTAATTATTAGCTGCAGCATTAGCGTGGGCTGTGCAGGGTTTTTTTGGTGGGGAGGAGGGTGCTTCTCTGTGGCACGCTTCACAGGCTGGCTTGGCACGTTTAGCAGGTGGAGTGTTGCACGTGCACACACAGACATCAATGGGGGCTTGAGCCCCTGCCCTTTTATCCGTCTGTAAAAAGTGCCCTCTCTCCAGACCATGAATGTAGTTTGTACTATGGTGAAAGAAATGCAAATGCCCCCTCTTTCCAATGCCATACCTGAAGGTGGCATTCAAGAGAATTGTCTTGTCCAAACTCTCCTGAACTTGAATGCAGCATCTTATGTTGAAAGAATTGCCCTCTCTGTGTAGAAATCCATGCCTTACGCCACATCTCCAGTATTGACTTGATTATGCTTAGTTCAGTGTGGTATCGAGCACCGAAAATGGCTGACCTCCAAGCTCACAACGCGTCGCGCTGCGACGCGTTGTGAGCTTGGAGGTCGGCTATTTTCGATATATTCACCAAAAGGCCCTTTTAGAAATGTCAGCCCCTGCCTCTATAACATTCTCTGCACGTCCCTGGGGTGTTGCACTCCTCACATTATGTAACTCCACCCCAATCTAGATCTGACTTCAAACGAGTGAAAAACCGAGTGAAGTCAGATCTAGATTCTCTCTCTCTCTCTCACGCGCACACACACACACACACACACACACACACACACACACACACACACACACACACACACACACACACACACACACACACACACACACACACACACACACACACACACACGCACACACTGCGCCCCACAACCACCCCCGGATATAAATAGCATTTTCAGAATCTTATCTAGAAACAGTGTTGTAGCGAGAGGGGAGAGGCTTTGAAATGCAGCCCGACGATTAGGATCCCATTGTTCCACTCCACACCCCCTCCATTCTCCCAGCTGCTTACAGTAAGCCTGAGGATCTGTGTGTGTGCGCGGAGCGAGCGCTCGCTCGCGTGCGCGCGAGTGTGAACGCGTGAGTTTGTGCAGAAGAAGAAGTGTAGCTCTGCACATGTGCGAACGCATCTGCAAATTCTGCATCGCAGTGGTGATTGAGATAGTGGCTGATGGTGAGATAACTGTGTGTGTGTGTGTGCGTGCGTGCTTGCGCGTGCGCAAGGGTGTCACAAGGTGGGGAAAAGTGGGACTGAGTTACCAGGGCCCAAGGTGGAGGGGCCTTAATTATTTTATACTTAAGCTGTTGAAAAATAGCAGATATACAAGCTCACAGCGCGGCACCTGTACAAGCTGCGTTGCGAGCTTGTACATCTGCTATTTTTGAAAAGTCGTGAAAATGTGTGCAAATCCTTGAATAGAAGTATGTAAGCGAACATTTGTAACTCAAATTTTGCTCATGGGGGGTCCCTGGAACTAATTATTTTGAGATGGGGGTCCATGGCCAAATACATATCATTTTGGGGGTCCTTCACATGAAAAGGTTTGAGCACCACTGACATAGACATAAACGCTGAGTCATAAAAAATAAAAAAAACCTTCGAAGGATTTGAAATATTTTTCAAAAATAGCAGATCTACAAGCTCGCTGCTGCGCTGTGAGCTTGTAGATCTGCAGTTTTTCAACAGTTAAAGCACAAAACAACGTGTAATAATGCGTTCCTTGCAGGGCCCAGAATTTGGTGCGACGCCCCTGCGTGCGCGTGTGCGTGCATCTGTGTTTGTGCTTGCGCGTCTTTGATGATGGATACCGTGCACCCGGGCTGCTTACCTCACCGCTCCTCTCAGAATTAACAAGGTTGCTAAGATACGGCCGGGCTTATATTAGATTAGGTTATCTGCTGTTATTGCTGTTACTATATTTTACCCGCTACCGTGAAGCCTCTATTAATTTGGAAATTTATCCTGTCATGGAATTAAGACGCCGGGTATTTGTTGTGTGTGCTGCCTTCTCCTCTCCTCTCCTCTCCTCTCCTCTCCTCTCCTCTCCTCTCCTCTCCTGGTTGGAGGGGATGGGGGTACCATAGAACAGTATTGTGCCTGGGGACCTTTGGTGTTCCCCTGAGAAGGGTCAAGTGTGCCGCTTGAAACTGCTTGAAAGCCAGTATTGTATTTATCATTTTAAAAATGATTTAAACTAGTGAAAACAGCCGATCTACAAGCACACAACGCGTTGTGTGCTTGTAGATCGGCTGTTTTCACTACTGTTGTGCGACAGCCTTGTACGATGAAGCAGGGCTTTACTTTGCGAAGAAACGTACACATTTGAAACTTGGAAATACAAGGTTTCTTCCCGACAGTTACGATATTTACACCCCCGTATTATGTTTGTGTGCCCATGGATTCTTGGGACATGAAAAGTGTGCCCATGCAGAAAAAAATGTTGAGAAACACTGCCATAGAAAGCCCCCTAGTCAGATGTCGGTCCCACCCCACTACAAACTGGGGGCGGATCCATCCCTCTATTCATCATTAAGCCTGTTTAATCCCAGGCCCCAGGCCCAGTGTTTCCATTTGACACAGAACACACCAATAATAATAAAACCAGTAAGACTCCCTAATCGGGAGATAAACGACCGTCAGGTCACATATGTACTGCTTTGCGTGATTTTAGGGCAAAATCTGTAGGAGCAGTGTCCAAAAATGTGTTTGAAAAAATCTGCCTGATGGTGACACTGAATGGGACAGATCCATGTTGATGACATGAGTCCAGACATACTGGTATCTGCACGTGATTTTAGGGCAAAATCTGTAGGAGCAGTGTCCAAAAATGTGTTTTGCAAGAATCAGCCTCATGGTGGCGCTAGAAGAGGGCCATGTGAGAAAGGAGGGGTGGAGGTTGTGGTTTGGCAGCCAAGGAGTGTGTGTGCAAAGTTTGGCATGGATAGGGACAACGGTGGCAGAGATATGAGTAGGGGAAAAGTGTGACGTGACGTGACGTGACGTGACGTGACGTGACGTGACGTGACGCGACGCGACTGACTGACAGCCGGTGGAGGTTTTGATAACTGCGACCTGATGGTCGTAATAAAACACAAGAGGCGTGATGTCAGTTTTTTGGGGGGTGAGGCTTGTAATTGGTGTGCAGAGGTAGCGTCCTGCCGTCCCCCTCCCCTCCCACCAGCAGAGGTCAGTCCAATCCGGCGGCAGCTGACTTGCATCCATCACAGTGTTGTTTTTGACAGCAGATTTTGATTTAGTTTTAGTCATAGTCTTTTGAATAAAATTTTATTTAATTTTTGTCATAATTTAGTCACCTGAAAAGTTTTAGTTTTAGTATAATTTTAGTCGACTAAATATCATAAGTTTTTAGGCGACTAAATCTACAGTTGATTAAGTCAACTTGAACGTATTTTGGCGGGCCTTGATGGCATCGTAATGACTGATTTTACGCTTGGTTGTAGCAGATCTACAAGCTCCCAACGTGTCGCGCTGCTATTTTCAGCACGCAACACCTGAGAGCAACCAAACATAAAACGACTCTCTTCTCCACTAGTCCCTCCCTTAACGTTTTAGTCTAGTTTTTATTTTGTTGAGGAAATTGTCAAAATATTTAGTCTTAGTTTTAGTCATCACAGCTTAGTTTTTATTTAGTTTTTTTCTTTTTTTCGTCAGTGAAAAAAACGCAGTCGACAACATTTTTTTGTCATAGTTTTAGTCGAAGAAATGAACACTGATCCATCCAAAAAGAAAAAAAAGCTCCTCTATGTCCCGAGGAGGTCCGTTGGCACTCGATGGGCGCCCCTCAGAGCAGATAAGGAACAGGAGGCGATGCAGGACAGCTGCCAACTGGGCCGGTCAGAGCCAGGACAGCACTGATGTGATGCTGCTTGGTTGGCAATGGAAAAAGTACTCGGATGTCTTACTTAGGTAAAAGTATACTGCAATATCGAAATATACTCAAGTAAAAGTCTGGAATTCAAAATGTACTTGAGTAAAAGTTTGAAAAGTATTGGCATCAAAATATAGTTAAAGAACCAAAAGTAAAAGTGTTTTTTTGTTGTTGAAAATAGCAGATCTACAAGCTCACAACACGTCGCATCGAATAGCCTAGGTATAAAATAGGGCTAAAGTCTTGTAATATTATCATTTATATCTGCAAAGTAACTACTAACTAAAGTTTTCAAATAATTGTAGTGGAGTAACAGTACAATATTTGCCTAGCTGAGATGTAGTGAATAGAATTAAAAGTACTGAAAACTGGAAATACTCAAATAAAGTACAAATACCTCAAAACTGTACTTAAGTACAATACTTAAGTAATGTACTTAGTTACTTTACACCACCGTTGGTTGGTTTCCTGATTGGCTGGTTGGTTGTTTTCCCCATTGCACAATGTGAACATCGACCAGTGAAGTGAAAGTCAAATTCCCAAATGAAAAAAAATGAAAAACAAAGGAAAGAAACCGGTGGAAAAAAATGCATTTGCAGGACATTTCCTGGAAAACAGTTGAAACAGCAGAGTGGCGTCAGTTCAGTAAAAGCTAGGGTATGGCAAAGATGGGAGTTGTGATGCGCACGGCCGCAGGGCGTGCATGAAATAATGTCTGTTTTGTCAGTTTTTTCCCGGGTTTCTACGTTTTTTCTTGGGCTGGATATGGCAGCCTGGAACGGTTGTTCAAGTGCAGCTAAACTTGGCATGTTAGTAAACGTGCCACAATTAACAATAATGCAGTGCACCTGTGCAGCTGACCTGCGTAACCTGGGAATATACCATTTTGTCAAGATGGGGAGAATACAAGTGTGGAGAATATGATTATAATTGTTAAAGTGACCATTTTGTTAAATTTTACATTTGTAGTTATTTTACTGTAATTTAACAACATGATAACCAGCATAGACAGACAAAGAGACATTCATGGATTTATATTTAAATTTAAATTTTCCCCCCTGGACACAGGGTGTGGCAGCTCCATACCCCTGCCATACCCATTTGACGCACCTAAAGCGGCACATCTGTAGCACTTGTGAATGTACTTCAAAGATGTTACTTTTCCACCACAGAGCCGCACACATCCTGTAATATCCATAAAGAATGAAGACGGGTATACAGCAGACGTGCGTATAGCGTTGGTCCCATTGAAGAGCAGTCGGCTACAGTAATCGTAATGATAGATAATGGCCGTCATAGTTGGACAGACGCTGAGGGCAGACGCTGGCACGGCCCCCATGTCTAGCACCGCTGTATGATTTGTGGCGAGCCGATCAGCAAGTTGTGTCAAACTGCTGATCCGAAGCAAGGGGTGTGTGTGTGTGTGTGTGTGTGTGTGTGTGTGTGTGTGTGTGTGTGTGTGTGTGTGTGTGTGTGTGTGTGTGTGTGTGTGTGTGTGTGTGTGTGTGTGTGTGTGTGTGTGTGTGTGTGTGTGTGTGTGTGTGTGTGTGTGTGTGTGTGTGTGTGTGTGCGCGCGCGTGTGCGTGTGCGTGCAGGGCAGTGTTTCTGCTTGTACGTATGGATCAGCGATGTTTTGTGACGAGTGTGCATGATGTGCACAGTACTATGCATGTACAGTAGTAGCCTACTGTATATCGTCACTGTCGGGTGGAAACCTTGTATCTCTGAGTTTCAAATTTGTATGTTTTTTCGCAAAGTAAAGCCCTGCTTCGTCATACAAGGCCGTCGCACAAAAGTAGTGAAAACAGCAGATCTACAAGCACACAACGCCTCGCGTCGCGAGGCGTTGTGTGCTTGTAGATCGGCTGTTTTCACTATAGTTTGAATCATTTTTAAAATGATAAATACAAAACAAACGGTTTTGGACATACAAGGTTTCCACCCGACAACGACGATATGTGCACTTGTGCAGACAATGGATGTGAGCTGTGCGTGCGTGCGTGCGTGCGTGCGTGCGTGCGTGCGTGCGTGCGTGCGTGCGTGCGTGCGTGCGTGCGTGCGTGTGTGTGTGTGTGTGTGTGTGTGCGTGCGTGGTTGTGTGTGTTCGTGGGTGTGTGCACGGCGGTGCCAGGAGGACATGCTATAAGGGAAACCCCATTAGTGTGGGATCCCAGGGAGATAATGAGCACTGACTGCTTTATGTGCTGGAAATGATGGAGTGGGACACACTGTACGATAGATAGTAGCACTCTGTGAATCCCCCTTACTACTGGCACACACACAGGCAGGCACACGCGCGCACACACGCACGCACGCACGCACGCACGCACGCACAAAGACACACAGACACACAGGCAGCACCTAGCTAGCTCGCCAATTTAGCTATCTGAATAACTGTACTTAAAGGAGTAGTTCACCCCAACATTCCTTTTTTATATTGATTATTTATGCCATGGAGACTTGATTTCAATAATACTTTTTTTGTATTTGTCGCATTCCTAAGACAAAGTTGTGATTATAGTAAATTTACCCCCATTGATTCCGGATGGGACCCAAATGCATTTGCTCCCCATCCAGAATGGGGGTAAATAAATGTATTGTAATACATTTTTTGTCTTGGGAATGCGACAAAAAACTAAAAGTATTATTGAACTCAACTTTTTTTCTAAATTGTAGTTACTAGCTAAGTTATTTGAGCTTCCTTCCTTCTAATGTTGTTTAAACTTTCGGTGCTCAAACATTATAGGCAACATGATGAAAATACTTTGACAGCTGATACTAGTATGTATGAATCAACGGTTCTGGACAACCGGATCTCCATATACAGTATGCCTATACATACTGCCTGGGCATATCGGTCGGATCTGCTGTTCTGGGAAACCGTCTGGCCCAGTGGTTCTCAACCTGTGGGTCGGGACCCCCAGGGGTGTCCCCAAATTATTTGAGGGGCTCCCCAGATGATTAGCTTAATGTGAAACATTGTTTTTCTCAAACCAACATAGTTGGTTTGTTTTCTGTTTTAGTGTATAGAGGGTATCTGCACATTTTTAAAGTGACAATTTAAGGACTTTTAACAACCTCTAAGATCACAATTTAAACATTGGCCAAATTGTTGAGGCAGAAAGTGTGAAAATAGCCGATCTACATGCTCACAACGCGAGGTGTTGTGAGCATGTAGATCTGCTATTTTCACAATAGAACTGTTATACAAAATGTAATTCCTCAACTCTTAGTGCTCGTCAGGGTGGTGGGGGGGGGGGGGGTCCCCAGTTAAAATATTATTATTTGGGAGGTCACGGCCTGAAAAGGTTGAGAACCACTTGTATATCCGACCAACTCGCCAGTTGAAGTCGATGGAGTTTGAAGCCAGTCAGTCGGCCTGTTCTTGAGATACTTGAACTACAGATGGTTCTGGACAGTGACGTCAGTTCAGCAAACGTGGCCTTTCTTTAGCAACAGGCATGATGAATTTATTTTAAGAAGTACATTTTTTTCCCCTGGTGTAGGCCGAACACCGAAAATAGCTGATCTACGAGCTCTCAACGCATCACAGCGCGACTCATTGAGAGCTTGTAGATCTGCTTGTTTCGCATTCTTTGCCAAAAGAGTCTTTTTAGTACATGTCAGCCCCTGCCCCTCAAACATCCTCTGCACATCCCTGGCCATACCCTATTGACGCCTCTGGTTCTGGACAAACCGGATCTCCTTATGCCGCATGGAAGCTACTAAGCTTTTACATTAGCCGTTGTAAATGTGAAATGAATCAATATTGAGCAACTGAATGGCCTCTTGCCTAAAAGGTTATCAGAAACAGTTTTTTGTTATGCTATAGGTGAAATGTACAGTACTGGCTCCCAGTCAAGCTACAATTAGCCTTTCGTAAAAACCCCTCCCCTACTGTGATGATTGGACCACAGCGCGGCTGAATCCACCTGTCCGACATGTTGGCCCCTCCTCCCATTGGACCCATGTTATTTAGCCTTGTTTCAGATCATTTATATTACAATAATGCCATGGTGAAACGTTGCTGCTGGGGAACCTGCAACAGTGATTATAGCGACCCAGAACGTTTGAAGGGATCTGCCTTGGCAGGCTGTGGATTAGTTGTGTCCCTCTGTCCAACCCCACAAACAGCTAAACATTTCGGGAAGTTGTGACCATTTCACGCCAGAGATATCAAATGTTTTATAGATTTTGGCTTGATAAGAAACATGTAGCGTACATTTGAAGCAATTATTCTTGTTGATTATAGAGGGTATGCACGTGAATAAAGTCAATGGCAAATCGAGTGGCAAAGTGAGAGGCAAAGTGAGTTTAAGGTCGTTTAATGCAATCAGATAGGACTTTTCTGTTTGGATGTATGGGCTGTCAAGGCCAGAAAGTAGTTTTTTGCCACTCAGTAGGCGTTCTCACATAACTTCTGGGTATGATGATGATGTCACGCGCATACCCTCTATTGTGTAATGAAGAGTTGATCACAATTGTCGCTATAAGTAAGCTACATTTGAAGCTCAACACACATGTGATGATGCGACACGTTGTGAGCTTGTAGATCGGCTATTTTTTGGCTAATGTTCTGCCCTGGGTTAATGAATGTTGGGGATATTTTGATTATCGCAATAATATCGTAAATCGTGATCTCTTTCGTCACAATAATCGTGATATGAAATGTCCCATCCCTAATCACCTCCAGACAAGAACAAGAGAGAGAGAGAGCGAGGCATCCTCATCTAGGGATGGGACGATAAGTGATATTATCATTTATCGTGATAAAAACACTCACAATAATTGTATCGTGGAGATTTAATTTATCGTGATATCGTCCTCTGTCATGCACTGGGATCAATTCACCTTTTATTTGCCGAGCTGCATATCCAGTACCATTTAAACCCTCTATTGGTAAAAGGTACTTCTAATATACGTACTTGGTAGTATCTTTTTCACTCTCTATCAAATGTCTTTGCCAAACAAATAGCCGATCTACAAGCTCGTTGTGAGCTTGTAGATCTGCTATTTTTTGGCAAATGTTCCGCCCCAGGATAATGGATTTTGATTATCGCGATAATATCGTAAATCGCGATTTCTTTTGTCACAATAATCGTGATATGAAATGTTCATATCGTCCCACCCCTAGCATCCTCATCACTTCCTCATGTTCTCTCAGCCTCCAGCCTCTCCTTTAGTGTTCCCTTGTGTCAGGTGACATTCCTGCTGTGCTTCCTATTCAGTTACACTCCATCAATTGACACTTGTTTTTCATCCCTTCCTTATCCCTTTTATTTACCCCCCCCCCCCCCTCACCATAGTTTACTGGCCTCTGTGGTCCCCTTTAAGTGTGTGTGTCAGAGGTGTAAAAGTACTGTACTTAAGTACAATTTTGAGATATTTTTACTTGTGTATTTCCAATTTCCAATACGTTTACTTCTACATCACTACATTTCGCATCCAAATATTGTACTTTTACTCCACTATGTGTATTTGAAAACTTGAGTTACTAGTTACTTTGCAGATATTATATGATTATATTATAAAACTCCACTTTAGCTATTTTATACCTTGCTATTTGATGCAACGCATTGTGAGCTTGTAGATCGGCTGTTTTCAAACATTTTGTACTTTTACTTTTGGTACTCAAGTATTTTTTTTTTGCCAGCACTTTCGTACTTTTACTCAAGTACATTTCGAATTGCAGACTTTTACTTGCAACAGAGTATTTCTATAGTGCAGTATTGATACTTTCACTTATAAATATATGAGTACTTTTTGAGTACACCACTGGGGTGTGTGTGTGTGTGTGTGTGTGTGTGTGTGTGTGTGTGTGTGTGTGTGTGTGTGTAGGTGTGTGTGTGTGTGTGTGTGTGTGTGTGTGTGTGTGTGTGTGTGTGTGTGTGTGTGTGTGTGTGTGTGTGTGTGTGTGTGTGTGTGTTAACATTGGGTCCTTTAGTTTATAATACCTCTAAAGTACCGGGCTCCTGCTCTCCTCCCACTCCTATAGCCTACCAGGGACATCCAGGGATTGCACACACACACACACGCACGCACGCACAGCATGCACACGTGCGTGCGCACACACACACACACACACACACACACACACACACACACACACACACACGCACGCCACACGCACACGCACACACACACACAGGACAGGTGGAAGCGAATATGAGCTGGTATGAATAACCCCAATGGACCGGTAAACAGACACTGAATATGCCAATGGAAGTGGATACAACAACATGATAATGTTGATAGAGACACTGCGGTCCTCTTTAGTTTAGCACAGAGCAAATAGAGGCTGATGAGGAGGACAGCCACACGCCGCCAGGTGCTGCTCAATTTAGCCATAATAACACACACACAAACACACACACACACACACACACACACACACACACACACACACACACACACACACACACACACACACACACACACACACACACACACACACACACACACATTAAGGTCCGCTACCTTAATGTGTTCCCAGGATAGTTCCCTATCCTGGATCAGGGGCAGCACTTGAAATTGACAATTTACAATTTAGGCATTTAGCAGACGCTCTTAATCCAGAGCAATTTACAATAAGTATGGTAATACATCAATACAATAAGCAAACTAATACATCAAATACATAGAAATATCAATCTAGAAAAAATAACTTTGGTAGACCGAGCACCTAATCATTAAAAAAGCTTTATATAAAAACCTAAAAAAATAAAAATGTTATCTAGCTTTCATGTATGGTCATTGGGGGTAGGCGAGTGCTATGGTAAGTGCTAGGTGGAGTGACTGGAGTCTGAATAGGTGAGTCTTCAGACCACGGCGGAAGCTAGGGAGTGAGTCTGTTGTTCTAAGTGCGACAGGGAGTTTATTACAAGGTTTTGCTTTGTGAGGATTGAGGAAGGGGCTGCCGTGTAGGGCTGTCACGATTATGGCATTTTACATGTTTTTGTGTTTGTGTTTTTGGCGTTGACAGTTAAATTTCTGTTTGGCTGTTATAGGCTTTGAAGTTGCACATGGCAGATATGACGCATATAAATATACAAAGAAATTACTGACATATTTGACAACTTTATACTTTAAAAAGCACATTGATACTAGTGGAACTAGCAAATCTACAAGCTCACAACGCATGAGCTTGTAGATGAAAGCTGTAATGTTTTCACCTGAATAAAAACGTATGCCCGATGGGATCGATGGTACCATATTCGTGTAGGTTTTAAAGGAAAAAGAATCCCATGAAATATCTTTGAGTGGTGCTTTGTCTGTCTGTACGTATGTATTTCCCGCAAAGCTTGTCACTGGCCAAGTTTAATGAAATGAACTCACTTCACGCTGGGTGTGATTATTTATATTAAATGTCTTTATCACCTCTCTTTATCACCTTTCTGTTCAGGATTCAAATACAAATATATAAAAAGTAGCAGGTCTACAAGCGGGAAGCGCCTGCTTCGAGCCACACTTCGAGCCGCACTTCGAGCTTGTGGACAAAAGTGAGTTAGTGGAGATAATGTTTCTGTCCTACAGCAACATTACATTACAGTTAGATTATCAATAAAATCATAGTGTTTTACCAATTATTTGGGGTCCCACCAGTGGGCCTTGGCCCACAGCTTGGGAATGGCTGCACTGCCATGCTGTGAGAATGACTGACAAAGTAAAGAGTGGAAAGTGGGCTTCTACTGGGGCAGCATTATGCATTTTGACAAGACATAGACTCCTCCTACCTGGCTTCAAAGGATTCATAGTGGAACCTGTCACAGTCTGCCCGCCTCTGTCTGTCTGTCTGTCCACTGCCTTTCCGATAGTGTTTATATATGGAGAACTGATAGCCCCGTCCCCAGCTATTCATTTCAATGCAAGTTGCTCAGTGGCGTTTTGATGGATGAGCACATTTTTGTTACGTCGAGACGTAATTACGTCACGAACGACGTCCATTGAACCCCATGGCAGACCCCCAGCGGTGCGCTCTTATGCTCGTGCATGTATTTCCAGGTCTTAATGGTTAATAGTTAAGGTTTGTTTAGTATCACACAGCCACAGACGATCAGGGATCTCTGCCTACTGATGCGTCTGTCTGGGGACATTTCTGAATCCAATCTACGCTATCTATGGGCTGGATGAACAGCAGAAAGACGGGCTGCTAACAAACTTACGCCCACTGCTTTGAAAAACAAATCAGATCACCATCCCATTATGAAGAACCGCCCCTAAAGTATTTGCATTGGTTCTGCAGTGCAGTTATTTGTTTTATTTTATTTTTAGTTTCACTTCATTTTAGTTTCCACACAGTTTTAGCCCTTTCGTTGATTGATATTATCAGACATCCCCACACAGACGTAACAGTATAGGTAGAGATCTCTGATTGTTCCGGTTATGTGACGTGGCCAACAGACTTTTAGCTTGATGGACTTTAGCGAGCGGCTAGCATGCTATAGGTGCATTTAAGGGAGAGGAGATTATGCAGTGTACCCTGCACAGAGGAAGTAGGTTTCCCAAACATTTGTGGGTTACGGACCATTTTTTATGAGTCACGACTCCAGTAAAGATTTTAGGAAAATATCAAAAATATAGACCAGTAAGACTCCCTAAATCGGGAGATAAGCGACCGTCAGGTTGCATACACAAACTTTAGAAGGCATTGGTAGCCAATCAGGATGGAATATGGGAAATGGGACAGATCCATGTTGATGACATGACTTTATCCACCTCTTTCCGTGGGAATTTACTGGAGAATTCTTTGCACCACACTTCTGGTTAACAGCAGACATACAAGCTCACGTCGCGGCGAACCCATTCTGTTAAGAGTGGTTCCCCTGACATCACAGTGACATCAGAGCATGATGTCAGAGCGGCAAACCCATAGAACCACAGTGTCAGGCGTGACGTACAGACAGAGATACGTGGACAAGATGTGCCGGTTTTCATAGTGAACTTGCAATCTGCGGTCGCAATTAATGTTAAAATGAAGACATCATTGTATGTTTTCTTTTTCATTGTGATAGCGTTGGGATTCTCCATTAAAAAAAGTTCCATTTGGACCCCTGGTGGGCCCCCGGACCATAAGTTGAGAAACAGTGGCTTACAGTATATAAGCCTCAGTCATACTTATAGTGGTTTGCCCTGGTGTCGTGCTCAGTAAATATCAGATCTACAAGCTCAATGTGACGCGTTGTGAGCTGGTATAGATCTGCTATTTCCAGCATTATGTGACGCCGAGCCAGCGTAATTCAGGCTTTAGTTGGAATAGGTTGGCCATTCACCTGGGGAGAGATGGGAGGGAATCCATCCCATCCCTCCCCCATTTCCCTCCTAGGTGATCTCTCTCTCTCTCTCTCTCTCTCTCTCTCTCTCTCTCCCTCCCTCCCTCCCTCTCTCTCTCTCCCTCCCTCCCTCCGTCTTCAGCTCCTGCACAGGATCACATTAATATTCCTTTGAAGCCCGTTTCAACCGCAGCCAGATCTCTCTCTCTCTCTCTCTCTCTCTCTCTCTCTCTCTCTCTCTCTCTCTCTCTCTCTCTTTCTCTCACGCCCCCCCCCCATACACTCTTCTTGCCACCCCTCTCTCTCTTCTTCTTATTCCTCTCTCGCTCCCTTTCTCTTCACCCTTTCTTTCCCTTCTCCCCTCTTCGTCGTTCTCTAGAAGGGACGGCTTTCTCCAACCGGTTAGGTGGGGGGGGGGGGGGGGGTGACATTTTTTATTACCTTTTGTCAGGATTTCCCCCACTTGCACGATGCGTACGCGTGCGTCGTCGTGCGCATGCACGAGCGTACACACGCACGCACGCACACACACACACACGGGGGTGGTGGGTGCCTTTGACAGAGCGTGGTGATTGGTTCAGAGCAGTTGCTGCCTGTTGTAGGAGAGTGGAGCGGCTATTTTTAGATCAAGGGGTAGCTGAGAGAGAAAGACTGAGGAGGCTTGTGTGTGTGTGTGTGTGTGTGTGTGTGTGTGTGTGTGTGTGTGTGTGTGTGTGAGTGTGAGTGTGAGTGTGTGTGAGTGTGAGAGAGATTGTAAGAAATACTGCAGTCTTGAAGGAAGTTCCCTCTCCCAACGCATGCACGCACACACACACACACACACGCACATGCACGCAAGCATGCACGCAAACACACTCACGCACACACAGGGGTGTCACACCAAATTCTGGGCCCTGGGTACAAGGATTCACTGCATTATTTTGTGCTTTAACTATTGAAAAATAGCAGATATACAAGCTGAGTGCCGCACTGCGAGCTTGTAGATCTGCTATTTTTGAAAAATCGTGAAAATGCGTGCAAGTCTTTGAAGGTTTTTTGAAAAACCTATGTTTCTATGTCAGTGGTGCTCAAACTTTTTCATGTATTTGGCCACGGACCCCCATCTCAAAACATTTAGTTCCAGGGGACCTCCCAGAAGCAACATTTGAGTTACAAATGTTAGCTTAAAACATACTATATCCAAAGATTTGCACAAATGTTCACGATTTTTCAAAAATAGCAGATCTACAAGCTCGCAGCGCAGCACTCGGTGCCGCGCTGTGAGCTTGTATATCTGCTATTTTTCAATAGCTAAAGCGTAACATAAAATTAAGGCCCCTCCACCTTGGGCCCTAGTAACTCAGTCCCACTCCCCCCCCCCCCCCCCCTTGTGACGCCCCTGCGCACACACTTATGCAGCATTGCCCATCTTGAGCCAGGGTAGTGTACACTCCACGTGCCCGCTCCCTTTTCCCCCTGCCTCGTACGCCCCTCTCTCTCTGTCTCTCTCTGTCTTTCTATCTCTGTGTCTCTATTATGTATGGGACGACACGAAAATGTCATATCACGATTATTGTGACAAAAGAAATCACGTGCGATTTACGATATTATCGCGATAATCAAAATCCATTATCCTGGGTCCAAACATTTGCCAATAAATAGCCGATCTACAAGAGTTGTGAGCTATAGTAGATCGGCTATTTTTTGGCAAAGACATTTGATAGAGAGTGAAAAAAGGACTGTATCAAGTACATATATTATAAGTACCTTTTACCAATTATAGAGGGTTTAAGTGGTACCGGGTATGCAGCTCGGCAAATAAAAGGTGAATTGATCCCAGTGCATGACGGAGGACGATATCACGATAAATAAAATCTCCACGATACGATTATCGCGAGTGTATTTTATCACGATGAATGATAATATCGCGTATCGTCCCATCCCTACTCTCTCTGTGTCTCTGTCTCTGTGTCTCTCTGCCCCCCACCTCTCTCTCTCTCTCTCTCTCTCTCTCTCTCTCTCTCTCTCTCTCTCTCTCTCTCTCTCTCTCTCTCTCTCTCTCTCTCTGGCTCTGTGTGCAAATGTCAGCACTCTCCCATTTATTTGCCAGAGCCCGGAGCACTGGCCTGCGTTCCCTGTTTACCTCTGTCTCTCTCCACGGCACAACGCTATACTGGCAGTCAGGCACGGCACGTGCACACATAGACATCAAAGGGGGCTTGAGCCCCTGCCCTTTTAGCCGCCATGTAAAAAAGTGCCCTCTCCAGACCACAAATGCAGTTTTTACTATGGTGAAAGAAATGCAAATGCCCTCTTTTTTTGTCATATCTGAAGGCAGCATTCAAGAGAATTGCCTTGTCTAAACAATCCTGAACTTGAATGCAGCATCTTATGTTGAAATCAAGAAATATGTAGAAATCAAGCATCGAAAATAGCCGACCTCCAAGCTCACAACGCGCCGCGCTTTCGATGTTTTCACCAAAAGGCCCTTTTTTAGAAATGTCAGCCCCTGCCTCTCTAACATTCTCTGCACGTACCTGCTGGCAGTCCTGTTCTCTCCATCTCTCTCTCTCTCTCTCTCTCTCTCTATGCCTCATCCCTCTCTTTGGCCTCCCTCCCTTCTACATATTTCATCCTTGTTCTCTCCCTCTACTCCAGGGGTCTTCAACGTTTTCAGGCCAAGGACCCCTTAGTTTAGAGAGATGAAGCAGGGACCCCCTGCTTCATCCCCCACAACCTGTTCATAGATTCCATATAGTTTCATCGCTTGACAGCACAATCATCAGTGCATTTTGGATTCATGTCAATTTGTGTTTTCAGATATTTAACTACTTGAGCCGTCATTACCTTTCACTCTGTACTTAGTCTGCTCTTTTCCCCCTCTACACAAAACCTCTGCGTTCTGAGCTTGTAGATCGGCTATTTTCGGCTACAGTTCTCAAGTATATGGACACTAGGGCACCGAGTGCCGCGCTGCAAGCTTGTAGATTTGCTATTTTTGAAAAGTCGTGAAAAATTTGTGCAAATCTTTGAATATCTGTATACATAATCTCTGCAAAAAAAAACAAAACAACTTTTTACTGCTTAAAAAAACGGTTTCAACACGGACCCTTTATGGGGACGGACTGATTAACATTGAGGACAAAACCAGAAGCAGGATGGTCCATACTCTATTCCGGCCGCTAGCTTTCTGTGTATACAACACGGCTTACGAATAGACAACGGCTGGACGGATTTTCATTTTTTTTGTTTTGAAGCTGATGAAATATCCGCACACGCACAATGCATAGTCCGTGTCTGATCGCGCACTATGGAAACTCTAGCGCCCACGTTAAAAGGTAAAAGAAGCCAGGCAGTGAAAGACAGCGAAATTTTCGGGTTGCTCGGGTGGTCCGGTCAATGAGTTAAAGTGATAGTTCACCTATTTTTGACATAAAGCTGTGTGAAATACTTGCCATTAAAAGAGTGGTTAAAAATGTATTAATTGATTACCAGAGTCCCGTGGTCAGAGTTCTGGTCAGTTTCTAATGAATATTAAGTAGTTCCAATGGGGTGGGGGCCATTTGGCGTGGCCCAATCATTGAAAATAGATTAATCCACGAAACTGGCGTATTTTGTATTGTTGGCCTATTTGACCATATAGAGCGAGGTTTCGTTCTGATCAGCTGCTTGCAAAGCACCTTGTTTTGGGGAAACATGTTGCAGCGGCGTAGTGATACTGGACACAAAAAATAGTACCATGTGACAGAGGGGTCAAAGTTGAACGAAAGTTGGTCTATTTGGTAGAAATAAGTCAACAATACAAATGAAGCTAGTTTTGTGGATTCATCTATTTTTAATGATTGGGCCATGAGCCCCTGCCAAATCACCGGAACTACTTTATGTTCATCTAAAACTGACCAGAACTCTGACCACGGGACTCTGGTAATGGATTAATACATTTGTAACCACTATTTTAATGGCAAGTATTTCACACAGCTTCATGTCAAAAATAGGTGAACTATCACTTTAAGCAAACTTTTGTAGCACACATTTTGCTAGTTCTGGGGGGTACCTGGAACGAAATATTTTGAGATGGGTTGTCCGTGGGAAAATACTTTTCATTTTGGGGATCTTATTAACTTGTTTACGGATGTAAAAAAGAGCTTGCATCAAAACGAGAGAGAGTGCCTCGGCTGGGAAATAGACCCACATGCTCTTTGGAAAAAGAAACACATAAATAACATTCAAGGTCATGGATGTAGAATTCGTTTGTGATGAAGAGTAGTACATGGCAGTGGTGGAAAAAGTACTCACATGTTTTACTTCAGTAAAACTATCAATTCTGCACTGTAGATGTATGCTTTAACCAGTGAAAAATAGCAGATATACAAGCTCACAGCGCGGCACCGAGTGCCGCGCTGTGAGCTTGTAGATCTGCTATTTTTGGAAAAAGTCGTGAAAATGTGTGCAAATCTTTGAATATGTGTATTTTCTAAGCGAACGTTTGTAACTCAAATTTTGCTTCTGGGGGGTCCCTGGAACTAGATATTTTGAGATGGGGGTCCGTGGCCAAATAAATATCAGTTTGGGGGTCCTTCACATGAAAAGGTTTGAGCACCACTGACATAGTAGTCTCTCAAGAACAGACCAACTGAGCTCCAGTTAAGTGAAAAGGACCTTTTCTTTGACGATGGCTGGCCAGATTGCTGACATAGAAACAGGGTTTTTCCAAAAACCTTAGAAGGATTCAAAAGACACTTATAGAATCTGGTCAAAATTCAAATTTTCATGATTTTTTCAAAAATAGCAGATCTACAAGCTCGCAGCACGGCACTCGGTGCCGCGCTGTGAGCTTGTATATCTGCTATTTTTCAATAGTTAAAGCATAAAATAATAATGCACTATAATGTGTACCCATTCTAATACATCAAACCCCTTTCTCTCTCTCTCCCTCCTTCCCTCTCTCTCTCTCTGCAGTGAGTGACAGCTGTTTTCGGAACCTCGCCGAGGACCGCAGTGGCATCAACCTCAAAGATCTGGTCCATGACCCCTCCCTGTGAGTATACACCCCTATTAGACTGCAGCCAGGGGCGTCACACCAAATTCTGGGCCCTGGGTACAAGGATTCACTGCGGGGCCCCCCATGAATGTTAACTATTGAAAAATAGCAGATACAAGCTCACAGCGCAGCACCGAGTGCCGCACTGCAAGCTTGTATATCTGCTATTTTTGAAAAATCGTGAAAATGTGTGCAAGAAACCTATGTCAAGGACCCCCAAGATGATATGTATTTGGCCATGGACCCCCATCTCAAAATATTTAGTTCCAGGGACACCCAGAAGCAAAATTTGAGTTAGAAATGTTCGCTTAAAAAATACATATATTCAAAGATTTTCACACATTTTCACAACTTTTCAAAAATAGCAGATCTACAAGATCGCAGTGTGAGCTTGTATATCTGCTATTTTTCAATAGATAAAGTTATTAGGGCCCCTCCACCTTGGGCCCCAGTAACTCAGTCCCACTTTCCTACCCCTTGTGACGCCCCTGACTGCAGCCGACGTATGGAGAGAAATGACAGTGAATCAGTATGGACGATAACGCTGCACCATCATTTATATGAGCAAAAGCTGCTGGGCAGGCACGTGCACACATAGACATCAAAGAAGGGGGCTTGAGCCCCTGCCCTTTTATCCATCTGTAAAAAAAAAGTGCCCTCTCCAGACCACGAATGCGGTTTTCACTATATGGTGAAAGAAATGCAAATGCCCTCTTTTCCATATGCCATACCTGAAGGCGGCATTCAAGAGAATTTGCCTTGTCCTGAACTTGAATGCAGCATCTTATGTTGAAAGAATTGCCATCTCTGTGTAAAAATCAAGCATGGAAAATAGCCGACCACGGGCCGACATTTCTAAAAGGGCCTTTTGGTGGAAATATCGAAAATACCCCTGTCTGTTATTTTCGTTGTCTCCACCAAAAGGCCCTTTTAGAAATGTCAGCCCCTGCCTCTCTAACATTCTCTGAACGTCCCTGCTGCTGTGTCTTTTGAACAAAGTCCTCTTAGTGTGGGGATTTAAGGGGAGCAAATGCTAATTTCGTGCAAATTTGTCTTAAAGCGCAAAATTTTGCACAGATGTAGCCCAGGGCTTGCTCTAATGATTTAGCTAGGGCGCCCGAGCCGACAACCTTCGGGGTCGCCACAGCGGCCAAATCAACTTGGGCTCCCATTATCTTTCTATACAGGAGGAAAATACCCAGAAAAAACTTTTTTTTCTGGGTATTTAAGTAGGATCTGAGGGGTCTAACTTGGGGTTTGTCATGATGCTGAATCCATTGCAGGCATTTGTTTTGCACAAAAAACATTCCTTGGGCTAGAAATGGCCCAAGGATGTATGGGTGAGCATTCATGTTAGTCGGAGGCCTTAGGAATATTTTTTTTCTCGTGCTAATCAGTCTAAAAGTGCAACATTTTGCACAGATGTAGCTCAGGGCATGCTCTAATGATTTAGCTAGGGCGCCCAAGTCGGCGACCTTCGGGGTCACCACAGCTCCAGAAAACACCCACAAAACTCTGAAAAGTGATGACTCATCACTTTTCATCACGAAACCATCGTTCTCTGGGGCCATTTGTAGCCCAAGGAATGTTTTTTGTGCAAAACAAATGATTGCAATGGATTCAGCATCATGACAAACCCCTAGTTAGACCCCTCACGTCCTACTTAAATACCCAGAAAAAAGTGTTTTTCTGTGTATTTTCCTCCTGTATTGAAAGTCGATGGGAGGCCAACTTGATTTGGCCGCTGTGGCGACCCCGAAGGTCGTCGGCTCGGGCGCCCTAGCTAAATCATTAGAGCAAGCCCTGGGCCACATCTGTGCAAAATTTTGCGCTTTAAGACAAATTTGCACGAAATTTGCATTTGCTCCCCTTAAATCCCTACACTATCTCCGATGAGTTTCAGACACAACAACAACAACAAGGCCTCCCTGTATCCGTCCAATCTTTAGCTATTGATACTAAGTTCACTCTGTGTGCAGTTTGTGAATGAAGCCACACAAATCACAAAACAGTGTTGAGTGGTGAAGCAAGCCGCACCATACAGGTCTAATACGGATGGCATCTTGCCCGCATTGATAAACCGGCTGTGATTGTGGGCAAGTCCAAGGTTTGATTTGCTGGGAGGGGGACTAAAACTAAAGCTAAACATACTGTCAACATTTCGTCAACAAATAAAAACTAGACTAAAATGTTAGGGAGGGACTAGTGGAGAAGAGATCTGGTAGAACTAAAAGACATTTTATGTTTGTTTGCGCTCGGTTATTGCTCTCTGAAAATAGCAGATCTACAAGCTCGGATCTATATTTTTGACAAAGCCATGTTAAAAATGTATAATTCTTTTTTTCTTTTTTAGTTAATAAAAAGAAATGAGTAGACGTTGTTTGTCTATTATCCCTGGAATCTTCGACAATGACGAGAACAGTAACTTTGAATACATTCTTTCATGTGATTAAAACATAACTTTTTGAGAAGAAAACACACCCTAAAATAAAAACGTGCTTGTAATAAATGATATGGTTCATTCTCATGATGCCTGTTTGTGATTCAGTTCAGCTATTAGGTTTTACATTTCATGTCATACAGTATATCTGACACTGCTTTTGAAATGGGATCTCTGGGTATGATCTGTGAACAGGACGGGTGATGTGCCCCTGATCAGGCACGTGCACACATAGACATCAAAGGGGGATTGAGCCCCTGTCCTTTTATCCGTCTGTAAAAAGTGCCCTCTCCAGAATGCAGTTTTTACTATGGTGAAAAAAATGCATATGCCTCCTTTTCCATGCCATACCCGAAGGCAGCGTTCAAGAGAATTGGCTTGTTCAAAATCTCCTGAACTTGAATGCAGCGCAGCATCTTATGTTGAAAGAATTGCCCTCTCTGTGTAGAAAGCTGTTACGCCACATCTCAAGCATTCACTTGATTATGCTTAGTTTAGTGTAGTATCAAGCACCGAAAATAGCCGGCCTCCAGTCCAAGCTCATAACGCGTCGCAGCGCAAAGCATTGTAAGCTTGGAGGTCTGCTATTTTCGATATTTTCACCAAAAGGCCCTTTTGGAAATGTCAGCCCCTGCCTCTCTAAGATACTCTGCACGTCCCTGCCCCTGGTGTTTCATCTCGGACTGCTGTTCGTCTCCACAGCGGCGTCACGGTCGTTCTCCATATTGTCATTGATATCCCCGGTCACAGTGTCACTGCACCGGTCAATATCAGTTGGCACCGCACCTTGACTACAGTACAGTACACGTCCAATGCCAGTCATTTCCTTTAAGGGTGATTCATACTTGGACGTGTGACTTCACGGTGTGACCGAAAGTAGCGGGTCTTCAAGCTCACAAACGCGTGCGAGCCTGTAGATCTCTGCTATTTCCAATGTGTTAAACTTTGTGCAAGCAAGTATAGGATAAATCAGCCATTACCGTGATGCTACCATTTTGTGTGTGTGAGTGTGTGTGTGTGTGTGTGTGTGTGTGTGTGTGTGTGTGTGTGTGTGTGTGTGTGTGTGTGTGTGTGTGTGTGTGTGTGTGTGTGTGTGTGTGTGTGTGTGTGTGTGAGGAGGCTTGTGCCAAGTCATGTATGTCACGCTGTCCTGACACGCGGTTCCCGACACCACTGCTAAGTGAGTGTCAAGCGACCTGTTTAATGCTTATTAGCGCGCGTGTGTGTTAATGCTTGTGCGTGCACACATTGTATGTGTCTTTTTGATGAGGCCTCCATAGTGTGATAGACCGTGGTACTGTTTAAAGCAATGTTTCTCAAAGTGGATTCTAGAGACTTTGTGTGTTCCTTTATGGGGGGCGGAAAAGTTACCCTAGAGGCCTATAAACAGTTACCTAACAGAAACAAACTTTACAGTATTACCCGTATTGCAAGATCATCGGACTTCCCACACCCACACTTGCGGAGATGAATGATAAAGCCATCACACGCTTAGCACTCTCAATAACAAATGACACTGATCATCCTCTGTATCGCTACTTCGACCTCTTGCAATTGGGGCGTAGATACAGAACCTTGACGTGCCACAAGGTACGGTTTAGCAGGAGTTTTGTCCCCTCAGCCATCGCTGCACTAAACAATCTGCTAAGCAAGCGCCCCCCGTCGCTAGGATGGTTTTCTGTGAATAGTGGGGACCTGATGATCTGTCTTGTGATGTTTTGTGTTATATGGTTTTGTGTTGTTTTTGTGTTGAACAGACTGTGAAGACAAATTTCCCCTCGGGGACAATAAAGATTCCCTAGGACTATAATGTATAATGTTAGGCAACCACACTAACTAGGTAAGGTGGAAACTAGGAGTGTGTGTACAAACACACTCCCCCCCCCCCCCCTCCCCCTCCCCTATCTGACAGGCATAAAACAGGTAGCTGTATTTTGATGCTTTCATTGATTAGAGAGTGCATTAACGAGCACAGATTTTTCCAATTTATTAGAAATAGGGATGCAAATTAT